>NC_058082.1:535411652-535721351 GCF_014858855.1 Bufo gargarizans | reverse complement strand
TGGCTGGATTGGTAAAGGGCAGAGAGCTCCAGTCCGACTCAGACGCCAGCAAGGTGGAGGTGGAGTACTGGTTTGGGCTGGTATCATCAAAGATGAGCTTGTGGGGCCTTTTCGGGTTGAGGATGGAGTCAAGCTCAACTCCCAGTCCTACTGCCAGTTTCTGGAAGACACCTTCTTCAAGCAGTGGTACAGGAAGAAGTCTGCATCCTTCAAGAAAAACATGATTTTCATGCAGGACAATGCTCCATCACACACGTCCAAGTACTCCACAGCGTGGCTGGCAAGAAAGGGTATAAAAGAAGAAAAACTAATGACATGGCCTCCTTGTTCACCTGATCTGAACCTCATTGAGAACCTGTGGTCCATCATCAAATGTGAGATTTACAAGGAGGGAAAACAGTACACCTCTCTGAACAGTGTCTAGGAGGCTGTGGTTGCTGCTGCACGCAATGTTGATGGTGAACAGATCAAAACACTGACAGAATCCATGGATGGCAGGCTTTTGAGTGTCCTTGCAAAGAAAGGTGGCTATATTGGTCACTGATTTGTTTTTGTTTTGTTTTTGAATGTCAGAAATGTATATTTGTGAATGTTGAGATGTTATATTGGTTTCACTGGTAAAAATAAATATTTGAAATGGGTATATATTAGTTTTTTGTTAAGTTGCCTAATAATTATGCACAGTAATAGTCACCTGCACACACAGATATCCCCCTAAAATAGCTAAAACTAAAAACAAACTAAAAACTACTTCCAAAAATATTCAGCTTTGATATTAATGAGTTTTTTGGGTTCATTGAGAACATGGTTGTTGTTCAATAATAAAATTAATCCTCAAAAATACAACTTGCCTAATAATTCTGCACTCCCTGTATATATATATACACGGATATATAGTATACAGGGTATGTATATAAAACTGGTGTAAAGCAGAACTGGCTTACTTGCCCATAGCAACCAATCAGATTCCACCTTTCATGTTCCAAAGGAGCTGTAAAAAATAAAAGGTGGAATCTGGTTGCTATAGGCAACAAAACCAGTTCTACTTTACACCAGTTTGATAAGTGACCCCCTTTGTGTGTGTGTGTGTATATATATATATATATATATATATATATATATATATATATATATTATATCTATTTTGTAATAGTGGCTTTACAATAATGTAGATACTAAACTATACTGGCCACATACAACAGTACATTAGTATACATTTCTTCATAGCTACTATACAGAAATTCAAGGATAAAAATATTATACTCTGCTGCTGCACCTCTTTATAAATGTTAAGCAAAAAGCAATGTACAACAATATGGGCCACCACTTTAATAAGTACTATACGGTGCCTTGCAAAACTATTCACCCCCCTTGACTTTTTTCGTATTTTGGTGCCTCACAACCTAGAATTAACATGGATTGTTTGAGGATTTGCATAATTTAATTTACAGAACATGCCCACAAATTTTCTTTTTTTTTTGTAACAAATAGGACAAAATAACTGAAAAAGTCAATGTGCATAACTATTTACCCCCCCTAAAGTCAACACTTTGTAGAGCCACCTTTTGCGGCAATCATAGCTCCAAGTCGCTTTGGATAAGTATCTATGAGCTTGCCACATCTTACCACTGGGATTTTTGCCCATTCCTCCTTGCAGAACTGCTCCAGCTCTATCAAGTTGGAGGGTTTGCGCTTGTGAACAGCAATCTTTAAGTCTGACCACAGATTTTCTATTGGATTGAGATTTGGGCTTTGACTAGGCCATTCTAACACATATACATGTTTCCCCTTAAACCACTCAAGTGTTGCTTTAGCAATGTGTTTGGGATCATTGACCTGCTGATAGGTAAACCTCCCTCCTAGCCTCAAATCACGCACAGAGTGGTACAGGTTTTGCTCAAGAATATCCCTGTATTTAGCACCATCCATCTTTCCTTCAACTCTGACCAGTTTCCCAGTCCCGGCTGCTGTAAAACATCCCCATAGCATGATGCTGCCACCACCATGTCTCACTGTAGGGATGGTGTTCTTTGGGTGATGTGATGTGTTGGGTTTACACCAGACATAGCATTTTCTTTGATGGCCTAAAAGTTCAATTTTAGTCTCATCAGACCAGAGCACCTTCCTCCATACATTTTGGGAGTCTCCCAATGCAGCTCCTCCAGGGTTAACTTAGGTCTCTGTGCTGCCTCTCTGATTAATGCCCTCCTTGCCCGGTCCATGAGTTTTGGTGGATTGCCATCTCTTGGCAGGTTTGCTGTTGTGCCATGTTCTTTCCATTTGGTTATGATAGATTTGATAGTGCTCCTGGGGATCATAAAAAAATTGGATTTTTTTTTTATAACCTCACCCTGACTTGTACTTCTAAACAACATTGTCCCTTTCTTGTTTGGAGAGTTCCTTGGTCTTCATGGCAGTGTTTGGTTAGTGATGCCTCTTGCTTAGGTGTTTCAGCCTCTAGGGCCTTTTAAAAAAAGGTGTGTATATGTAATGACAGATCATGTGACACTTAGATTGCACACAGGTGGACATCATTTAACTAGTTATGTGACTTCTGAAAGTACTTGGTTGCACCAGAGATCTTTATGGGCTTCCTAACAAAGGGGGTGAATACATACACACATGCCAATTTTCAGTTTTCTATTTCTAAACAATAGTTTTATTTATATATTTTTTCTCATTTCACTTCACCAACTTAGACTATTGTGTTCTGATCCATCACATAAAATTCAGATTAACAAAACATTGAACTTAAGGCTGTAATGTAACAAAATACAAAAAAAAAGTCAAGGGGATGAATACTTTTGCAAGGCACTGTACAGGTTTACACTTGACAACTACCTACTTAGTGATGATTTGAAATTTTCATGCTGTCATGTCTGGATGTTGCTGAAGCCTCCCTGTTGTGCTGGACGCAGTCAGGGAGGGGCGCCAGAAGTTTTCTGATTTCTTAGCACACAGAGGAGAGAAAAAAGGGGTGAATATGTTCCCTGTCTTGTTTCTTAAGCAGGGGGAGTTTTTAGCTTTTGCATCATGGGGGGGACGGGCTTTGCTCTACACTGGCTGTCGGGCATGTCCACCTGATGCTCCCAGCGTGACCATGTGATGTCTTCATGCTGGAAATGTCAGGTCCTGGATGTTTCACTGCTGCTGCACCTGGAATGTCCTGTGCCTTTTGGGAGCTGCAGGCTCTCTGTCATTACACTGTATTGGATTCATACTACAGTCAGGGCATACAGCCGCCCCCCACTTTAACCTAGAGGCGCCACCTGAGGCATGATTCGCCCCTGCTTCCAGCCTCAGGACTAGATGACAGGTCTCACTTGTGCAATTTGAATCTGTGCTGCCTGGAACCCTGCATGAAAAATACTGAACAAGTGCAGAGACCAAAACATACAGTAAACAGCAGGTAGGAGAATACAGGTCTCTGCATTTGAAGAGCAGTAGGCACTAGACGAATTGCCCTGTCAATCCAGGGGAGGGGAGAGGGATAGAAGCTGAAGGTGCTGTAGCAAACTTGTGTTCTGAGAGCTCCAGCCAGCCTCTTGGTGCTCCAGATAGGTAATTTGCACATAAATGCATTTTTCTTAGAAATGGGGCCACGGATAGTTATAATAAGAATGCCATTTTTATCAGCATGATCAACCCTACTAGGCTGTATACCTGGTTTAATAGTGTTGATCATGCTTACAGATGCTTTTTAATCAGATGGAAAAAAAAGATTTTTTCTTGACTTTATTGATAGTTAATTTCATCAACTCCATATACAAACCGGATTCCAAAAAAGTTGGGACACTATACAAATCGTGAATAAATACTGAATGCAATGATGTGGAGGTGCCAACTTCTAATATTTTATTCAGAATAGAACATAAATCACGGAACAAAAGTTTAAACTGGGAAAATGTACCATTTTAAGGGAAAAATATGTTGAATCAGAATTTCATGGTGTCAACAAATCCCCAAAAAGTTGGGACAAGGCCATTTTCACCACTGTGTGGCATTTTCCCTTCTTACAACACTCAACAGACGTCTGGGGACCGAGGAGAGCAGTTTCTCAAGTTTAGAAATAGGAATGCTCTCCCATTCTTGTCTAATACAGGCCTCTAACTGTTCAATCGTCTTGGGCCTTCTTTGTTGCACCTTCCTCTTTATGATGCGCCAAATGTTCTCTATAGGTGAAAGATCTGGACTGCAGACTGGCCATTTTAAGTACCCGGATCCTTCTCCTACGCAGCCATGATGTTGTGATTGATGTAGAATGTGGTCTGGCATTATCTTGTTGAAAAATGCAGGGTCTTCCCTGAAAGAGATTACGTCTGGATGGGAGCATATGTTGTTCTAGAATCTGAATATATTTTTCTGCATTGATGGTGCCTTTCCAGACATGCAAGCTGCCCATGCCACACACACTCATGCAACCCCATACCATCAGAGATGCAGGCTTCTGAACTGAGCGTTGATAACAACTTGGGTTGTCCTTGTCCTCTTTGGTCCGGATGACATGGCGTCCCAGATTTCCAAAAAGAACTTCGAATCGTGACTCGTCTGACCACAGAACAGTCTTCCATTTTGCCACACTCCATTTTAAATGATCCCTGGCCCAGTGAAAACGCCTGAGCTTGTGGATCTTGCTTAGAAATGGCTTCTTCTTTGCGCTGTAGAGTTTCATCTGGCAACGGCGGATGGCACGGTGGATTGTGTTCACTGACAATGGTTTCTGGAAGTATTCCTGAGCCCATTCTGTGATTTCCTTTACAGTAGCATTCCTGTTTGCGGTGCAGTGTCGTTTAAGGGCCCGGAGATCACGGGCATCCAGTATGATTTTACGGCCTTGACCCTTACGCACTTCGGATGATGTTATGCACAGTTGATGATGATAGATTTTTCGCTGGGTAACACCTTTCTGATATTGCTCCACTATCTTTCTGCGCAACATTGTGGGAATTGGTGATCCTCTACCCATCTTGGCTTCTGAGAGACACTGCCACTCTGAGAAGCACTTTTTATTCCCAATCATGTTGCCAATTGACCTAATTAGTGTTAATTGGTCTTCCAGCTCTTCGTTATGCTCAAATTTACTTTTTCCAGACTCTTATTGCTACTTGTCCCAACTTTTTGGGGATTTGTTGACACCGTGAAAATTTGAATCAACGTATTTTTCCTTTAAAATAATCTGTCATCTACGTTCTATTACAAATAAAATATTGCCATTTGCCATCTCCACATCATTGCATTCAGTTTTTATTCACGATTTGTATAGTGTCCCAACTTTTTGGAATCCGGTTTGTATTTTAATCTTTAGGAAACTAGCATACTACGATTTCATCTTTTAGTTTAGCCAGTTTGTATCTGTTCATATCCAGACTTATTTAAATGTTGGTCAGTTGGATTTTACACTATTAAGATCAGCTCGCAAAAACAAATATAGCATGAATTAGTAGTCAATTGAAATGAATATATTGTGTCATTTGGAGTCAATTAAAGATAAGCAAATTTCGTAAAATTCAAATTCAGTCCTACTTGAATCGAAAGTTCTCTGGACACCTGGAAAATCTCTCTCTTTGGAAATAAAATTCATCCAATAAAAAAAAAAATCTAAATTCTGATTCTAATGAATCCAAAGTTTTTCAGAATTTTGATTTTGATTTTAAAGAATCGATTCACTCATCTCTAGTCTCTTTTGTCTAAAAATAATATTTTTTATTGACCTTTATTAAAAAATATTGAGTCATTCTGTCACAAAGGGTTAACTATTTTTCTAACTGTATGATTGGTACTTTTACTTTCATTTTGTGCCAGTCATCTAATAACCCTTCTCACTAAGCTACTAAGAGGTCATAATCACTTATTTAAGCCATATTCTCATCAGTAAGATAAGCATTGAACTTTAACGAGTGTTTATAATGTGAGAGAATAGAGATAAGGAGTCTGTCTGCTCCCCCAAATGACAGAAAAGACAGAAAATTCACAGGCAGCTAGTAGAGCATGTCAGCTCTGTACAGAAAAAAAGGGTTCCATATTGTTAACAAAGACAAATTGAAAAAAAAAAAAAGATTTTTAGATCAAAATAAGTACAATGCAATAATAAAAAGAAAGGTGTATATAGCCTTTAAGTTTACATCTTGAAATTGTGATATACCATTGGCCTGCATATGAAACAATTTGATTACTAAATGGTATAACATGATTTTTCCATGTCAAACATTTATTTACTCACCCATCCTTAGAATGGGCTCCCCTGATCCCAGTTTCACCATGTAGTCAGTAGTGATGAGCGGCAGGGGTCATATTCAAATTTGCGATATTTCGCGAATATTTTGTAGAATATTTGTCGAATATTTGAAAATTCAAAATTTCCTGATTTATTTTTTATTTATTTTTTACTCGAAAAATCGGCAAGGTATTGATTGTGTAATATGAGAATTTTTGTAATTAGAATTTTTGGATTCAAATTTTTTATTGCAAAATTTTCAACTTACAACTATTAGACAAAGATTATAGCACTATATTAGCTAAATTGCTCTACATTCGATTTTTTTGGGATTATTCGCTATATTGCTATAACTTAGTTTTTTTGAATATTCGTAATATTCTAAAACAAGAACATATAGCAATATAAAAAATATTCAAAAAAAAACTAATATAGAGCAATTTAGCTAATATAGTGCTATAATCTTCTTTGTCTAATAGTTGTAATTTTTTTCTCATCTGAAGTTTAGATTGAAAAAAATTGCAACTATTAAAAAAAAGATTTTAGCACTATATTAGCTAAATTGCTCTATATTCGTTTTTTTCGAATATTCGCTATATTGCTATAACTTCATTTTTTTTCGAATATTCGTAATTTTCTAAAACAAGAATATATAGCAATATAGCGAATATTCGAAAAAAAAAGAATATAGAGCAAAATTCGCAAACACTACTACTCCTAAAGTCAAGTATATTGCAGACTTCTTATTGGCCCACAAGCTAGAAGCAGGGAGGAATCATGTGTACTGATAAAAAAAACAATCTAATAAAAAAAAGGGAATTTTTTTTGAATATTCAAAATTACAAATATATATAACTATATTTGAAATATTCGCAAATTTTCGAAGTACCTATATTTGCGATAAAATTTGAATATTCGTGATCAACACTAGTAGTCAGTCAGCATTGCCTCATTTAAGTGCAGAATGATTGGAGATACATGTGATTAGCCTCTCAGTAGAAGTGTACAGAAGCAACTCATTACATCTACATTCAGATAGTAAAAGATGCAGAAACAGCCAATTGCTTTTGATCAGCTTTTTCTATAACTTCCATTTAATTGTTCTGGAGTAGTAGTCTCCCCATGGCAGTTGTGTGGTCACCAGCAGAGGAGCAGGTTCCTTTAGGCCTCTTTCACACGGGCGTTGCTGGAAAAGGTGCGGGTGCATTGCGGGAACATGCACGATTTTTCCACGCAAGTGCAAAACATTGTAATGCGTGACAAAAATTGGCATGTTTGGTACCCAAACCCGAACTTCTTCACAGAAGTTCGGGCATGGGATTGGTGTTCTGTAGATTGTATTATTTTTCCTTATAACATGGTTATAAGGGAAAATAATCGCATTCTGAATACAGAATGCATAGTACAATTGCGCTGGAGGGGTTAAAAATAAAAAAATGTATCATCTTAATCCACTTGCTTGCGCAGCCCGACTTCTTTTCTGTGCTGTGTACAGGAAAAGGACCTGTGGTGATGTCACTCCGGTCATCAAATGGTCCATCACATGGTCCATCACCATGGTAAAAGATCATGTGATGGACCATGTGATGACCGGAGTGACGTCACCACAAGTCCTTTTCCTGTACACAGCACAGAAGAGAAGCCGGGCTGCGTGAGGAAGTGGATTAAGTTAAATTATTTTTTCTTTTCTTTTTTTTTTCTTCCAGGGCTATTGTACTATGCATTCTGTATTCAGAATGCTATTATTTTGCCTTATAACCATGTTATAAGGGAAAATAATAAAGATCGGGTCCCCATCCCGATCATCTCCTAGCAACCGTGCGTGAAAATCGCACAGCATCCGTCGCACTTGCTTGCGGATGCTTGCAATTTTCACGCGGCCCTATTCACTTCTATGGGGCCTGCGTTGCGTGAAAAAACGCACAAAATAGAGCTTGCAGAAGTGAACAGCCCCATAGAAATGAATGGGTCCTGATTCAGTGCAGCTGCAATGTGTTCAACTTACGCATTGCATCCGCGCAGAAAACTCGCCCGTGTGAAAGAGGCCTTACTGTAGCAGTCAATGGAACGTCTAACAGGCATACCATCACAGATATAGGTAGAGATAAGTGATAAAATGTTATCAGTACTCCTTTGTGCTTTATATTGCCATGTAAAATGTCATAAGAATTTTTTTTTTCCTTATGTCTAGAATTATATGCACCTAGCTGTTCTGCATTGTGTTGTTTTTGGTTTATAATGCAAAATAAGCTAAAATAAAATACAATAGAGTTATATGTCTATGGTTATTATACATGGATGCTTATACGTCTTTGGTGATACATAACACTCATTTCTCTAGAAATAATTATGATAAATGTTATATCTGCAACTAAATTCTAGATAGATAGAGATAGGTTTCATTATATCCTTA
This sequence comes from Bufo gargarizans, assembly GCF_014858855.1. NCBI lineage: Eukaryota > Metazoa > Chordata > Amphibia > Anura > Bufonidae > Bufo > Bufo gargarizans. The sequence continues at coordinate 535,712,724 of NC_058082.1, read as the reverse complement.
TACATTTGTCATATTTCTTTTTTTTATCATGGATTAATGATGAAAAGATTTTATCTTCTATGTATCAAAGATAAGTATGTGCTATTTTCTTGGCCTGGAGCATATTCATTATGCGTTCTGATAATGAATAAGCTGCATATGGTACTTATAATGCATGTTGCAAGACCAACTCTTACAAATATATTCTCTGAAATGAGGGGCAGAAACAGAAAGATGAAGAGCACTATAATTGAATGACTGGCTCTTATCATGTGAACTTGACTTCATATATTCAATATTCATTATGAACTCTGTATAGTCGCATATTTTATATGTTCCCTTTTACGGATAATAGTATATTTCTATGACATTAACTTGAAATGCATGTAAAAAAATGAAAGACTACCTAGATAGTGAAAAACAAAGCAATAATGCTTTTCAAATTCAGTAGTTGTATGTTCTATTATTGCATGATGCTGATGCTATACATCTATACAGTGCCTAACATATTGTTTTAACTATTTATGCTGTCTTACCAATGCAAAAACATTAAAGTGTGCTGCAAATATGTGGGTACTTTCCAAACTCTGTATAACTGAGATTTCCGTTTTTATGCTTTCGTTTTTCACTCCCCCGTTTTTCACAAACTTTTTTTCCCATTTACATAGCATTATTATGGCTTATTTTTGGTGGGACAACTTGTACTTTCTAATAGCACTATTGATGGTTGCATACAATGTAGTGGGATGCAGAAAAAAAAAAATCCAAATGGGGTGGAACTGGGAAAAAAATGCAATTCTGCATTTTTATTTTTTGCAGCGTTCATTCTCCAGGTCACTACCATTACAATACCATACTTGCATAGTCTTCCTTGCATTTTAATACTGATTTTTTTTTTTTTTAAAGCTGACCCCTATACCGTTTTTTCAGTTATGCGTACAGAGCTCTGTGAGGGCTCATTTTTTTATGGGGCAATGAGTACATTTCAGTGATACCATATTCAAGCGTGTGACTTTTTTTATTCAATTTTTATAAAAAATTTTTTGTAAATTTAAGTTACAAAAAATGGTAAATTGGCCATTTTCTTTTCCGTTACACCATTCGCCATACGGATTAATATTGTTATATTTTAATAGTGTCAATGCCAATGATGTGTCTTAGTTACAGTAAGTTACAGTAAGTATTTTTATTTTGTGTTTGGGGAAAGTGGGTGATTTTTTTTTTTCAATCTCCATATTTTATTTATGATACAAAAATACATATCGACATGACATTTATAATATCTTAAATGTTGAAATCATCCCCAACCCGCCCCAACCACCCCCCTCCCTCCCAACCTTGCAGGGAAAAAAAAAAAAAAAAAAAAAAAAGGAAAAAATTAGTGGATTAAGCCGTAACCCACTCACCCCACAGACCACTCCATTTTAAGTAGGCTCCTCTCTGTTTGTACAAGATCTTCTCGTAGTTCTTCACCTTCTCAACCATAGCCATCCAGTTACCACAATCTGGGATGGAGGAGCTAAGCCACAGTCTAGCAACAATAAGCCTGGCCAGGAACATAACCTTAATCAATAATTGACGATTTGTAGGCTGATAGTTAACCTCCGATAGGTCTCCCAGGACCCATATCCTGGGGGACAAAGGAACAAGCATATTCAGTTTGCAGGCCAAAGTGGTCTGGACTGATCTCCAATAACCACCCACCATCGGGCAATCCCAGAACAGATGTAAATGATCTGCCCCGGAGTCGCCACAGCGTGGGCAATCGGAGGAGGTCCTAAATCCTCTTCTATATAACCACATAGGTGTCACATATATTTTGTGCAGAATGTTAAATTGTACAACAGTGTGATTGAAGTTGTGTGAAACATATTTTAAGTTTTCCCCTATAGTTTCCCAATCTGGGGGACCCACCTCCGAAAGTAGCAAAGACCAGGACTTCTGTCCTGGAGAAAGAAGACCCATAAAAAAGTGTTTCATTAAATGTCTATAACAATATGACATTTTAATTTTTGTAGCAGTTTTCTTAATAATAAGATTGTGTAAAAATTCAGGAGAATCTATAGAAAGAAGGTGACTATTCAAAGTGCTGGAGAGTGCAAACCTCAATTGGAAATATGCATACCAAGCCACCTCACCCATATCTGCCCTCTCCCCTATTTCCCTTGAGGACAGAATTTGTCCACCACTAACCACCTGATGTAAATACTGAACTTTCTTCGTCCTCCAGTACTGGCAGCACTTCAGGTCCCTTAAATTCACAAGCTTTAGGTTATGCCACAGTGGGGTGCAAATAAGCGATGCCTCAACTCCACAAGTGGGTGATTTGAACATATATATAATAAATATATATATATATATATATATATATATATATTTCAGGTGAAACTCAAAAAATTTGAATATCGTGCAAAAGTTCATTTATTTCAGTAATGCAACTTAAAAGGAGTTGCATATAAGTGTCACACACTAGTCAGCTAATTAATTCATACCTCCTGAGCAAAGAGTACCTGAGATTGTGACTTTGGGGTTTCATAAGCTGTAAGCCATAATCATCCAAATTATAGTAACATAGTACATAAGGCCGAAAAAATACATTTGTCCATCCAGTTCGGCCTGTCATCCTGCAAGTTGATCCAGAGGAAGGCAAAAAAACCCTGTGAGGCAGAAGCCAATTTTCCTCACTTTAGGGGAATAAAAATTCCTTCCCGACTCCAATCAGGGAATCAGAATAAATCCCTGGATCAACAATCTCTCTCTAGTAGCTATAGCCTGTAATATTATTACACTCCAGAAATACATCCAGGCCCCTCTTGAATTCCTTTATTGTACTCACCATCACCACCTCCTCAGGCAGAGAGTTCCATAGTCTCACTGCTCTTACCGTAAAGAATCCTCTTCTATGTTTGTGTACAATCCTTCTTTCCTCCAGATGCAGAGGATGTCCCCTCATCACAGTCACCGTCCTGGGAATGAATAGATGATGGGATAGATCTCCGTACTGACCCCTGATATATTTATACATATTAATTAGATCTCCTCTCAGTCGTCTTTTTTCTAAAGTGAATAACCCTAATTTTGATAATCTTTCAGGGTACTGTAGTTGCCCCATTCCAGTTATTACTTTAGTTGCCCTCCTCTGGACCCTCTCCAGCTCTGCTATGTCTGCTTTGTTCACTGGAGCCCAGAACTGTACACAGTACTCCATGTGTGGTCTGACTAATGATTTGTAAAGTGGTAGGACTATGTTCTCATCACGGGCATCTATGCCCCTTTTGATGCAACCCATTATCTTATTGGCAGCAGCTGCCTGATACTGTTTTTTGCAGCTTAAGCTACTTTCACACTAGCGTTCGATCGGATCCGTTCTGAACGGATCCGATCATATTAATGCAGACGGAGGCTCCGTTCAGTACGGATCCGTCTGCATTAATAACTTAGAAAAAATTCGAAGTGTGAAAGTAGCCTGAGCGGATCCGTTCAGACTTTCAATGTAAAGTCAATGGGGGACGGATCCGCTTGAAGATTGAGCCATATGGTGACATCTTCAAGCGGATCCGTTCCCATTGACTTACATTGTAAGTCTGAACGGATCCGCTCGCCTCCGCACGGCCAGGCGGACAGCTGAACGTGCGGAGGCGAGCGGAGCGGAGGCTGAACGCCGCCAGACTGATGCAGTCTGAGCGGATCCGCTCCATTCAGACTGCATCAGGGCTGGACGGAGGCGTTCGGGTCCGCTCGTGAGCTCCTTCAAACGGAGCTCACGAACGGACCTATGAACGCTAATGTGAAAGTAGCCTAAGTTTGCTGTTTATTAAAATTCCTAGATCTTTTTCCATGTCAGTGTTACCGAGTGTTTTACCATTTAGTATGTACGGGTGACTTGCATTATTCCTTCCCATGTGCATAACTTTACATTTGTCAGTGTTAAACCTCATCTGCCACTTATCTGCCCAAGCCTCTAATCTATCCAGATCCCTCTGTAGTAGTATACTGTCCTCATCAGTGTTAATTACTTTACACAGTTTAGTGTCATCTGCGAAAATTGATACTTTACTATGCAAGCCTTCTACAAGATCATTAATAAATATATTGAAGATAATAGGGCCCAATACTGACCCCTGAGGTACCCCACTAGTGACAGTGACCCAATCTGAGTGTGTACCGTTAATAACCACCCTCTGTTTTCTATCATTGAGCCAGTTACTTACCCACTTACAGACGTTTTCTCCCAACTTAAAAGGAGTTGCATATAAGTGTCACACACTAGTCAGCTAATTAATTCATGCCTCCTGAGCAAAGAGTACCTGAGATTGTGACTTTGGGGTTTCATAAGCTGTAGGCCATAATCATCCAAATTATAACAAATAAAGGCTTGAAATATCTCACTTTGCATGTAATGAGTCTATCTCATATATATATATATATATATATATATATATATATATATATATATATATATTAGTTTCACCTTTTAAGTTGCATTACTGAAATAAATGAACTTTGCACAATATTCTAATTTTTAGAAATTTGAAAATAAAATACTCAACTTATTCATTTGATTGTGAAGAGGCAGCTGCGGTCATCTTGAAGACACAGTGTAAAATCTTGCATGATGTGTGATGATGCCATCACAATGGCTGGTGTGGTGATGTCATACGTCTGGTGATGTCATATGTCACCGTGCACAAGATTTTGCGTGGGATCTTCAACCAAGATAGCCACTGTGGCCTCTTCATGCTTAAATGGATGAGGTGAGCATGTATTTTTTTAATGACATTTCAGGGAAAATTGATTGATTAGTTACCGGGAAGTACGAGGAAATTTGGCTTTGCTGCAAAAAAAATTTTCCCTGAAATTCAGATCATAGTCCACTGGATACATCGATTCACTCAACACTAGTAACTCCCACTTATAGACTGCTCAGATGCCTTGGTCACATTTGACCACAGCATCTGAAGGGTGGAATGCGATCAGCCTTATGGCTGTGGGTCTCTGCTGTTTGAAACAACAGAAACCTGGCAGCTATGGTGCCCACTACATGCGTGAGCGGACACCATGTTTCAAAAAGCAACTTTCACTGCACATGTGCAGTGGAGGTAGTGAGGGGATTGAAACATAATTATGACCTTGCCAGTTGACTGTAGGGCTACAGGTAAAGCCAACATTAAAGTTAATTTATTTGTTACATAAAAGTCATTTCAATGGCATGGGATGTATCAAATGCCTATTTAATCTCTGCTAGTAATGTATTAATTGTTATTCTGATATGTAAGTAAATGGTTGTAAGAAACTTTTACTTGACTTTACTTTACTTGACAATGGCTTTTAATGGATACTGTGGTATTATATAACCCTGAAGCAAAGTATCAGATTCAAATTAGAAACTGTTGCATCTGTACATAAAATTTCAAATTCAATTTTGCTACAACTGGCACCAGGATAAAATATCCATTGAACTCCTAGACCATCTTCAACTTGATTATTTTTTAACCAGTGCACCTTTTGCAGTGATTTTGTAATGCAAGGCACCAACAAACAGACCAGTGATGAAAGCAAAAAGGTGTTTATTCACCAGAAACATAAACGTCCAGGACACTTGCTGGTAACAAGGAATAATAACAAAAAACCAGGCAAGGAGATTCCAGGAATAGTCCCAACCAGTGCTGAATGATGCTGTGCACTTGGCAGTCGAGTCACTCCAGATCTTGGGTCCGCTGTAAGGACAAAGTTCCTGGCAGTCTTCAGTCACTAGGAGTTGTGACCTATACCTGGTTGAGGGAAAATAACAGTGGGCACTGATCACCCTGAGAGACCTCCTTTTAAATGCCTGCTGACCAATCCCAGGGTGCCAAGTGTCCACTACCATAGGTGAACAAATTGCCCTGCACCTGAGTACAAGGCCTAAGGCAATCACAAGTTGATTAACCCATGGCTGGCTCCCTAATCCACTTTGCTCTTGTGAGTCAGTATAATATGCGCCACTGGTCGACGAAGTGCATAAGAAGCGCGTACTCGCGACCGTGTATCCCTTTGCGAACCTGCCCTCGTGCGTACGCACGGACGCATGATTGACTCAGCGCGAGTATGCGAGCGCGTGGACCCAGATGCGGAAACGGAAGTCGCAGGAGACACCGGAGACAACCCTGGCCGCGGCGTCTTGTCACTCGCCTGGCCACTCTGTCCCCGGGACTCCGACGGTCCTCCCCTCCGATGTCCACGCGAACGCATCTCCGCACTGGCTCGCAAAGGGGTCAGCGCTGGTGCATCAGAGACACGCATAACCTGTCCCGCAACTCCACGAGGACCCCTCTTGGTTCCCCTGGAGTGCAAAGCAGGTGAGGATCTTACATTACCCCCCCCCCCCCCCTCGAGGAGGCGGCTCTGAAGACTCCAAGCAAGCTTTCCCCGGATTATCCCAGTGAAAGGCTGCCACCAACTCATCCGCATGCACCTGGCGAGCAGGTATCCAACATCTCTCCTCTGGACCAAAACCCTTCCAGTCCACCAAGTATTGAAGAGACCTTTGGACAAAACGAGAGTCCAAAATTCTGTTCACTTCGAACTCCGGTACCCCTTGGACCTCCAGCGGGGATGGGGTCTGAATGAAGGGAGCGGAGTCGGCTGCCGATTTGAGAAGTGAAACATGAAAGGTGTTCACTCCTCGGATCGACGGTGGAAGAGCAACCTTGTACGTAACTCGGTTGATCTTTTGTGTCACTGGGTATGGGCCAATGAATCGAGGACCCAACTTGGAAGATGGCTGATGCAGCGGAATGTTCCGGGTGGAGACCCACACCTGATCTCCCACCTTAAACTTTTGCTCTACGGTGCGATGACGATCAGCAAATTTCTTCTGTTGCGCCACCGCACTGCGGAGATTCCGCTGGGCCGACGACCTAATGGGACGCCTATCCTTGAACCACTGATCTACCACCGGTGAGTCAGTGGAGGGTCCGGCCAAAGAAGAGTCTTGGATCCCTGCCCCCCACGCACCTGAACGGAGACATCTTAGTGGAAGCATGCTCAGAGTTATTATAAGCCACCTCCGCAAAGGGTAGATACGCTGCCCATTCCTCCTGGCAGTCTGACACGAAGCACCGGAGATATTGCTCCAGGGTCTGGTTAGTCCTTTCTGTCTGACTGTTGGTCTCTGGGTGAAAACCAGAAGAAAAAGACAAATTAATACCCAATCGGGAGCAGAAAGAACACCAGAAGCGGGAGATGAATTGCACTCCTCTGTCTGAAACAATGTCATCCAGCGCTCCGTGTAATCGAAAGACATGATTCAAGAACAGATCTGCCAATTCTCTGGCCGAGGGCAATCCAGGGAGTGGGATAAAATGGGCCATTTTACTAAAACGGTCCACCACTACCCAGATTACCGTACTTCCAGAGGACCTTGGCAAATCTGTGATGAAATCCATGGAAATGTGAGTCCATGGAGCCTGGGGAATAGGCAGTGGGAGTAAAGTCCCAGAAGGGGCAGACCGAGACGGTTTACATCTGGCGCAAACAGTACATGCCTGGATATAGGCCTTAACATCCACGGACATGTTGGGCCACCACACGTGACGTTTAACAAGGGCAAGTGTTTTTTTAACACCCAAATGCCCGGCAGACTTTGAGTCATGAAGCTGTCGGATGACCTCCAATCGAAGGTTAATGGGTACGAACCATCGACCCTCGGGTTTGTCAGGTGGACTCTCTGCCTGTGAGGGCTCAAGAAGAGAGGACAAGTCCTCCATTACTTCTGCGGCCCCCAGGGCAGCAAGAAAACATTTAGTTGGGAGAATGGTTTCTGGCTCAGAGTCCAGGACGGAAGCAGCCTCAGGGAAGCAGCGGGACAGGGCATCTGCCTTCACGTTTTTGGAACCTGGTTTATAAGTGAGGCGGAAATTGAAGCGGGTGAAAAACAATGCCCACCTGGCTTGTCGGGAGTTGAGTCTTTTGGCACTCTCTAGATACTCCAAATTTTTGTGGTCAGTGTAAACCGTGATGGGATGTTCTGCACCCTCTAGCCAATGTCTCCACTCTTGAAAAGCCAATCTTACTCCCAGAAGCTCTCTATTGCCGATATCATAATTACACTCGGCTGGAGAGAGCTTCCGAGAGAAGAAGGCACAGGGATGTAACCTCTCGGGGTCCCCAGAATACTGTGAGAGAACTGCCCCTACACCGACCTCTGAGGCATCGACCTCGAGAACAAAAGGTCTGGAGGTGTCTGGATGAGTAAGAATTGGTGCCGTGCAAAAGGCCTGTTTCAGCGTCTCAAAGGCTCTGACTGCCTCTCTCGTCCACTTAGAAGGATTAGCTCCCTTCTTAGTGAGGTTGGTGAGAGGTACTACTATCGCAGAAAAATTCTTAATAAACTTGCGGTAGAAGTTGGCAAAGCCTAAGAAACGCTGCAACCCTTTAAGATCCTTAGGTTGAGGCCAATCCAAGACAGCAGAAAGTTTGGATGGGTCCATAGCCAATCCCTTTTCTGAGATAATGTACCCCAGGAAAGGCAACTCCTTCACCTCAAACAGACACTTCTCAAGTTTGGCATAGAGGCGGTTCTCCCTCAGCTTCTGGAAAACCTGACACACGTGTCTCCGATGAGAGACCAGATCCGAGGAGTAGATTAGTATGTCATCTAGATAGACGACAACAACACATCTATCCAAGAAATCTCTGAGAACATCGTTGATGAACTCCTGGAAGACCGCGGGAGCATTACAGAGACCGAAAGGCATCACGAGATACTCGTAATGCCCGTCTCTGGTATTAAATGCGGTCTTCCATTCGTCACCCTCTCTAATGCGAACTAAATTATAAGCACCCCTTAAATCGAGTTTGGTGAAGACTCAGGCCCCTGCCACCTGAGAAAACAGATCATCAATCAGAGGCAGTGGATACCGATTCTTCACCGTAATCCGATTAAGGGCACGATAATCGATGCAAGGTCTCAAGCCTCCATCCTTCTTCTCCACAAAGAAGAATCCAGCTCCAGCAGGGGAAGTGGATGGACGAATGAAATTCTTCTCAAGGTTCTCTTTAATATACTCCCGCTGAGCCTGAACCTCAGGCCCAGTGAGATTATAAAGATGCCCTCGTGGTGGCATGGTGCCAGAAGCCATCGGTCGTAACTGGAAATAAAGGAGACAGGAGTCCCTGAAGTTTAAGAACTCCTGTCGCTCTCCTGTGAAGGGGTCAGGCAGAGGGATCTTAGGTTCTGTTTGATGCCTTGCGATAGTGACGGGTAGTGCTGAGGCTCCCTGGATAAGCTGCTGAACCTCCTCCATCACAGTTGTCAGTTGCTCTTGGATTTGCGCTGCAGCGGCTGCTGGTATATTTGGGCGTCGTTGGAACAGCAGGTTAACGGCTCCCGTTAATTCATTCAGCTGCTGCTGGATCTTGTCCATGGCAACTGTTAGTTGGGCCCACTGTTCTGTAATGCAAGGCACCAACAAACAGACCAGTGATGAAAGCAAAAAGGTGTTTATTCACCAGAAACATAAACGTCCAGGACACTTGCTGGTAACAAGGAATAATAACAAAAAACCAGGCAAGGAGATTCCAGGAATAGTCCCAACCAGTGCTGAATGATGCTGTGCACTTGGCAGTCGAGTCACTCCAGATCTTGGGTCCGCTGTAAGGACAAAGTTCCTGGCAGTCTTCAGTCACTAGGAGTTGTGACCTATACCTGGTTGAGGGAAAATAACAGTGGGCACTGATCACCCTGAGAGACCTCCTTTTAAATGCCTGCTGACCAATCCCAGGGTGCCAAGTGTCCACTACCATAGGTGAACAAATTGCCCTGCACCTGAGTACAAGGCCTAAGGCAATCACAAGTTGATTAACCCATGGCTGGCTCCCTAATCCACTTTGCTCTTGTGAGTCAGTATAATATGCGCCACTGGTCGACGAAGTGCATAAGAAGCGCGTACTCGCGACCGTGTATCCCTTTGCGAACCTGCCCTCGTGCGTACGCACGGACGCATGATTGACTCAGCGCGAGTATGCGAGCGCGTGGACCCAGATGCGGAAACGGAAGTCGCAGGAGACACCGGAGACAACCCTGGCCGCGGCGTCTTGTCACTCGCCTGGCCACTCTGTCCCCGGGACTCCGACGGTCCTCCCTTCCGATGTCCACGCGAACGCATCTCCGCACTGGCTCGCAAAGGGGTCAGCGCTGGTGCATCAGAGACACGCATAACCTGTCCCGCAACTCCACGAGGACCCCTCTTGGTTCCCCTGGAGTGCAAAGCAGGTGAGGATCTTACAGATTTATCTTTTATCATGTCTAATCCACACTTTATTCCATATTGTGTAGTGGGACATGTGGTCCGCTGCCAGCACCCTCCATTGTATGCATTAAATGCTGGGGATTGCCGCTTGCAGCAGATCACATATGGAGGTCTTGCTCCCCCCGTTATAAATACGCTACGGTATTTGGGGTTTGGAGAATTTCCTCCCAGTTAGGCCACTTTATTCAGTGAAAAGTGGGTGACCTGTAGGCATTTATGTGGGTGCAATACAACAACTTTGCACCAGTGACACCGAAATACAATAATCTTTCGGTGCGTTTTTAGTGCATAACACTTCAATTGCCCCTGTGACATGGGAATACAACAGTTAATTAACCTGTTAATTGTGTTGGTGACACAAAGCAAATTTTTGAGGGTTCATTACACTGCATTCTCATCCGTTTAACTGTTGTAGGAGAGTAAATTAGCCTGTTAATTGTGTCGGTTACACATAGCAATTTTTTTGGGGTGCAAAACACTTGAATTACCCCTGTGACACATAAATACAATAGTTAATTCATATATTATTTCATATATTATTGTTAGTGACACATTCATTTTTTTGGGTGCAAAACACTTCAATTGCCCCTGTGACATGGAAATTGTTATCCATCTTACTGTAATAGCAAAGTAAATTAGTCTGTTAATTGTTTCAGTGACACAAAGCTTTTTTGGGGGTTCAAAATTCAACATTGCATCCATCTTACTGTAATAGGAGAGTTAATAAGTGTATTAATTGTGTCGGTGACATAAAGCCATTTTTTGGGGTTCAAAAGTCCACTGTTGCATCCATCTTACTGTAAATGTAATAGCAGAGTAAATTAGTCTATAAATTGTGTCAGTAACCTATAGCCATTTTTTTAGGTGCAAAACACTTCATTTGCACTCGTGACACAGAAATACAATTATTCGTCTGTCTGCCCATTTAGTGACCGTAAAAAAAATGAGAGGAGCATCAGCTAGGGGACATGGCCATGTTCGTAGTGCTGATGGTGTTGGTGGTAGTAAATCTCCTGCTGTAGAGAGAGAACGTTGTCAATATGTGACAGGGATGCGCCCAAATGAAACACTTTCTTCTAGTGCAAGCAGGCGACAGGAGGTTTTGCGTCATTTTGTAGGCCCGAATACTGCTCTACAAATCGTGAGACCAGAACAAGTAGAGGTGGTGAAAGATTGAATGGCTGACAGTGCCTCTAGTTTCTTCACATTGGCTTTCACCCGGTCCCCTGCTGAAAGCACTGAGTTGGCTTCAGCGGCCCCCGGGCATCTATCTTCCACCTCAACCACTGCAGAGCCCCAAGTTATGCAGCAATCACTTATTGTCACAATGTAAAGGGAGGGGAGGTGCATAGAATGACAAAAGAAGGAAAATGATCAGAAATGAGGCCTTACGGCTAGGGAAAGGGAAATGGTCACAACCTAGGAAACCCTAAACCTAGCCCTGACTTTTGTCAGTATGAATAGACCCTAAAGGTGGGAATATTCATACACCAGAAACCTAGGCCTTAGTAACCCTGAATAACCCTAGAAAAAGTGACAGGGTCTGAGACCACTGGTTCCTTCCCAGATGAACGAACCAACGTCTCTCTGAGGCCTAGTAAACAACAAGCAAATGGGAACAACAAAATACAAAGGGAAGTACACTTATCTTCAAAAGGAAATGGATGAGCAGGAACTTAGATGAGGACACACCAGCTCTTCCAACTCCAGGCAGATAATATCAACTGCATGGTATGAAGTGTGAGTCCAGACTAAATAGAAGAGCAGTACACCTGAGACAAAAGGTGTGGTATTACCAACAACAACAATGCAACAAGTGAAAACAGATAGGCTGTCAGATAACCTAATGTGCAGTCAGTCTCTCAGATCTTCTAACCTCTGTCACAGGAGGGACCGTGACAGTACCCCCACCTTCTATGGGTGACCTCCAGACACCCAGGACCGACCTTATCTGGATGAGCCCTGTGAAAGGCTTTCACAAGGTGAATAGCATTAGCGTCGGCCGCAGAAACCTACATTCTCTCCTCTGGACCGTAATCCTTCTAGTGAACAAGATACCGGAGGCATCTACGGAGACCACTATCTGAAATTAATGATTACTGTCCACCATGACAGGAGTGAGAGGCAAGGTGAACGGTTCAGCAGGTTCGACCTATCTCTTCAGCAATGATTTGTGGTAAACATTATGAATTTTTAAAGCCTGCGGAAGTTTAAGACAAAAGGCTACCAAGTTAATAATGGCACAGATCTTATATAGACCAATAAACAATGGACCCAACTTCCAAAAAGGTACCTTCAACTTATTGTTTCTTGTGGACAGTGTGAGGTTTTTCTCTGGTAGACAGGCTAGCGAACACAGTATAGAGGCAATCACAAAGTTTTTAACTTAAACAGTTCTGTGTTTATTCACACATAAGGAAAAACAAAATGACCGTTCAGTCTTGTTGTTTGTTCACACCATGCAATGTCCATAGAACAATCTTCAGCTGGTTAGCAGTTTTCCACCCACAGTCCACAGCAGGCTTTAGGGGCATATTTCCCGGCATGCGGCTCTCAGCCCTTTAGCACGGCACAAATTCACAGGTCCCAAAACACAGAGACTCCCCGGCTTCTCTGTCAGATGGAGGATAAACCACACCCAGCTGAAACTGCTGGCTGGGTTTTATATAGGCCAAAAAAGACCCAGCCTAGAGCGTGGGGAGAAGCCACCCATCCAGCACTTTGGCTGCTCCCAGTAAGAGCCGGCCCGGATCGGCTTTCCAGTCATACAAACAACAAACAGTGTCAGTCAGCACTAGCTGCCACTGACACTTAAAACTACCAGCTCTTTTCTCACCGAGGCCAGGAATCTGGGTGAGACATACCTTCCATAAATGATGGCCCCTTGTGCCTTCCTGCAACAGCCACACAGAATCGCCCACTCTCAGGTCTGGACCACTCAAGCGTCTCTTGTTAGCCATCCGTTTATACTTATTGCCCATTTTTAAATATTTTTTTTATTTTCCGCAAAATAGATGACAAATAAGAAGAAAACCTTTTCTCTTCAGGTATACCAAAATTATCAGTACCAGAAAATGTCCCAAACTGCGGATGGAACCCATATGCCCCCAAAAATGCTGACTTATCAGTGGACTCCTGCCTATGGTTATTTAAAGAAAACTCAGCCAAACACAAAAATGAAGACCATTCCTCCTGATTCTCTGAGACAAAACATCTAAAAAAAACCTCTGCAGATTCTGGTTAATGTGTTCAGTCTGTCTGTTCGACTGAGGATGAAAGGCCAAAGAGAAGAACAATTGTATCCCCAGGAGAGTACAGAACACCTTCCAGAAAATGGAAACAAACTGAGTCCCCCTTATCAGACACTACATCAGAGGGAATACCATGTAGCTTCAAGATGTTATCGAAAAACAGTTGTGTGAGAGTTTTAACATTAGGTAGACCTGATAATGCTATAAAGTGCAACATCTTGATGAAGCGATCACCAACCACCAAAATCTAAATTTTTCTTCAGGAATTCGACAGATCTGTGATAAAGTCCATGGAGTCCAAGGTCGGTATGGGATGGACAACGGAAGTAGAGATCTTGAAGGCCGAGTATGTGTCACCTTAGCATGTGCACAAGTACCACAAGCTGACACATAACTCTCAACACATTTATCCAACCCCGGCCACCAGAATCTATGAGAAATGAGATCAACCGTGGATCTGCTCCCAGGGTGTCCGGGAAGAACTGTACAGTGATGTGAACTGTACACCTTGTGTCGTAATTCGGAAGGAACAAAACTCCCCTGGAGGACAGGACTCCGGTGTATCTCCATGGACCTCCCACAGCTCTGCCTCAAGGTCGGGATAAAGGGCGGATATTACCACTAGGGATGAGCGAACCCGAACTGTATAGTTCGGGTTCGTACCGAATTTTGGGGTGTCCGTGACACGGACCTGAAACCGGACATTTTCGTAAAAGTTCGGGTTCGGTGTTCGTCGCTTTCTTGGCGCTTTTTGAAAGGCTGCAAAGCAGCCAATCAACAAGCGTCATACTACTTGCCCCAAGAGGCCATCACAGCCATGCCTACTATTGGCATGGCTGTGATTGGCCAGAGCACCATGTGACCCAGCCTCTATTTAAGCTGGAGTCACATAGCGCCACCTGTCACTCTGCTCTGATCAGCATAGAGAGAGGTTGCGGCTGCGACAGTAGGGCGAGATTAGGCAGATTAACTCCTCCAAAGGACTTGATTAATTGATCGATCTGCAGCTGTGGATCATTGAGCTGCTGATACTCAATTGCTCACTGTTTTTAGGCTGCCCAGACCGTTTGTCAGTCACTTTTTTCTGGGGTGATCGGCGGCCATTTTGTGTCTTGTGGTGCGCCAGCACAAGCTACGACCAAGTGCATTTAACCCTTAATGGTGTGGTTGTTTTTTGGCTAATTCCTACATCAGTGTGAAGCTGTCACACCAAGTGCATTTAACCAACAATAGTATGGTTATTTTTTGGCCATATACTACATCAGGGGCAAGCTGCGCATGTCACCAAGTGCATTTAACCCTCAATGGTGTGGTTGTTTTTTGGCTAAATCCTACATCAGGGTGAAGCTGTCACACCAAGTGCATTTAACCAGCAATAGTCTGTTTATTTTTTGGCCATATACTACATCAGGGGCAAGCTGCGCCTGTCACCAAGTGCATTTAACCCTCAGTAGTGTGGTTGGTCAAGCTGTCACACCAAGTGCATTTAACCAGCAATAGTCTGTTTATTTTTTGGCCATATACTACATCAGGGGCAAGCTGCGCCTGTCACCAAGTGCATTTAACCCTCAGTAGTGTGGTTGGTCAAGCTGTCACACCAAGTGCATTTAACCAGCAATAGTCTGTTTATTTTTTGGCCATATACTACATCAGGGGCAAGCTGCGCCTGTCACCAAGTGCATTTAACCCTCAGTAGTGTGGTTGGTCAAGCTGTCACACCAAGTGCATTTAACCAGCAATAGTCTGTTTATTTTTTGGCCATATACTACATCAGGGGCAAGCTGCGCCTGTCACCAAGTGCATTTAACCCTCAGTAGTGTGGTTGGTCAAGTTGTCACACCAAGTAAATTTAACCATCAATAGTGTGGTTATTTTTTGGCCATATCCCAGTCTAATTCTGTCAGTAAACGTATACCTGTCACCCAGCGCCTAAATACTAGGCCTCAAGTTTATATCCAGCTAAATCTGTTGTTACTGGTGTGGCTGGTCAAGTTATTTAGTGTCCGTCAAAGCACAGTTTTTGTTCTGGGTTGAAATACAATTTCCAATTTAGCAATTTCCTATTTTAGTGGTTTCTGCTATATCAGAGCTATTTGAAATCTATCCCTAAAAGGGTATATAATATTCAAGGTGCACATAGGGTCATTCTGAATAACTTCACACACACGCTACTGTGCATTTCCAAATCTAATTCTGTCAGTAAATCTATACCTGTCACCCAGCGCCTAAATACTAGGCCTCAAATTTATATTCGGCTAAATCTGTCGTTACTGCTGTACTGTTGTGGCTGGGCAAGTTATTTAGTGTCCGTCAAAGCACATTTTTTGTTCTGGGTTGAAATACAATTCCCAATTTAGCAATTTCATAATTTAGTGGTTTCTGCTGTATCAGGCCTACTATAAATTTATCCCTAAAAGGGTATATCAAATTCAAGGTGCACATAGGGTCATTCTGAATAACTTCACACACACGCTACTGTGCATTTCCAAGTCTAATTCTGTCAGTAAATCTATACCTGTCACCCAGCGCCTAAATACTAGGCCTCAAATTTATATCCAGCTAAATCTGTCGTTACTGCTGTACTGTTGTGGCTGGTCAAGTTAGTTAGTGTCCGTCAAAGCAAATTTTTTGTTCTGGGTTGAAATACAATTCCCAATTTAGCAATTTCCTAATTTAGTGGTTTCTGCTGTATCAGAGCTATTTTAAATCTATCCCTAAAAGGGTATATCAGATTCAAGGTGCACATAGGGTCATTCTGAATAACTTCACACACACGCTACTGTGCATTTCCAAGTCTAATTCTGTCAGTAATTCATACCTGTCATCCAGCGCCTAAATACTAGGCCTCAAATTTATATCCAGCTAAATCTGTCGTTACTGCTGTACTGTTGTGGCTGGTCAAGTTAGTTAGTGTCCGTCAAAGCACATTTTTTGTTCTGGGTTGAAATACAATTCCCAATTTAGCAATTTCCTAATTTAGTGGTTTCTGCTGTATCAGAGCTATTTTAAATCTATCCCTAAAAGGGTATATCAGATTCAAGGTGCACATAGGGTCATTCTAAATAACTTCACACACACGCTACTGTGCATTTCCAAGTCTAATTCTGTCAGTAAACCTATACCTGTCACCCAGCGCCTAAATACTAGGCCTCAAATTTATATCCTGCTAAATCTGTCGTTACTGCTGTACTGTTGTGGCTGGGCAAGTTTAGTGTCCGTCAAAGCACATTGTCGGGCATATTCATATCTGCACATTAAGGTCTGACAATATTAGAACCAAAATGGAGATTCACATTACCTTTAAGAGGCCAAACTCTCTGCTGGAATAAGCCAGAGAAGGAATGGTCACTGGCATACAATGTATATTGTTTTAAAAGTTATTGCCAACAGATGTGGTATCTTAGAGATTGTAATGGGTCTCACATGAACTGTCTTAACTACCGGGGTCATGAGAGGTTATTGCTTAAAAACACTGGTTTCTCTAAACATATCAGTCTGAGGAACAATGGGTGTTATATAGCTAAGCCATGATCTAATAAGAGACATCCATAAAACACATCTGGTGTGGAATGGGTATCTTTTCGTATATATATATATATATATATATATATATATATATATATATATTCCTGTGTGCATTTATTTAGCGTTTGAACTTGTTAATGATTCATATATAATAAGCAATATTAAGTATTATAACCAGACATTATTAATGTATCTTTTTGTATTGTATCTCATTGAGGGGATATAGCAAGTTGTTGTTTTCTTCTCTTAAGAAGGGTCTATTCAGAGGAGCTGAGGGTATTTCAAACATCATTATTCAAATAGCTGTGACAATTAGGTGTATACAAACCAGGGCAAAAGCTAGAAGTTTATGGTTCTCTTATCTGACCATAAATAAGATGGTCTGTTAACTGTCAAAATGGATCCATGGTGTCTGGGAAAGTGATCCTAAAGTGTCAGAAAGAATACCTCCTAATTGATTTAAGTTGGGAGAGACCAAAGGTTAAGAGGTGTAATAAAGCCAGATATATATGTAAATTCTAAAAATTGCTATATGATACAACAGTGCCATCAAGTAGTAGATGGGCAGAAGGAATGCCAATAAAATGACATCATACCCATGATTACCATACGTCACACCCACCTTATCTAATTGGAAATCCCTAATCCAAGAGGGGATGGGCATAGATAAGGATGAGGATATCTAATCCAGTTTTGGGGGGAGAAAGAAAAACTAAGATCACTTGAAAAATCACTTGAGACAAAGAGGACTGGAGCCAAACTTCACTTGGAACTTCTTCAGGGAGAACACTTGGGAATTGATACATCAGCATCACTTCACACACCAGGAACATACCACAGGACGGGATAGATCTGAATCTTGGAAAGCTGGGTCCCTTCTAAAAGCTCTTTATCCCAAAGCAAGGGGTAATGTATAATATATTTTACTTGCAGTAATTATAAATCGCTCCAATTGGCATATAGTTGAGACCCCATTATTAGTGGGTCAATAGTGTTAAAACAATAATTTTATGGGAAATTTTAATGAACGTGCACATCATTAGAATTTCTGTAATATTGCTATCAGAGTGGAATCTCTGATCGGATTTTATTATCCGTAGTTAGGTCAACGAGCGTATTTATAAGATGTCTCTTACTGCCATATTCTCTGATTGAGCATAAGGGATTTTCCACAGATTCATTTCTATAGTTTTTTTTGTTGTTGTTGCATTATAATATTTTGATTACCAGTATATTAATTGGTAATATTTGATAAAAAGAAAAGTAGTATTGGATTGTACTTAAGTCAGCCTGTAAACGGTGGAGCAGCATCTTATGGTCAATTTTGATATTATCTTTGTATTCATTTGTATGCCATTTGTACTGTTTGTATTTGTAATAAATTATATTTTGTATAATTAACTGCACCCTGTTTCATTAGCTGCACAAATTAACTTTAGATCTCATCAATAAAAGAACTGGCGTTTATATGTCCGCCAATTAAATTTTTCATTTTTCATTTTCCATATTTCATAAAAATATTAAATCATAATTTTTTTTATGATTTCATATCTTAGATGAAATTAATACCCGACATATCTGGAGGCACTGCTGAGATTGATTGAGATATTTCTATAACCAATTTGTGCAATTAGTGAAAGTATTATTTAATCCTTATTGGCAAGTCAAATTGTTATTGATTATTGATTCAGAATCATGAGTGTAACAAACAGCGACCCAGGTAATGGCCAGGTTTTAGCAGATAGTCCCTCTGACCCAGACAAGATAATCTCTAAGGTTATCAATTATGTTTATTCCCGTTTGAAGATTGATAAAAATATAGATGAATGGACTAATGAGCTGCAAATGAGAGCCTTTGAAGAACGTTGTGATGTATGGAAGTTAGGTGGCATGGTTGATAGATACCTGACCTATATGGATTTGGCAAATGATAATACCAAGAGGGACCAACACCTCTTATGTGCATTGCCACCTGTTTTGTATGCATTGTTGGCAGTCAGTACTCTTTCTAAAATTAGGTATGAGTCTATAATGGGTACAAAAATATATGTATCCAAAATGGAATCAGAATTAAAATCCGCAGAAGCGAAGATCAAAGACTTAGAGTACAACCTTAGTCTCAGCCTTGATGCATACCAAAAGGCAAAAAGTGATTTAGAGGATTTATATCTCCAGTATTCCAAAATTAAACAGACAGATGAATCAGCCCGTAATATAGTCAATGCTGAAAGGGATCCATCTAACACTGTGAGATCTCCTGACCCTCCATTTCTTACTCCCCAATATCCAGACATGCCATCACATGCTTTTACAGCAGACCCCATTCAAAACACTCAGCAACCTGAAAGTGTTAGCATGATTAAACAGGAGGCATTAACCCAATTAGGTCGCGCATTCCAAACTGTAACCACCTTACTAGGTGTTGATATTATGGAAGCCCCTAGAAGTGTCTCTCCTCATACTCCCCTGGATAGACATGTTAGGGTTAGGGTTAAATCACCTGTGCGATATAAGTCTCATGAAAGTTGTGAAAGTGCATGTGAGTCTGACGGTGATGTGGGGAAGCGTGTGACTTATTCCTTGCCACAGAATCACAGGCGACCAACATATGCTGAGGTGGTTTCTAGGAAGAAAAATTCCCAATATTCAGAAAAGGATCAGAGCTCCTCCAGCATAATTAAGTTTTTAAATAGTACAGTATCCAAATTTTCCAAGAAAGGTTCTTCTCAGATAGCCAATCACTTAGAACTGTATGAATCCACTATGGATTCTTTAAAATTATACTCTGATGCTGACCGGATTAGGTTCCTTCCATGGGCATTTGATGATAGATATCGTCATTACTTTACATCCTTTAAGGAGAGAGGAGTACTAGATTGGCCAAGTGTTTTGCATGAGGTTAAATTGGAATTCGGTCCATACCGAACCACTACTGCTGCAAAACGGGACATAAATAGCCTTACGTGTAGACCCAATCAGAGTCCCCGTGAATTCCTCTCTGTCCTCAAAAATGCCTATGGGTTGGCATATAGATCCCCAAATTGGGAATCTGAAGAATTCAAGCAGTTATTCTATGATGCTATGCCAACCCAGATCAAACTTAACTTAGCCAGAGATCTGGATATTGATGCTCCCTTGGATAGGTTGGTGACGGCTGCCACCACGCTGTATAATATCAGTGAGTGCCATACAACAGGTGAGAGAAGGTTTAAAAATTCCCCAGAGCAAAAGGTAGCTGAAGCTAAGGTAAACCCTAACTTGGGATTTGAAAGCCAGCCACGAAGGTTCCCTCAGTCTACAGGACCTTCTCAACAAGCCCAGCAACAACAGGTAGGACCGCCCAAACAGACCAAACCCCAAAATAATAATGGATCAGAGGGGAATAATTCAGGTAATGGGAAGTCTAACTACCGTCCCTATTACAATTACGGTCCCCAGGGATATAGGCCCTATAACAATCGAGTTTATCAGGGTTATAGACGTTGGGATAATAGGCCCAGACAACAGAGGGAAGATAGGCAGGAATCCTTGAATTCACCCAGGAGTAGGTCACCTACCAATAACCAGGGTGCCCAACAAAGCCAAAATGTGCCCAAACCAAACAGGTTTGATCAGCTGGTAGAGCAAGTGGCCCAGCTGAGCAATATGGTAAATAAGTTGTCCAAGTTATCCCCAAAAAAACAGCCTAATCCTTTTTTAGGGGTAACTGCCGGTCCCAGCAATGTAACAGCATAAAGCAGATTGGGCCGGGTCAAAACCCAGGCCACTGTAAGGATATTAAATTGATTGTGGTAGAATCTGATGTGATTCCTAATTCTTTATTTCCTTGCAGTACCCCTGACCCTGAAATTAGGGCCAGGGGGGAAATGTCTAATATGTCATTTGTCTTGCAGTCTAAGGATGTCAATTCAGTTGACCAGATGTCTGTTCCAGTGTATAATCACATCGTCCCAGCATCTAGCCATAAGCCAGCTGTGATTTGTGATGTCACACAGCTTGTCCCAAAGGGGGGGGCTAACGCTGCTCCTCCAGCTTGTCCTGGGAGACTCAGGAATGCAGAGGTCACGGAGCTGCAGAGAGGTCAACCTCTCAGACAGCAGATGGGTAAACATCCTAATTTTCTCTGTGATTTGTTGCAGGTGGATGGCCGATACTTTGTGGACATATATCTACAAAATGAACTTATCGGACCAATCAAAGGATTAATAGATACTGGATCACAAGCCACCATTTTATCTTACACCTATTTCAAACAAGTTTCAGATTTAACATCAAAGAAGCCACGATTAAGGTCATTTGATGGCTCTTTGATAAGTATAGGCGGAAATGCCTTACAGGTAAAAGGAACATCCTGGTTGACATTTAAGATTGGCAAGAAGACAATTAGACATCCCACATTGATTGTGGATCTTCCATATGATCGGATGATCATAGGAATCGATTTATTAAAAAGATTGAGTCCCATAGTTGATTTCATTAATGAAGCAGTATGGACTCAGGTGAAGGCACCCATTACCTATGAATACTCTTGCAACACACAAGCACAACGCAGTTGTCACGTGATTGAAGAGAAACCTAACTCTATTGAAGTGCATTTCAGGAACAATCAAATACCGGAGGTCACAATCCTGAAGAATGGTAAGCCCGAGGAAGATATCAATGGTGCTGCTCACACCATTACCATCCAGAGGGACAAAATCAAAAAGGTAACTCTGGATGATGATCTATTAACCATTTCTCTTGAAAGGGGGAATCACGAAGTCGTGGACCTGACCAGGCACATTCAATCGATGGTACGGATTGAAAAGGTCAATGACAGTTTATTGATTCCCGTACAGGTAAACAATATAGCCCGGGTGAAATATGCCAAGTTGGATCTGAAATCCGAAGCGAGTTACATAAGCCTAGGACTTTTAAAACAGATCACCAACCCTAAAATGATTAAAAGTTTCTCTCCACAGGACCAATGGGTTCATGATCTGGATGGAGATTTCCAGAGTCATAATGTTGTTGCAAGATGTGTTTTATCTATCTCCATAGGAAGTAAAACTACGGAGCACGTTTTCATCGTGATAAATGAACCACGGTATCAAATGTATATAGGTAATGACCTTCTGCACCGATTTGCCATACAGATTGACATGGTAAATAACACCTTATGGTCCAGATTGCCGGGAAACCCAGAGGGGTTCCAGGATGAAGAACAAGCCTTACGATGGGGACAACAGATGCCCTATGCCGTAAGTATCATGGTTGCTGAGAAAGTTGAAATTCCTGAAGGATGCAAACCATTTCTTCTCCCCATTAAAGTAAAGAAGGGACAGAAGCTGAAGAACGCAGACGCATTGATCTGTTTATCCAACAGAATGCAGCAACTCGGCCTAAAGGTAAAACCTACTCCACTGATAAACATCCATCAGGATCAGTTATACATGGTAATTCATAACATGGTTCCCCATAGCATTTCCCTACAAAAGGACACCGTAATTGGTTTAGCCATGGAATCGGAATACTACACGTTTGGATTCCAAAATGATGTTATTGGAATAATTCCTGATGAATACCTGACAGAGGAACAAACAGTGGAACAACATTTTTCCTCAGTCCCTGAGGGGTTATTTAACATACACTCTGTTTATCCTTTCAGTTCTGAAGAAGGCACATGCCACATCGAAGAGTCATCATTAGTTTTCAACCATGAGATCGATGAAAAAGAGTATGACTCATACCAGCAAGGAAAGGATAAGGTACGCTACACCCAGAATGATTTAACCAGTGAGCTTGAAGAAGCTTACGAGTTAAGTCAGCCTGAGATTTTCCCAGAATTTCAGGAGCGGGTGGAAGAACAAATCTCCATGGCTGACGCATGCTCCGACGAGTCGAAGCGTCAACGGCTAAAGGAGCTCTTCGCAGAGTTCCAGGAGATGTTTGCCAAGGATTCTTATGACTGTGGGGAAACAAACCTACACGTTACAAGAATCCAAACAGATCCCGATGCACCCCCTGTTTTTGTCAAACAATACCGACTTCCGCTGGCGGCTTACGAGTCACTATCGGAAATCGTCAAGAACTTGGAGGAAAGGGGTATCATCCGTCCAGTACACAGTTCATTCAATCATCCGATACTTGGAGTCCTCAAACCTAATGGTCAATTTCGTCTCTGCTCGGACCTAAGACAGTTGAACAAACGTGTTTATATGTCCGGATGGCCCGTGCCATATATTGACCAAAGTTTGGCACAAATACAAGGATCCAAAATCTTCACTGCCCTTGACTGTGCACAAGGATATTGGACGATTAAGGTGGATGAAAGGGATCAGTACAAACTGGCCTTTACATTTGGCAAACGACAGTATGCGTGGACCCGATTGCCCTTCGGGTACATAAATGCGGGCCATGAGTTTGCAGTGTTCATGCATAAGGCAATGCCTGATGCCGCTGAACGAGGTACCTTATCCTATGTGGATGACATCCTGATCAAAAGTACAACTTTTGAGAAACATATTCAGGAGTTGAGGCATGTACTAACCCAGCTGAGGAAAGCAGGTGTAAAACTTTCTTTACAGAAGGCTCAATGGTGCCGGACCAAGGTTAATTTCCTAGGTCATGAAGTCACTGCGGATGGAATTAACCCACAGAAAAAGAAGGTGGAAGCAGTGACCAAGACAAAATCTCCTACAAATCTCAAGGAGTTGAGATCATTCCTGGGTATGATGAACTACTCACGTAAGTTCATAGATAATTATGCCGAAATTACAAAACCTCTTTTGCAGTTGCTAAAGAAAGGAGTAAAATGGGAATGGAGCGAGCGTCATGAGCAAGCTGTAACTGAGCTCAAGGCCAAACTTATCCAGGCTCCATGCCTTGCTTATCCAGAAGGGGGAAAACCTTTCTTCGTGGAAACAGGTTTCACTGATAAAAGCATAAGTGCAGTTCTTTTCCAAAAACAGGAAAACCGAAACAAGATCATCGCCTATGCCAGCAAGTCCTTGTCACCGGTAGAGGTAAAATTCAATAGCTGTGAAAAAGCATTATTGTCAACTGTATGGGCTTTGCAATATTTTAGGAGTTTTATCCAAGGCGAAAGGATCATTGTGGAGACCGCACACCAGCTTGCAGAGTGATCGTATAAGAGATGGAAACTTGTCAAACAGCAGGATAACCGCCTGGACAATGTCCTTAATGGGATGGCCATTGGAGATCAGGTACAAACAAAATAATAAAAACCCAGTTGCTCAGGGATTAGCAGAACTCCATGACTGTACCAATACGGAACGTAAAGGTGAGACAACGGAAAATGATTTCCTGGAGGAACAATCATCATCACCATATAAATCTTATGAAGAGGAGTACTGCAAATCATTACCATGTGTGTATGTAGACGGCTGTTCCTTCCACGCCGATGAAGGATCCGAACGTACATTGGTTGCAGGTATTGGAGTCGTGTGGAATAATACATTCCTAGATGTATCCGTTGGATACAAAATTGGTTCTAAAAGCAGCCAGGTTGCAGAGCTTACTGCTGTGTACAAAGCCGTACAAATGGCTATTGAATATGATATTAAGGAGTTTGTAATCATCACAGATTCTGATTATGTTCGTAACAGCTTTGTGGAATACTTTCCCGGATGGAAAAGATCCGACATGATGAGAAGCAATAACAAGCCAGTAAAGCATGGTAAGATGTTTTGTAAAATTGACGAAATGGTTACCGTCCACAGTCTTATCATTTATTGGAAGAAGGTAAGAGGTCATTCAAAGTATCCAGGCATGGATAAAGAGGGGAATGACCTAGCAGATTCCCTTGCCAAGCAAGCAGGATCCACACAACTGTCCCATAACCACGGAAGACTGTATGGATAACGAGGAGTTACGAATTTTGATGAAAGGTAAGTCCCAATTCTCATTACAGGATGGATTACTGATAAGGACCTCGAAGAACGGTATCACACAATGGGTAGTACCTGCAGCATACCGAGGTCTGATGTTGCAACATGCACATGATGCCCCAACCGCTGGTCATCGAGGTGAGAAAATAACGTACGAGTTACTACGGGACTACACTTACTGGCCACATATGTTACAAGATGTGCGAACATATTGTCACGGATGTCTAATCTGCCCTCAATTCCAGCCACAAGGACCCACTCATCGGGCACCGCTGATGAAAAGGGGGATGTCCATGCCATGGTCAGACATCCAAATTGACTTCATTGGACCAGTAACAACCTCATCAAAAGGAAACAAGTATATGTTAACCGTAACTTGTCTGTTCACCAAATGGGTGGAATGTTTGCCGTGCAAAACATGCAGTTCAAGCGTATGTGCATCTCTGCTCATTAACCACGTATTTTCTAGATTTGGTCTTCCCCAGCGCATCGAATCCGATCGTGGAAGTCACTTCACCAGTGAGGTGATGACAAAGATGTGGGAAATCCTGGGGGTAAAGAGGAAGCTCCATATAGCTTATCGACCAGCCTCTAGTGGTGGAGTAGAACGTTACAACCAGTCCATTGTAAACATCCTGAAAAAGTTTGTCAATGAATCTGGTAAGGACTGGGATGTCAAGTTGCCTTTGGTGCTTATGGCCATCAGAGCCACCCCAAGCGCAGCAACTAAGCTTTCTCCCTTCGAGATGATCACGGGAAGGAAGATGGTGTTACCCCAGCATTTACTTTACAGAACAACGGACCATAACTTGATCAATGCTACAACATCGCATCAGTATGTGGAAAATTTACGCAAGCACCTTCAGCATGCTTTTGCGTTCGCACAGAAGAATATAGAGAAAGCCGCAATGAATGCTAAGACATACTACGATCTGAAGACTACACAGAAGGAGTATCAAATTTCCGATCGGGTATATCTCTATAACTTCGCTCGGGATCAAGTGAAGGAGAGAAAATTCCTACCTTCCTGGAAAGGTCCCTATGTCATCACTGACAAATTATCTCCAGTGGTCTACAAGATCAAAATCCCTAAGGGGGATGAGTTTATTGAAAAATGGGTGCACATTAATCAGCTCCGTGTTTGTCACCCTAGTGCGCGACTTCGAGAGATTGAAGGAGTTGGATGAAAAGAGGTGAAGAGACTTTATGGTTCCAGCTAAAGACGGAAATAAGGATTGGTATCGTATGAACTAAAAAGTGTTATCTGTTATTGAACATCTTTAACTCATACTAACCCATCCTGATGTATGTTTCCTCTGTAACAAAATGTCTCCTAACTCACCTCTGAAACCAGAACTTACTCTGTCCAAGAAAAGAACTTATGCCAATCAGAGGTATATGGTATTAGTAACTCTTTTCTTGCAGGATAACGTTGAAAAGTGTATGTACTCATATGTGTCATACAATATTTTATAGGCGTAAGATGTCATCAAAGATGATTGCCATTATCTACGTCGTCCTGATCTTGGGGAAGGAGTTCCATGCTAAGCCGATTGCTGTGACAGGTCCTTCATCCGGAATCATGCTACAGGACACCGCGGGGTTCATATTGACGAACATGAGGATATTATCCCAGAATATCTACATCAGCCTGGATCCTTGCGTCTTCGTCGAAAAACAACTCAACGTGTCTGAGATCCTGTCGCCGGAGCACCAATCCTGGTACCAGATGCACATCGGATATTTCCAAGAACGGATTACGCAGATCCTGAAGCAAGCAAGGAAGACCTTGACAAGAGAACAATTTTCTACAGACCAAAGCGATTCATGTTTGCAATCGTAGCCGCCATAATTTTTGGCATAGTGAGCACTGTTATTATTACCGGTGTGACAGTTACCGATTCCATCTCTATCAAGAAATTGGAACTTGAAGTTGGTTCATTGAAAAGGAACCTATTAAACATTCATGTGGAGATGGAGAATCAAAACAAACCTTTATCGAACTTATATCCTGTTTTGCAGGATCTATAGGATGGTTGAGTTTGTGTCCCATCCAAGTCATGCGTTAGATAAGGTTCTCCAGAAGAACTTTAACCAAGCTTTGGTTGGAACACTATAAGCCAAGTCTACGCATCGAAGGAAATATATGAAGAGCCCTTTATTACATTCCAAATGCATTCACATGTTATGGAATATTTTGGAATGAAGGGGGATTTGTCGGGCATATTCATATCTGCACATTAAGGTCTGACAATATTAGAACCAAAATGGAGATTCACATTACCTTTAAGAGGCCAAACTCTCTGCTGGAATAAGCCAGAGAAGGAATGGTCACTGGCATACAATGTATATTGTTTTAAAAGTTATTGCCAACAGATGTGGTATCTTAGAGATTGTAATGGGTCTCACATGAACTGTCTTAACTACCGGGGTCATGAGAGGTTATTGCTTAAAAACACTGGTTTCTCTAAACATATCAGTCTGAGGAACAATGGGTGTTATATAGCTAAGCCATGATCTAATAAGAGACATCCATAAAACACATCTGGTGTGGAATGGGTATCTTTTCGTATATATATATATATATATATATATATATTCCTGTGTGCATTTATTTAGCGTTTGAACTTGTTAATGATTCATATATAATAAGCAATATTAAGTATTATAACCAGACATTATTAATGTATCTTTTTGTATTGTATCTCATTGAGGGGATATAGCAAGTTGTTGTTTTCTTCTCTTAAGAAGGGTCTATTCAGAGGAGCTGAGGGTATTTCAAACATCATTATTCAAATAGCTGTGACAATTAGGTGTATACAAACCAGGGCAAAAGCTAGAAGTTTATGGTTCTCTTATCTGACCATAAATAAGATGGTCTGTTAACTGTCAAAATGGATCCATGGTGTCTGGGAAAGTGATCCTAAAGTGTCAGAAAGAATACCTCCTAATTGATTTAAGTTGGGAGAGACCAAAGGTTAAGAGGTGTAATAAAGCCAGATATATATGTAAATTCTAAAAATTGCTATATGATACAACAGTGCCATCAAGTGGTAGATGGGCAGAAGGAATGCCAATAAAATGACATCATACCCATGATTACCATACGTCACACCCACCTTATCTAATTGGAAATCCCTAATCCAAGAGGGGATGGGCATAGATAAGGATGAGGATATCTAATCCAGTTTTGGGGGGAGAAAGAAAAACTAAGATCACTTGAAAAATCACTTGAGACAAAGAGGACTGGAGCCAAACATCACTTGGAACTTCTTCAGGGAGAACACTTGGGAATTGATACATCAGCATCACTTCACACACCAGGAACATACCACAGGACGGGATAGATCTGAATCTTGGAAAGCTGGGTCCCTTCTAAAAGCTCTTTATCCCAAAGCAAGGGGTAATGTATAATATATTTTACTTGCAGTAATTATAAATCGCTCCAATTGGCATATAGTTGAGACCCCATTATTAGTGGGTCAATAGTGTTAAAACAATAATTTTATGGGAAATTTTAATGAACGTGCACATCATTAGAATTTCTGTAATATTGCTATCAGAGTGGAATCTCTGATCGGATTTTATTATCCGTAGTTAGGTCAACGAGCGTATTTATAAGATGTCTCTTACTGCCATATTCTCTGATTGAGCATAAGGGATTTTCCACAGATTCATTTCTATAGTTTTTTTTGTTGTTGTTGCATTATAATATTTTGATTACCAGTATATTAATTGGTAATAATTTGATAAAAAGAAAAGTAGTATTGGATTGTACTTAAGTCAGCCTGTAAACGGTGGAGCAGCATCTTATGGTCAATTTTGATATTATCTTTGTATTCATTTGTATGCCATTTGTACTGTTTGTATTTGTAATAAATTATATTTTGTATAATTAACTGCACCCTGTTTCATTAGCTGCACAAATTAACTTTAGATCTCATCAATAAAAGAACTGGCGTTTATATGTCCGCCAATTAAATTTTTCATTTTTCATTTTCCATATTTCATAAAAATATTAAATCATAATTTTTTTTATGATTTCATATCTTAGATGAAATTAATACCCGACAAAATTTTTTGTTCTGGGTTGAAATACAATTCCCAATTTAGCAATTTCCTAATTTATTGGTTTCTGCTGTATCAGAGCTATTTGAAATCTATCCCTAAAAGGGTATATCAGATCTAAGGTGCACATAGGGTCATTCTGAATAACTTCACACACACGCTACTGTGCATTTCCAAGTCTAATTCTGTCAGTAAACCTATACCTGTCACCCAGCGCCTAAATACTAGGCCTCAAATTTATATCCTGCTAAATCTGTCGTTACTGCTGTACTGTTGTGGCTGGGCAAGTTATTTAGTGTCCATCAAAGCACAGTTTTTGTTCTGGGTTGAAATACAATTCCCAATTCAGCAATTTCCTAATTTAGTGGTTTCTGCTGTATCAGGTCTACTTTAAATACATCCCTAAAAGGGTATATCAGAATCAAGGTTCTGATAGGGTCATTCTGAATAACTTCACACACACGCTACAGTGCATATCCCAGTCTAATTCTGTCAGTAAACCTATACCTGTCACCCAGCGCCTAAATACTAGGCCTCAAATTTATATCCTGCTAAATCTGTCGTTACTGCTGTACTGTTGTGGCTGGGCAAGTTATTTAGTGTCCGTCAAAGCACAGTTTTTGTTCTGGGTTGAAATACAATTCCCAATTTAGCAATTTCATAATTTAGAGGTTTCTGCTGTATCAGAGCTATTTGAAATCTATCCCTAAAAGGGTATATAATATTCAAGGTGCACATAGGGTCATTCTGATTAACTTCACACACACTCTACAGTGCATTTCCAAGTCTAATTCTGTCAGTAAACGTATACCTGTCACCCAGCGCCTAAATACTAGGCCTCAAATTTATATCCTGCTAAATCTGTTATTACTGCTGTACTGTTGTGGCTGGGCAAGTTATTTAGTGTCCATCAAAGCACAGTTTTTGTTCTGGGTTGAAATACAATTCCCAATTTAGCAATTTCATAATTTAGTGGTTTTTGCTGTATCAGAGCTATTTGAAATCTATCCCTAAAAGGGTATATAATATTCAAGGTGCAAATAGGGTCATTCTGAATAACTTCACACACACGCTACAGTGCATTTCCAAGTCTAATTCTGTCAGTAAACCTATACCTGTCACCCAGCCAAATAATATTTTTGTTGTTGTGGTGAACGATAACAATGAGGAAAACATCTAGTAAGGGACGCGGACGTGGACATGGTCGTGGTGGTGTTAGTGGACCCTCTGGTGCTGGGAGAGGACGTGGTAGTTCTGCCACATCCACACATCCTAGTGTACCAACTACCTCAGGTCCCAGTAGCCGCCAGAATTTACAGCAATATATGGTGGGGCCCAATGCCGTTCTAAGGATGGTAAGGCCTGAGCAGGTACAGGCATTAGTCAATTGGGTGGCCGACAGTGGATCCAGCACGTTCACATTATCTCCCACCCAGTCTTCTGCAGAAAGCGCACAGATGGCGCCTGAAAACCAACCCCATCAGTCTGTCACATCACCCCCATGCATATCAGGGAAACTGTCTGAGCCTCAAGTTATGCAGCAGTCTCTTATGCTGTTTGAAGACTCTGCTGGCAGGGTTTCCCAAGGGCATCCACCTAGCCCTTCCCCAGCGGTGGAAGACATAGAATGCACTGACGCACAACCACTTATGTTTCCTGATGACGAGGACATGGGAATACCACCTCAGCAAGTCTCTGATGATGACGAAACACAGGTGCCAACTGCTGCGTCTTTCTGCACTGTGCAGACTGAAAAGGAGGTCAGGGATCAAGACTGGGTGGAAGACGATGCAGGGGACGATGAGGTCCTAGACCCCACATGGAATGAAGGTCGTGCCACTGACTTTCACAGTTCGGAGGAAGAGGCAGTGGTGAGACCGAGCCAACAGCGTAGCAAAAGAGGGAGCAGTGGGCAAAAGCAGAACACCCACCGCCAAGAGACTCCGCCTGCTACTGACCGCCGCCATCTGGGACCGAGCACCCCAAAGGCAGCTTCAAGGAGTTCCCTGGCATGGCACTTCTTCAAACAATGTGCTGACGACAAGACCCGAGTGGTTTGCACGCTGTGCCATCAGAGCCTGAAGCGAGGCATTAACGTTCTGAACCTTAGCACAACCTGCATGACCAGGCGCCTGCATGCAAAGCATGAACTGCAGTGGAGTAAACAACTTAAAACCAAGGAAGTCACTCAGGCTCCTCCTGCTACCTCTTCTGCTGCTGCCGCCTCGGCCTCTTCTACTGCTGCCGCCTCGGCCTCTTCTGCTGCTGCCGCCTCGGCCTCTTCTGCTGCTGCCGCCTCTCCTCCGCCTCTGGAGGAACATTGGCACCTGCCGCCCAGCAAACAGGGGATGTACCACCAACACCACCACCACCTCCGTCACCAAGCATGTCAACCATGTCACACGGCAGCGTTCAGCTCTCCATCTCACAAACATTTGAGAGAAAGCGTAAATTCCCACCTAGCCACCCTCGATCCCTGGCCCTGAATGCCAGCATTTCTAAACTACTGGCCTATGAAATGCTGTCATTTAGGCTGGTGGACACAGACAGCTTCAAACAGCTCATGTCGCTTGCTGTCCCACAGTATGTTGTTCCCAGCCGCCACTACTTCTCCAAGAGAGCCGTGCCTTCCCTGCACAACCAAGTATCCGATAAAATCAAGTGTGCACTGCGCAACGCCATCTGTAGCAAGGTACACCTAACCACAGATACGTGGACCAGTAAGCACGGCCAGGGACGCTATATCTCCCTAACTGCACACTGGGTAAATGTAGTGGCAGCTGGGCCCCAGGCGGAGAGCTGTTTGGTGCAAGTCCTTCCGCCGCCAAGGATCGCAGGGCAACATTCTTTGCCTCCTGTTGCCACCTCCTCCTTCTCGGCTTCCTCCTCCTCTTCTTTCACCTGCTCATCCAGTCAGCCACATACCTTCACCACCAACTTCAGCACAGCCCGGGGTAAACGTCAGCAGGCCATTCTGAAACTCATATGTTTGGGGGACAGGCCCCACACCGCACAGGAGTTGTGGCGTGGTATAGAACAACAGACCGACGAGTGGTTGCTGTCGGTGAGCCTCAAGCCCGGCCTGGTGGTGTGCGATAATGGGCGAAATCTCGTTGCAGCTCTGGGACTAGCCGGTTTGATACACATCCCTTGCATGGCGCATGTGCTGAATTTGGTGGTGCAGAAGTTCATTCACAACTACCCCGACATGTCAGAGCTGCTGAATAACGTGCGGGCCGTCTGTTCGCGCTTCCGGCGTTCACATCCTGCCGCTGCACGCCTGTCTGCGCTACAGCGTAACTTCGGCCTTCCCGCTCACCGCCTTATATGCGACGTGCCCACCAGGTGGAACTCCACCTTGCACATGCTGGACAGACTGTGCGAGCAGCAGCAGGCCATAGTGGAGTTTCAGCTGCAGCACGCACGGGTCAGTCACACTGCGGAACAGCACCACTTCACCACCAATGACTGGGCCTCCATGCGAGACCTGTGTGCCCTGTTGCGCTGTTTCGAGTACTCCACCAACATGGCCAGTGGCGATGACGCCGTTATCAGCATTACAATACCACTTCTATGTCTCCTTGAGAAAACACTTAGGGCGATGATGGAAGAGGAGGTGGCCCAGGAGGAGGAGGAGGAAGAGGGGTCATTTTTAGCACTTTCAGGCCAGTCTCTTCGGAGTGACTCAGAGGGAGGTTTTTTGCAACAGCAGAGGCCAGGTACAAATGTGGCCAGCCAGGGCCCACTACTGGAGGACGAGGAGGACGAGGAGGAGGTGGAGGAGGATGAGGATGAAGCATGGTCACAGCGGGGTGGCACCCAACGCAGCTCGGGCCCATCACTGGTACGTGGCTGGGGGGAAAGGCAGGACGATGACGATACGCCTCCCACAGAGGACAGCTTGTCCTTACCCCTGGGCAGCCTGGCACACATTAGCGACTACATGCTGCAGTGCCTGCGCAATGACAGCAGAGTTGCCCACATTTTAACGTGTGCGGACTACTGGGTTGCCACCCTGCTGGATCCACGCTACAAAGACAATGTGCCCACCTTACTTCCTGCACTGGAGCGTGATAGGAAGATGCGCGAGTACAAGCGCACGTTGGTAGACGCGCTACTGAGAGCATTCCCAAATGTCACAGGGGAAGCCCTAGGCCAAGGCAGAGGAGGAGCAAGAGGTCGCCAAGGCAGCTGTGTCACGGCCAGCTCCTCTGAGGGCAGGGTTAGCATGGCAGAGATGTGGAAAAGTTTTGTCAACACGCCACAGCTAACTGCACCACCACCTGATACGCAACGTGTTAGCAGGAGGCAACATTTCACTAACATGGTGGAACAGTACGTTTGCACACCCCTCCACGTACTGACTGATGGTTCGGCCCCATTCAACTTCTGGGTCTCTAAATTGTCCACGTGGCCAGAGCTAGCCTTTTATGCCTTGGAGGTGCTGGCCTGCCCGGCGGCCAGCGTTTTGTCTAAACGTGTATTCAGTACGGCAGGGGGCGTCATTACAGACAAACGCAGCCGCCTGTCTACAGCCAATGTGGACAAGCTGACGTTCATAAAAATGAACCAGGCATGGATCCCACAGGACCTGTCCGTCCCTTGTCCAGATTAGACATTAACTACCTCCCCTTAACCATATATTATTGTACTCCAGGGCACTTCCTCATTCAATCCTATTTTTATTTTCATTTTATCATTATATTGCGAGGCTACCCAAAGTTGAATGAACCTCTCCTCTGTCTGGGTGCCGGGGCCTAAATATATGCCAATGGACTGTTCCAATGTTGGGTGACATGAAGCCTGATTCTCTCCTATGACATGCAGACTAATTCTCTGCTGACATGAATCCAGATTCTCTGTTACGGGACCTCTCTCCTCTGCCTGGGTGCTGGGCCTAAATATCTGACAATGGACTGTTGCAGTGGTGGCTGACGTGAAGCCTGATTCTCTGCTATGACATGCAGACTGATTCTCTGCTGACATGAAGCCAGATTCTCTGTTACGGGACCTCTCTCCTCTGCCTGGGTGCTGGGCCTAAATATCTGACAATGGACTGTTGCAGTGGTGGCTGACGTGAAGCCTGATTCTCTGCTATGACATGCAGACTGATTCTCTGCTGACATGAAGCCAGATTCTCTGTTACGGGACCTCTCTCCTCTGCCTGGGTGCTGGGCCTAAATATATGACAATGGACTGTTGCACTGGTGGCTGACGTGAAGCCTGATTCTCTGCTATGACATGCAGACTGATTCTCTGCTGACATGAAGCCAGATTCTCTTTTACGGGACCTCTCTCCTCTGCCTGGGTACTGGGCCTAAATATATGACAATGGACTGTTGCACTGGTGGCTGACGTGAAGCCTGATTTTCTGCTATGACATGCAGACTGATTCTCTGCTGACATGAAGCCAAATCCTCTGTTACGGGACCTCTCTCCTCTGTCTGGGTGCCAGGGCCAAAATATCTGACAATGGCCTGTTCCAGTGGTGGGTGACATGAAGCCTGATTCTCTGCTATGACATGAAGCCTGATTCTCTGCAATGGGACCTCTCTCCTCTGTCTGGGTGCCGGGGTCTAAATATCTGACAGTGGCCTGTTCCAGTGGTGCGTGACATGAAGCCAGATTCTCTGCTATGGGACCTCTCTCCAATTGATATTTGTTCATTTTTATTTATTTTATTTTTATTTTAATTCATTTCCCTATCCATATTTGTTTGCAGGGGATTTAACTACATTTTGCTGCCTTTTGCAGCCCTCTAGCCCTTTCCTGGGCGGTTTTACAGACCTTTTTAGAGCCGAAAAGTTCGGGTCCCCATTGACTTCAATGGGGTTCGGGTTCGGGACGAAGTTCGGGTCGGGTTCAGATCCCAAACCCGAACATTTCCGGGAAGTTCGGCCGAACTTCTCGAACCCGAACATCCAGGTGTTCGCTCAACTCTAACCACCACAAACCTGCCCACCATATGATGAAAGATGTCATTGATGAAATGCTGAAAAACCGCAAGGACATTGGTGAACCTAAAAGGCATGACCATATTCTCAAAATGACCATCAGAGGTATTAAAGGCTGTCTTCCATTTGTCCCCCTCCTTGATCCTTACCAGATTATATGCCACCGTACTTAGAGAACACTTTGGCACCAATAATCTGATCGAACAAATCCGGGATCAAAGGAAGGGGTTAAGCATCACGGACAGTAATGCGATAAAGCTGACAGAAGTCAAAACATGGCCTAAGAGTGCTGTCCTTTTTCTTAACAAAGAAGAATCCTGCATCCACTGGGGATTTGGATGGTCTATGACCTTTAGCCAAACTCTCTGTGATATGTTCTCACAAGGCAGTTCTATTGGGTTTAGAAAGATCATACAACCGAGACTTGGGCAACTTAGCTCCGGGAATAAGGTTGATGGGGCAATCATACTCCTGATGTGGAGGTACCTCCTGGTCTCCACTTTTAGAGAATACATCAGAAAAATCAGAAATAAACAAAGGTACTACTTTAGTGGTTACAACAGAAAGTGACGTGCTTAGACAGTTGGCTATGCAATAATCACTTCAGTCAAGAATCTGTCTTGCTTGCCAATCAATGGTAGGATTATGTTTGCTTAACCATTGTAAACCTAGCACCAAGTTTGCAGGCAGACCCTCTAGCACAAAACACTAAATGGATACTTGATGAAAATCACACACTTTTAAACAGATGTCCTGCATCATTTGTGACAAACAATTCTGTGTGAGTGGGGCAGAATCAATTGCAAACACCAAAATATTTTTGTCTAATGCACTTGTTGTCAACCCATGCATATGGACAAATTTACCATCAACTAGGTTAACCCCTGCCCCACTGTCAATACACACTTCAATTCCCACAGTTTAAAAATCTAGAGCAACCTCGGCAGACAGGAGAACTCGGGTTCTACCGGTAAATCACAAAAGTAAATACTCAGATTCCCCAACCACACCACCAAGAGTGAGATGAGGATTAAACATTTTTCTTTTTTTTTCACCTTGACGCTAAACATAAGGACATATGTTAACAAAGTGTCCCTTTTTTCCACATAAAAAGCAGAGTCCCTTCTTAAGCCTAAAGTCCTTATCACCAGGTTCAGGTGTAGCTCCCCCCAAGTGCATTGGTTCGTCACCAGACATGAACTCAAGTGTCTTTCTACTCAAAGTGTCGGAGGAGGCCGCCACCTTATGTGATAGTACGTCCTGAGAGTGAGGAACCTTAGATCTCTACCTCAGGCATCTATCAATACGTACAGCAAGGGACATGGCCACTTCCAATGACTCAGGATATTAGTGAAAGGTCAACGTGTCCTTCACGCTCTCAGATAACCCTTGACAGAATTGACTACAGAGAGCTGGATCATTCCTCTCCATATCCGTAGCCCATCTCCAAAATTCAGAGCAAAAGGTCTCTGCAGAACGCTCTCCCTGCCGTAAGCAACACAACTTGGTCTCGGCCAGGGAGATCTGATCTGGATCATCGTAGATAAGACCTAGAGCTCAGAAAAATCATCTACCGACTGGAGGGACTGTGAGCCAGTCGGGAACGAAAAAGCCCAAGACTGAGCATCACCTTTAAGTAACTAAATGATTATACCTAGAGTTGAGCGGACACCTGGATGTTCGGGTTCGGCCGAACTTCACAAAATAGTTCTAGTTCGGAACCCGAACTTGATACAAACTTGACCCCCAAACCCCATTGAAGTCAATGGGGACCCTAACTTTTGAGCACTAAAATGGATCTAAAAATGTCATGGAAAGGGTTAGAGGGCTGCAAATGCCATAAAAATATGGTTAAGAGCATGGCAAGTGCTCTGCAAACAAATGTGGATAGGGAAATGACTTCAAATAACATAAAACACGTTAAAAAAATAAATAGAAAAATCTTAATCTAGGAGGAGGAGGTCCATATGGAGTAGGAGGTTGAGGAGGCAGTGGATGTGGCGGTGTAGGTGGAAGTGGCGGTGGAGAAGGAGGAGATAGATTACACTGGTTTTTGGTTTAAAATGTATTTTTTTTTTTTTATTAGGGTACACCCCAAAACATTGGGAAATATAACCTGTGATAACCCCCTCCAGCCATGCTAAACAAATGTCCAGACAATACACTGGCTGCAGAGCAGGCAAGCACCTCCAAGGGGTAAAGGGCAAGCTCAGGCCATGTGCCCAATCTGGAGACCCAGAAGTTGCAGGGGGCAGGCCCATCAGTCAGTTTGTGTAGGCGTGTGCACACATACTGCCCCACCATGTTGCACGTCCCCGTGATGTTCAAGATCTAATTTGATATCTGCTCTATCAACTTTCAATGTTCTTTTCTGCGCTAACCATGTTGATCACGGATAGCAGCGAATCAGGCTTCCACGCCGGAGAGGGAGCGTGAGAAAGGTATAGCACATGCAAGGGAGATCAATGGATGAAAATTTATTGTGATTGAGCGGAAATGTAGGAAAAGTTATTAAAATGGAAGAAT
This sequence comes from Bufo gargarizans, assembly GCF_014858855.1. Classification (NCBI taxonomy): domain Eukaryota; kingdom Metazoa; phylum Chordata; class Amphibia; order Anura; family Bufonidae; genus Bufo; species Bufo gargarizans. The sequence goes on along the minus strand of NC_058082.1, from coordinate 535,675,240 downwards.
CGAAGGAAAGAAGGGGGCGCACGGCAATTACCAACTCCCAAATTGGTGAGGTAGTGACGATAAATAACAATACAGGACTTTAGATGCACTGTTATTGGATGATTAATAAAAAAATATAGGGCATGTCTCTGGGGTATTTTGGATTTGGAAACATTAGACAGGAGAGGCCCTGCTGCCGCTTTGTTGACTCAAGATTTTGCCTGATCGCATGTCACCGTGAGATCCATTTGGATATCTTCTCTATCAACTTTTGATGTTCTTTTCTGAGCCTACCATGTTGAGCACGGTTATCAGCGAATCAGGATTCCACGCCAGAGAGGGAGCATGAGAAAAAGAGACAACATCCAAGGGAGGTTATTTAAAAAAAATCAAATATGATTGAGCGAAAAAGTGGGACAAATTATTGAAGCGCAAATGTGGGACAAGTAGTTAAAGTTTAAGCATTAAATGAAGAAGAATTTTTTAAATTAAATTTCTTGTCCCCTATGCAGAGCAGGGGTTTAATCACAACAAAAATGGTCAAATGTCACCCAAGAATGTAACAGACAAATTTTAGAAATGTGTTTACCTGTCTACTAGGTATAGCAGGGGTATATCACACCCAAAATTTTTTGAATTTCACCCAAATTTCACCCAAATTAATTAATTATTTTTTTACCTGTCTAATAGATATAACAGTGGTATATCACACCCCAAATTTTGTGAATTTCACCAGAAAACGTAACAGACAAATTAGTGAAATGTTTTTACCAGTCTACTAGGTATAGCCGGGGTATATCACACCCAAAAATTAGTGAATTTCACCCGAATATGTGGTGCAGGTCCATATAGAGTAGGAGTTTGAGTAGGCGGTGGACGTAGCGGTGTAGGTGGAAGCAGTGGTGGTAGAGGATGAGGTAGTTTTTGGTTTAAATTTTAATTATTATTATTTTTTTTTATTAGGGTACACTCCAAAAGAGTGAGCAATTGTGCTGTAGTATAACAATGTCTGGTTAAGGCCGGTATACATGTCTATTCTGCACTAGGTACAGACAGGTCCTGTGGGATCCATGCCTGGTTCATTTTACTAAAAGTGAGCTTGTCCTCATTGGCTATGGACAGGCGGCTGCACTTGTCTGTGATAACGCCCCCTGCCGTGCTAAACACACGTTCAGACAATACACTGGCTGCAGGGCAGGCCAGCACCTCCAAGGTGTAAAGGGCAAGCTCAAGCCATGTGCCAAATTTGTAGACCAAGAAGTTGAAGGGGGCAGACCCGTCATTTAGTGCGTGTAGGCATGTGCACACATACTGCTCCACCATGATGCTGAAATGCTGCCTCCTGCTAAGATGTTCCATATCAGCTGATAGTGCTGGTTGTTGTGGCGTGCTGACAAAGCTTTTCACATTTCAGCCTTGCTAACACTGCCTTCTGAGGTGCTGGTGGTTCCCCAGCTGCATTGGCGACCTCCTCCGCCTTCGCCTTGTGCTTCCACTGTGCCCCCGCTGTCAGGTTGGAATGCCACCAGCAGCAAGTCTACCAGCGTGCGCTTGTACTCGCGCATCTTGCGATCACGCTCCAGTGATGGAAATAAGGACAGTAAGTTGTCCATGTAATGGGGATCCAGCAACGTGGCGACTCAGTAATCAGCACAAGTTAGAATGTGGGCAACTCGGAGGTCGTTGCAGAAACACTGCAGCATGTAATCTCTCATGTGTGCCAGGCTGTCCAGAGGAAACAAAAAGCTGTCCTCTGTGGGAGGTGTATTGTCTGTGTCCTCGGTATCCCCCCAGCCACGCACCAGTGATGGCCATGAGATAGTTTGGTTGCCATCGCTAGAAGAGCTTTTTCTATGAGGCATAGAAGTGGGATAGTAACGCTGAGAATGGCATTATCGGCACTGGTTATGTTGGTGGAGTACTCGAAACAGCACAACAAGGAACACAGGTCTAGCATGGAGGCCCAATCATTGGTGGTGAAGTGGTGCTGTTCCGCAGAGCGACTCACCCGTGCGTGCTGCAGCTGAAACTCCACTATCGCCTGCTGCTGCTTGCACAGTCTGTCCAGCATGTGCAAGGTGGAGTTTACCCTTGTGGGCACGTCACATATGAGGCAGTGAGTGGGAAGGCTGAAGTTATGCTCAGCGCTGACAGGCAAGAAGCAGCAGGGTGAGAATGCAGCAATGCATTTCACTTTATGCAGCAGCTCTGACATATCAGGTAATGTTTAAGGAACCTCTGCACCACCAAATTCAGCACCTGCGCTAGGCAAGGGATGTGCGTCAAACCAGCTAGTCCCAAAGCTGCTATGAGATTTCGCTCATTATCGCACACCACCAGGCCGGCACCAACCACTCATCGTTCTGTTGTTCCATGCCCTTCCACAGTTCCTGCGCGGTGTGGGTTTTTTCCGACAAACAGATACGTTTTAAAACTGCCTGCTGTTGTTTACCCCTGGCAGTGCTGAAGTTGGTGGTGAAGGTGTTACGCTGACCGGATGAGGAGCCAGTAGAGGATGAGGAAACAGAGTAGGAGGAGGAAGCAACAGGAGGCAAACTGAAGCGCCCTGCAATCCTCGGTGGTGGAAGGACATGTGCCAAACTGCTTTCCGCCTCAGACCCAGCCGCCACTACATTTACCCAGTGTGCTGTTATGGAACTATAACGTCCCTGACCGTGCTTACTGGTCCACGTATCTGTAGTTCGGTGGACATTGCCACAGATGGCGTTGCGCAGTGCACACCTGATTTTGTCCCCCATTTGGTTGTGCAGGAAAGGGATGGCACACCTGGAAAAACAGTGGCGGCTGGGTGCAACGTACTGTGGGACAGCCACCGCCATAAGGCCTTTAAAACTACCAGACGGAATGACAGCATTTCAAAGGCCAGTAATTTTGAAATGCTTGCGTTCAGGGCCAAGGATCGCGGGTGGGTAAGGAGGTACTTCCTCTTCTGCTCCAGTGTTTGGGAGATGGAGAGCTGAATGCTTCCGTGGGACATTGTGGAGATGCTTGGTGACCCAGGTGGTAATGTTGCTGACACATCCACTGTTTGCGGGGTGGCAGGTGCCACTGTCACTCCAGAGGTGAATGAAGAGGCCGAGACAGCAGCAGGAGAGGAAGCAGGTAGAGCCAGAGACCTTTCTTGGTTTTTGAGGTGTCTACTCCACTGCAGCTCATGCTTTGCACTTGGTTATGCAGGTTGTGCTCAGGTTGAGAACGTTTATGCCTCGCTTCAGGCTCTGATTGCACAGTGTGCAAACCACTCATATCTTGTCGTCAGCACATTATCTGAAGAACTGCCACACCAGAGAACTCCTTGGAGCTGGCTTTTTTTAAACCCAGAATATTATTGCTGTATTTCAAGCTTGTATCTCACACTGACAGATGCAGACAAGGCCGCAAATTTAGTATTTTGCTAAAAAAGGGTGTCTTTTAATAACAGAATATGACAGCAGTATATAACGCTTGAATTTCACACTGACAGATGCAGCAAGGGCTGCAAAATTTTGTATTTTGCCCCAAATTTGTGTGTTTTAAAATCCAGAAAATTATTGCTGTATTTCTAGCTTAAATTGCACACTGACTAATGTGGCATAGGCCCCAGATGGAGGGTATTACCAAAAATGGGTGTTTTTTAAAACCCAGAAAATTATTGAAGTATTTCTAGCTTGTTTTATAACAATGACAGATGCAGCAAATGCTGCAAAATTTTGATTTTGCCCAAAAAGGGTGTTTTTCTTTTATAACTGAATATGACAGCAGTATATAACGCGTAAATTTCACACTGACAGATGTGTCACGGCAATAATAGTATTAATGTTATAATCATACTAATTTGATTACCTCTAATCCTGTGACTAATACACTAATATAAATATTGTAAGTTCCGAAGTATATAATACAATTTATATTTAATGGATATATGGAGTACACTGCGATGCCGTTTGGTTATTTGTTGTGTAGTCCATATAAGAACATTGGAGCCAGACCCTTTCACTGCATACCTGACTTTAAAATATACTTTTCCACTTTACTGTGGTAGCGATTACTATGCTCAACACTGGCATAGAGATAAGCGCGGCGCATATTTCATGCGCTTATAGACAATCACGGTACATATCCCGTGCGCATGCGCATCTTCCTCATGGAACGGCTTGTGTTCCACAATCAACCAGGCGCATATTAGTGACGTCAGACGCACGAGGCAGATGCGATATAACTGGCGTCTTTCAGCCAGTTCTCTCTATGCCACCAACGAGCGCACACTATTTTCCTACTATAAGGTATGTCCATATATTGTTACCATAATCTTTGCATTAAGATATTAGATGTTTCGTTGTGACTGTGGTCATTTTCCTAAGGCCCCTTGTGAGATCTCTTTAATGCTTCTTGTATAAGTGTCTTGCTATTTACATAGAGATCTACATTATGCCATTTTCTACCCATTAACTTTCTGAAGTATACTGAGAATCTACCAGATATTTTCTTTTATTAATTACAAAACTTTGCATTGACTTCTAATTTTGACTAAGCAATGTATGCATTGATCTATTAATTCACTCTAGTACCTGCTTGATGAACGCTACAAAATATGTTGTTAAAAAAACTGTTTAGTTATTTATTATTCTTTATTGTGAACCAATACTCTACTTATACTATATATTTATTTGTATTATCGTAGGCCGTGATCAAGGTCCCGGGCGGACCGAAACGTTGGCCCTGACTTTCAAGTGATGATTGAACTATGAAGTTGGTATTGGCAAACTAAAATAAAATATATACTATTGTGCAAATATATGAGTGTGCCGTGGATATAATTGTTTGTTATCTAGTGGCTTGACAACCCCTTCATTAAGCACCTCCACTTGGGATTTAAATTCCTTCTTTTGGCGGTTTGTGCCATTCAAATATTGACTACTGATTCTCTGCTATGACATGAAGCCTGATTCTCTGCTATGGGACCTCTCTCCTCTGTCTGGGTGCCAGGGCCAAAATATCTGACAATGGCCTGTTCCAGTGGTGGGTGACGTGAAGCCTGATTCTCTGCTATGACATGAAGCCTGATTCTCTGCTATGACATGAAGCCTGATTCTCTGCTATGGGACCTCTCTCCTCTGTCTGGGTGCCAGGGTCTAAATATCTGACAGTGGCCTGTTCCAGTGGTGGGTGACATGAAGCCTGATTCTCTGCTATGGGACCTCTCTCCAATTGATATTGGTTAATTTTTATTTATTTTATTTTTATTAATTTTCCTATCCTCATTTGTTTGCAGGGGATTTAACTACATGTTGCTGCCTTTTGCAGCCCTCTAGCCCTTTCCTGGGCTGTTTTACAGCCTTTTTAGTGCCGAAAAGTTCGGGTCCCCATTGACTTCAATGGGGTTTGGGTTCGGGACGAAGTTCGGGTCGGGTTCGGATCCCGAACCCGAACATTTCCGGGAAGTTCGGCCGAACTTCTCGAACCCGAACATCCAGTTGTTCGCTCAACTCTACCCAGGACCCTTTACCAGCATCAGCACTGGGAATGACAGAGTCCCGTCTCCCACAGCACCAAGCATGAACCTTTACCAGCTCCATCTGTGCGCACTTTCTGCATTCTCACCTTGCTGCTGCTCGCCTGTCTGTGCTGCAGTGTAACTTCTGCCTTCCTACTCACCGCCTCATATGTGACATATCCACGAGGTGAAACTCCACCTTGCACATGCTGGAGAGATTGTGTGAGCAGAAGCAGGCAATATGGAGCTTCCGCAGCAGCATGCAGTAGAGTTGCTCTGCGGAACAGCACCATTTCACCACCAGTGTGTGGGCCTCCATGCAGGACGTGTATATTGTGTTGCACTGTTTTGCATACTCCACCAACATGGCCAGCGCCGATGATAACGTCCTTAGCGATACTATGCCACTTCTATTTCTCCTTGAAAAAACGCTTCGGGCAATGATTGATGAGGATGTGGCACAGGAGGAGGAGGAACAGGGATTGTCCCCATGGTTATCAGGCCAGTCGTCCAGTGGTTTGGAGGGTGGGTTCCTGCACCAACAGTCCAGCCAGGGCACAGTTTTGGAGGATAAGGATGATTATAAATATCTGCATTCACAGCAGGGTAGCACCAAATTCAGCTCACGGGCCTGGCTATGGGTATACAGAGGACAGAGACGATACACCTGCCACCAAGGACAGCTGCCTCTGGGCAGCCTGGCACACATGAGCGACTACATGCTGCAGTGCCTGTGTGACGACCGCCGAGTTGTCCTGATTTCTACCAGTGCTGATTACTGGTTGGCCACCCTGCTGGATCCCCGCTTGGAAATGTCTTACTCTAAGATAGCGGCCATATTTATAGGGCTGTAACATCACAAGGCTGGCTGGCTGCTGATTGCCTGCATGTATGGCATTATAGGTCAGCCCGCTTTCCAGAGTTCCTTGCCCCATGTCCTGACACGTGTAGCCGCCAATGTAGCCACCGTTTTAGGAAAAAATGTAATTGATTAACACAAAGCGCGAGGAAATTTGCATTCACATTTTTCCTGAAATTTTGATCAAATTCCACTTCTTCAGCATCTCTAGTTTTGGGGCCTCCACAATTTTTTTTTAAATAAATAAATAAATATATATATATATATATATATGTATGTAGCAGTAGAGCTGCCAGAAGGCCATAGGAAGTCCATTCAAGTGGTGTGTATATATATATATATATATATATATATATCCATGGAGAAAGTCTGGCAGCACTCCCTTGTAGCTTTAAAGGTATAGGGTGCCCACGGTGATCCCTCAATTCGGGATGGAAAACAGACAATGAAAGTCCGCAGCAGTCCTTAAAAGATAAAATGTGCTCTTTATTCACACATATCAAGTGACAATGTTTCGGTTCTCTTACAGAACCTTTCTCAAGTCAGCCTGATGTGAATAAAGAGCACATTTTATCTTTTAAGCAGTGCTGCAGACTTTTATTGTCTATATATATATATATATATATATATATATATATATATATATAGTGTGTGTGTATATATATATATATATAGATATATAGATATATATATTTCTTTATTTTCATGACTATGAAATTGTAGATTCACACTGAAAGCATCAAAACTATGAATTAACACATGTGGAATTATATACATAACAAAAAAGTGTGAAACAACTGAAAATATGTCATATTCTAGGTTCTTCAAAGTAGCCACTTTTTGCTTTGATTACTGCTTTGCACACTCTTGGCATTCTCTTGATGAGCTTCAAGAGGTAGTCACCTGAAATGGTCTTCCAACAGTCTTGAAGGAGTTCCCAGAGATGCTTAGCACTTGTTGGCCCTTTTGCCTTCACTCTGCGGTCCAGCTCACCCCAAACCATCTCGATTGGGTTCAGGTCCGGTGACTGTGGAGGCCAGGTCATCTGGCGCAGCACCCCATCACTCTCCTTCATTGTCAAATAGCCCTTACACAGCCTGGAGGTGTGTTTGGGGTCATTGTCCTGTTGAAAAATAAATGATGGTCCAACTAAACGCAAACCGGATGGAATAGCATGCCGCTGTGGTAGCCATGCCGGTTCAATATCCTTCAATTTTGAATAAAACCCCAACAGTGTCACCAGCAAAGCACCCCCACACCATCACACCTCCTCATCCAAGCTTCACGGTGGGAACCAGGCATGTAGAGTCCATCCATTCACCTTTTCTGCACCGCAAAAAAGACACGGTGGTTGGAACCAAAGATCTCAAATTTGGACTCATCAAACCAAAGCACAGATTTCCACTGGTCTAATGTCCATTCCTTGTGTTCTTTAGCCCAAACAAGTCTCTTCTGCTTGTTGCCTGTCCTTAGCAGTGGTTTCCTAGCAGATATTCTACCATGAAGGCCTGATTCACACAGTCTCCTCTTAACAGTTGTTCTAGAGACGTGTCTGCTGCTAGAACTCTGTGTGGCATTGATCTGGTCTCTAATCTGAGCTGCTGTTAACCTGCGATTTCTGAGGCTGGTGACTCGGATTAACTTATCCTCCGCAGCAGAGGTGACTCTTGGTCTTCCTTTCTTGGGGCGGTCCGCATGTGAGCCAGTTTATTTGTAGCGCTTGATGGTTTTTGTGACTGCACTTGGGGACACTTTCAAAGTTTTCCCAATTTTTCGGACTGACTGACCTTCACTTCTTAAAGTAATGATGGCCACTTGTTTTTCTTTACTTAGCTGCTTTTTTCTTGCCATAATACAAATTCTAACAGTCTATTCAGTAGGACTATCAGCTGTGTATCCACCTGACTTCTCCACAACGCAACTGATGGTCCCAACCCCATTTATAAGGACAGAAATCCCACTTATTAAACCTGACAGGGCACACCTATGAAGTAAAAACCATTTCAGGTGACTACCTCTTGAAGCTCATCAAGAGAATGCCAATAGTGTGCAAAGCAGTAATCAAAGCAAAAGGTGGCTACTTTGAAGAACCTAGAATATGACATATTTTCAGTTGTTTCACACTTTTTTGTTATGTATATAATTCCACATGTGTTAATTCATAGTTTTGATGCCTTCAGTGTGAATCTACAATTTTCATGGTCATGAAAATAAAGAAAACTCTTTGAATGAGAAGGTGTGTCCAAACTTTTGGTCTGTACTGTATATATATACAGTCCTAATCAAAAGTTTAAGACCACTTGAAAAATGGCAAAAAATCATATTTTACATTGTTGGATCTTAACAAGGTTCCAAGTAGAGCTTCAACATGCAACAAGAAGAAATGAGAGTAAGACAAAACATTTTTTGAGCATACAATTAATTGAAAATAACGATTAAACTGAAACAGGCTGTTTTTCAGCTGCTCCAAATTTTAAAACCACATGCCTTTAAAAGGCAAAATCTGTGCAAAGATGTGGATTCATTGTCATTTTCTGTCTGGTAGTCACACGTGATGGCAAAGGCAAAAAAACCTCTCCCTTTTTAAACGTGGTCGGGTTGTTGAACTGCATAAGCAGGGTCTCTCACAGCGCGCCATCGCTGCTGAGGTGGGACACAGTAAGACAGTTATTTGGAGGGTTATGGAACAAAAAAGTCAAGTGGAAGACCCCAAAAAATTTCTCCAGCACTGAGCCGGAGGATCCAATTGGCTGTCCGTCAAGACACTGGACGATCCTCGATCCAAATTAAGGCACTTACTGGTGCTGACTGCTGCCCCATAACCATCAGACGGCATCTGAGACTGAAGGGATTCAAAAACAAAAAACGTCTTCAAAGACCTTGTATCCTTGAACGCCACAGAACTGCTCGTTTGGACTTTGCAAGAGAGCACCAAACATGGGACATTTAAAGGTGAAAGAAACTTTTATTCTTTGATGAGAAAAATGTAACCTTGATGGTCCTGATGGTTTTCAACGTTACTGGCATGACAAGCAGATCCCACCTGAGATGTTTTCTACGCGCCACAGTGGAGGGGGCGCCATAATGGTCTGGGGTTCATTTTCCTTCAGTGGAACAATGGAACTTCAGGAAGTGCAGGGGCGTCAAATGGCTGCTGGCTATATCCAGATGTTGCAGAGAGCATTCCTCATGACTCAGGGCCCTCGTCTGTGTGGTAACGACTGGGTTTTTCAACAGGACAACGCTACAGTACACAATGCCCGCAAGGGACTTCTTCAAGGAGAATAACATCACTCTTTTGGCCCATCCTGCATGTTCCCCTGATCTAAATCCAATTGAGAACCTTTGGGGATGGATGGCAAGGGAAGTTTACAAAAATGGACAACAGTTCCAGATAGTAGATGGCCTTCGTGCGGCTTGGAGAGATGCTCCCACTCACCTCATGGAAACGCTTGCATCAAGCATGCCGAAACAAATTTTTTGAAGTGATAAACAATAACAGCGGAGCGACTCGTTACTGAGTTCATGTTTGGAAGTTGGTTTTCTGTTTTGGGGGGGTTTCTTCTTTTTTTTTTGGAGGTGTGGTCCTAAACTTTTGATCAGATGAAAAACAGCCTGTTTCAGTTTATTCATTGTTTTCATTAAATTGAATGCTCAAAAAATGTTTTGTCTCACTCCCATTTCTTCTTGTTACATGTTGAAGCTCTACTTAAGATCCAGTCATGCTAAATATGTTTTTTTTTTTGCCATTTTTCAAGTGGTCTTAAACTTTTGATCAGGACTGTATTAACATTTACTACCTCCTCCGCCTCTTCCACCTACACCTCCACATCTGCCCTGATTGCCTCTTCTGCCTGCACCGCAGCGTCCGCCTCCTCCTTAACGCCTTCCCGCATCCTCACTTACATGTACGTGAGCGAATGAGGCTCCTTGCATGTACGTGATGGGATCGGGCGGGTGCAGGAGCTGCACCCGCCTGATCCGCAGCACGGGCCCGGCTGTTACTGATAGCCGGGCCTGTGCTGCATCTGCCGGCATCGCTGTGTGTGGTGATGCTGGCGGATTAACCCTTTCACGTGCGGCAGTCAGCGCTGACAGTAGCACATCTGGGGTATACAGAGGGGGGGCTCCTTCTGACTCCATCTCCCCCCCTACGTTGCACTGGCAGGAGGTCAATGGTTGCCATGGCAGCCCTGAAGCCTTACACAGGCCTAGGGAGGCCCAGGAGATCCAGCCTGAGTGCTGGGTCTCCTAGGCAACTGTCAGCCTCTCATTGTGTGAGAGGCTGACAGTTCAATTCAGTACAATACAGAATTCAGGGAAAAACCCTGAAAAGGTGAAGTCCCAAAGTGGGACAAATATAAAAAGTGTTTTTTAATTAAAAAAATGCACATGATCTAACCCCTCAGGTGAACACTGTCAAAAAAGTAAAATAAAAACTGTGCTAAAATTTTTTATTTTTTTTGTCACGTTACATCACTAAGGCCCCTTTCACGCGAGCGTGACGGATTAGGTCAGATGCGTTCAGGGTGCGTTCAGTGAAACTCGCACTATTTTGCAAGCAAGTTCAGTCAGTTTTGTCTGTGATTGCATTCAGTTTTTCACGCGCGTGATAAAAAACTGAAGGTTTACAAACAACATCTCTTAGCAACCATCAGTGAAAAACGCATCGCACCCGCACTTGCTTGCGGATGCAATGCGTTTTTCACGCAGCCCCATTCACTTCTATGGGGCCAGGGCTGCGTGAAAAACGCAGAATATAAGGCCCCTTTCACACGGGCGAGTTTTCCGTGCGGGTGCGATGCGTGCGGTGAACGCATTGCACCCGCACTGAATCCTGACCCATTCATTTCTATGGGGCTGTGCACACGAGCGGTGATTTTCACGCATCACTTATGCGTTGCGTGAAAATCGCAGCATGCTCCTCTTTGTGCGTTTTTCACGTAACGCAGGCCCTATAGAAATGAATGGGGTTGCGTGAAAATCGCATGCATCCGCAAGCAAGTGCGGATGCGGTGCGATTTTCACGCATGGGTTCTAGGTGACAGTCTATTCACTGTATTATTTTCCCTTATAACATGGTTATAAGGGAAAATAATAGCATTCTGAATACAGAATGCTTAGTATAATAGTGCTGGAAGGGTTAAAAATAATAAAAAAGTTAACTCACCTTCTCCTCTTGTTCGCGTAGAGGCCGGTCTGTTCTTTAGCTGTGGCTGAAGGACCTTTGATGACGTCAGATCACATGCTCTATCACCATGGTGATGGACCATGTGATTGGAGCATGTGATCTGACATCACCTCAGGTCATTCAGTCCACAGCTAAAGAACAGACCGGCATCTACGCTAACAAGAGGAGAAGGTGAGTTAACTTTTTTATTATTTTTAACCCTTCCAGCACTATTATACTAAGCATTCTGTATTCAGAATGCTATTATTTTCCCTTATAACCATGTTATAAGGGAAAATAATACAATCTTCAGAACATCAATCCCAGACCCGAACTTCTGTGAAGAAGTTCGGGTCTGGGTACCAAACATGCGTGATTTTTCTCACGCGAGTGCAAAATGTATGACAATGTTTTGCACTCGCGCGGAAAAATCGCGCATTTTCCCGCAACGCACCCGCCTCTTATCCGGGCAAAAAACATGACGCCCGTGTGAAAGAGGCCTAAAACATGCTGCGATTTTTACGCAACGCAGAACTGATGTGTGAAAAACAATGCTCGTGTACACAGACCCATTGAAATGAATGGGTCAGGATTCAGTGCGGGTGCTATGCATTCACATCATGCATTGCACCCGCGCGGAAAACTTGCTCGTGTGAAAGGGGCCTTAGGCTGAGTTCACACGGGCGAGATTTCCGCGCGGGTGCAATGCAGTAGGTGAACGCATTGCACCTGCACTGAATCCTGACCCATTCATTTCAATGGGGCTGTGCACATGAGCATTTTTTTTCATGCATCACTTCTGCAATGCTTTAAAATCGCAGCATGTTCTATATTCTGCGTTTTTCACGCAGCCCTGGCCCCATAGAAGTGAATGGGGCTGCGTTAATAACGCATTGCATCTGCAAGCAAGTGTGGATGCAGTGCGTCTTTCACTGATGGTTGCTAGGAGATGTTGTTTGTAAACCTTCAGTTTTTTATCACGCGCGTGAAAAAAGCATCAAAACGCATTGCACCCGCGCGGAAAAAACGGAACAACTAAACGCAATTGCAGCCAAAACTGACTGAACTTGCTTGCAAAATGGTGCGAGTTTAACTGAACGCACCCTGAACGCATCCGGACCAAATCTGTCACGCTCGTGTGAACTCAGCCTTAAAGTGCAACACCAAGTCATCAAAAAGGCGTTTCCCCACCAAAATACTATCAATCTAACCGTCACCCCATCCCGCAAAAAAATTAGCCCCTACCTACAACAATCACCCAAAAATAAAAAATAAACGATGGCTCTCAGACTATGAAGACACTAAAACATTATTTTTTTTGTTGTTTCAAAAATATTAGTGTATAAAACTTTAATAAATAAAAAAGTAGACATATTAGGTATTGCCACGTCTGTAACGACCTGCTCTATAAAAATATCACATGAGTTAACCCCTCAGGTGAACACCGTAAACAAAGAAAAAGGTGTGAAAAAGGCATTTTTTTGTCACCTTACATCACAAACAGTGTAATATCAAGCGATCAAAAAGTCCAATGCACCCCAAAATCATGCTAATCAAACCATCATCTCATCCCGCAAAAAATGAGACCCTAGCTAAGACAATCGCCCAAAAAAATAAATAAAAATATGGCTCTCAGAATATGAAGACACTAAAACATGATTTATTTATTTTTTGTTACAAAAAATGCTGTTATTGTGTAAAACTTTATTTAACAAAAAAGTATACATAATAGTTATCACCGCTTCCATAATAACCGGTTCTATAAAAATATCACACAATTTAACTCCTCAGGTGAACACAGTAAAAAAAAAAAAAAATGCTGTAAAAGGGGGGGCAGAGCTTGCGCAGGTCAGAAAAGGCTGCATGTGTCTGAGCTCCGTGACATTCTTTTACACTTGCTATCTGCAGCTACCAGCCCTAAAATGGTGAAGATCGGGAACCCCAAAGCAGGAGAACACCCGAGCTCCAACAAAAGCCATATTTCGGGGGAGTGAAATGGATAAATTCATTAAAAAAGCGGCCTCCACATTTGTAGCTTGCGACTCCAAGATGGCGCCGACCCAGTCGCACAAAGCCAGCGCGCCGGACAAATCAGAGGAAGAGAGCTACATAGAGGAACCACAAGGTAAAGGGGCCCTTCCGATAACCAGGAATTACCTGAAACATATGCTATTCAAGGCCATAGAGCTGAAACTTAGTGAAATCGCTGCCCTGCGTCAAGATATGAGGCAAGTGGGCGACTGGGTGGAGTCTCTCGAAAACCACCAGACTTTGATCCTGGCCCATTAGAGGGCTACTAAAAGCTCACTTCAAAAATGTAGTTCCTACCTTAACAAGCTGCACAATGCCCTTGAAAACCAGGAAAACAGAGGGCGCCACAATAATCTGCGCCTTAGAGGGATCCCAGAATCTGTATCACCTGGGGATATCCCGGCTGCGGTTAAAACCTTGTGCACCTTACTTCTGGGCCCAGATTTTGCCCTCGAGATAATCATAGAGAGAGTTCAGAGCATTATGTCCTAAACCTAAGCCAGATGAACCTCCCAGGGACGTGATTTGTAAGTTCCTTAATTTTCAAGTAAAAGTGGCAGTTCAGGAAGCTGCTAGGAACCGGTCTGACTTCCTATTTGAAGGCTCTCCGGTGTCCATATACCAAGACCTGGCCCCTTCTACACTGAGAAAACGCAAAACCCTAAAGTCACTGACTGAATGGTTGCGGGACAATAGAATCCAATACAAGTGGAACTTTCCTTTTGGCCTCTCCTTTTCCCAGGGAGGGTGCCGCTTTAACATTTCAGCGCATTCCGATCTGGAATATATTTACGACTACCTGCAAATCCCTCCTCTACAGATAGATAACTGGGACTTATTCCAGGACATTACAATGCTTCTAGAGATTCCGACAGGTGCACCATTCACTCTGCAGCACACTCCTAAAGTGCATATAGTTGGTAAAAAAAGCCACCAGTTGACGCTAAAGAGACTTGCTGAAGATCCTTAAGCTCCTACCTAGCTGTTGCCTCCTCTCTGCGAATCACCATATGGGATCCTTTCATCGAGATACCACCGTTTTGACGGTCCTGTGGAAAAGGAACTTTAACTTACCAGCTGACTCCAGCCGCAAAGAAGAGCTAGAAGAAACTACTACAAATGATATGTGGAGTAGGCCGTCTGTCGCTTATAACGTCCCCCTTATCTCTCCTCCACTCGCTTAGTTGTTATCTCTTGATGACCCCTTTGATCTCTATGCACTCCTTTTGTCCTTAAACCTCTCATCTCTAAGTCTTCCCCACCCACCGGTCTCGTTCTTCTTTCTTAGGCCTCTTTCACACTTGCGTTGTCCGGATCCGGCGTGTACTCCACTTGCCGTATTTACACGCCGGATCCGGAATAACGCAAGTGTACTGAAAGCATTTGAAGACGGATCCGTCTTCAAAATGCTTTCAGTGTTACTATGGCACCCAGGACGCTATTAAAGTCCTGGTTGCCATAGTAGGAGCGGGGAGCGGGGAGCGGGGGAGCGGCATACTTACAGTCCGTGCGGCTCCCGGGGCGCTCCAGAATGACGTCAGAGCGCCCCATGCGCATGGATCATGTGATCCATGCGATCACGTGATCCATGCGCTTGGGGCGCCCTGACGTCACTCTGGAGCGCCCCGGGAGCCGCACGGACGGTAAGTATGCTGCTCCCCGCTCCCCACTACACTTTACCATGGCTGCCAGGACTTTAGCGTCCTGGCAGCCATGGTAACCATTGAGAAAAAGCTAAACGTCGCATCCGGCAATGCGCCGAAACGACGTTTAGCTTAAGGCCGGATCCGGATGAATGCCTTTCAATGGGCATTCATTCCGGATCCGGCCTTGCGGTAAGTGTTCCGGATTTTTGGCCGGAGCAAAAAGCGCAGCATGCTGCGCTATTTGCTGCGGCCAAAAAACGTTCCGTACCGGAACGGAAGACATCCTGATGCATCCTGAAGGACGGACTGTCCATTCAGAATGCATTAGGATAATCCTGATCAGTATTCTTCCGGCATAGAGCCCCGACGACGGAACTCTATGCCGGAAGACTATAACGCAAGTGTGAAAGGGCCCTTAGTCTACTCTGTAACTCTTATCTCTCTGAACGCTTCCCTCCTTGAACTCCATTGTCTTCTCCCATTGTTGTTTGTCTATTTCACCATTTTATTGACACATAATGTGCTAGACGGCACATAATTAGGTCTTGTGACCCAAACTCCTCCATGCTCTATATATGTGTGATACTACACACACAATGTTATTTTTTGATTATGCATAGTTTTTCCCTCTCCCTTGTTTGGTTTAAGGTACCTGATACTATCAGCCAAGTACTATGGGATGTGGCACTCTGAAATCTGGACCTGGGCTCCTTCTCCAGATCGGACCGACAATACCTATCTTGTAAGTGTTCTCTCCTGGGGACTAGCACACAGCACCACTATGTCTCTAACCTGACCTTTGACCATGGGTGATCTTCATATAGCAATCTACAACGTAAAGGATTTTAACTTCCCGTCCAAAAGGAGTCAAATTTTCACAATATTGCGTAAAGCAGGTTCTGATGTGCTGCTCCTCCAGGATACATATTTTAAGTTTATTTGTTACCCCAATGTGGAATTCTCACATTATCCCTTATGGTTCCACTGTGGGGGAGGCTCAGCCGCGTCCGAAGGAGTGAGTATAGGGTTTAGGAGAAAAGTGCCCCTTAAATACACTAGACATATCCAAGACCAGAGGGGAGATATCTCCTGGTCAAAGGTAATATAGGGCCTCAACTGTATACCTTTATAAACTTGTATGCTCCTAATGCTAAGCAAGCCTCATGGCTTTCAGATATCTCCCAGATTATTTTAAGGAGGGCATAGTGATTGTGGGAGGAGACCTAAATATTGCTCTTAACCCCCCAAATCATCTTCCCATAAATCGACCCACTTGCTGCGTTCTCTGAATTCCATTAGAGACATCTTTTGGAACTTCCATCCGGTGGATGTCTGGCGTACACTGCACCCAGATACACCAGACTACACCTTCTTCTCCCATGTCCATAATACTTACCATTGCATTGATTACATTTTAATTTCCAAAGAGCATCTCCAGCTCTGTCCCAATGCCAAAATTGGCTCCATCCATATCTCAGACCACGCCCCAGTTTTCCTCACAGTACTCTCCCCTTCTCACAATCCTGTTTCAATTGGTGCCTCAATGAATCTATTTTAGGAGATTTCCATCGAAAAAGTAGCATCCTTATTAGATGAATATTTCAAATTGAATAACCATCCTTCTATATCATCCCAGATTCTATGGGATGCACGCAAATCCTTTATAAGGGGCCAATTTATCAGCATAGGATCACATCTGAAAAAACTTAGAGAGAGTAATATTGAAATCCTCCTCTCCAAGATAAAAAAGCTTGAGTCTCTACACAAACACTCCTTATCTAATCCCCAACTCCAGGAACTCTCTAATGTGAGAGCTGAACTGAAAGCCTTACTTCAATCTAAGGAAAAAACTAACAGGGGCAGTAGACTAAATAAAATAACAATTTATTGATATACAGGAGAGGGCACGTCTTACTCGTTGTATGTCAGCGGACGGGGATCATATAGACCCAGGGGATGTGGTAATCGGCCAAGGCAGTACCCACAAAATTCCTCACAAATCCCACCCGCACCCACACCGGGTCCTTCTTCCTTTTTAGATCAGGGGACACATTACCCCCTCAGGAGCAGGAACACCGAGAAATAGGTACTGCACACCATTCCCCCCTAGACAAACAGATCATCAATCTTTCCTCTCGTACTCTATCATCGACCAAACTTAGTCTTTTGGGACGGGGATTATCTTTTGTTCCTACCAACAAATTTGACATTTTTAGGTGGACAAGAGACTTACATCTTTTTGCCCGTCGGCTTAGGTGGCACAAGTTCCATAAACTTAGGGAGAAGAGGGAGAGCCGTGAACTAGGCGTCCCCGGGGAAATTCTCAAAGACGTCCACCTACTCTTCAATTTGGAACAGCTGCCACCTAATGCAGAAGGGTTAGGCCCCTTTACATCCCTAAAAAATAGGAGTGTTAAAATGACCCAATGGGGGAGGTGTCTTGTGTTGACATATTTCTACAGCATACCATCTCAGAATTGGCCAACATACACCCAGTCCCACCCAGATTTAACTGTAGCAAGGAGGAAAGGACGGCCATTAAGAATCTCGAAGAGGACAAAAATATTGTAATTAAACCGTCGTACAAGGGGGGCAACATAGTCATGATGGAGACGTCCACTTATCGAGAAATGTGCCTCTCTATCCTGTCAGATAAAACAGGGTACGAGATACTACCAAACAATCCTACGAATAGACTGCAGGGAACTCTGAGGAATATCTTAGTAAGGGCCAAAAATGCCCACATAATTAGCGATGATGAGTATGATTTTCTATACCCACTCCACCCGATAACGGCTACTTTCTACTGCTTACCGAAGGTCCATAAAGAGACCACACCCATCGAAGGACGGCCAATTGTCTCGGGTGTCGTAAGCTTATCTCAGAACTGTGGTATATATGTCGATAGGGTGTTGCGTCCGTTTGTCATGGCCCTGCCTTCATATATATGGGACACAGGCGACTTATTGGGGAAATTGGAGGACATCTGTATCGAACCCCACTGGTTTTTGGCATCTATCGATGTGGAGGCCCTCTATTCCTCCATACCCCATGAACGAGGGCTAGAGGCCACTAGTCATTTTCTGAGTACTAGGGGGCAACAATTCTCCCTACATAACATCTTTACCCTGGAACTCCTGGACTTTGTGCTATCGAGCAATTTCTTCATGTTTGATGGTCAAATATACCACCAGCTCAGGGGCACTGCTATTGGCAGTTCATGTGCCCCATCCTACGCCAACTTGCTACTGGGCTGGTGGGAGGAGTCCGTGGTGTTTGGGGATCCATCTCATTGGTTCACCGACCACATCGCTCTCTGGTCACGCTATATCAACGACATTTTCTTGTTGTGGAGCGGACCAGAAAGCGATTTCGACAGACTTATTGCAGAACTAAATGTTAATAACTTTAATCTAAGGTTCACGTCAGTCATTGTCAGGGATTGTCTTCCCTTTCTGGATGTGGTCATCCTCAGAGATGACAGGGGTGGTCTCAATACGTCCATTTACTGCAAACCGACCTCCACAAATTCCCTCCTTAGGTGGGACAGCTGTCACCCTGTTCCTCTCAAGAGAGGGATCCCTACCGGACAGTACCTGAGACTCAAACGTAATTGCTCTGAAGAAACAGACTTCAAGCATGAAGCGCGTGACCTTAGGTCTAGATTTCAGGAGAGGGGATACCCAGATAGAACCCTCAGACTGGCCTATGGGAGAACGAAGGAACGCACACGTACGGAACGCCTTCATCCCATAAACAACAGGGCACGTGGGTCTCAGGGTACGGTCCGTGTAGTGGGCACTTTCGATGCGGCTGCGTCGCAAGTGAGGAGGATCCTAGCACACCATTGGGATACTCTGCTGATGGACCCAGACCTGGCCGAGGTCTTGGATCCCTCAGTTTCCCTAACATTCAGAAGGGGCAGTAATCTGAGGGATAGACTGGTACACAGCCACTTTGTCCCTGCAATTAAACCCCGGACGTGGCTGGATAGACCGGTGACAGGCTGCCACAGATGCGGACGATGTAGCTTCTGTGGCTGCCTGTCACAGGGAAGACGTTTGCCTGGAGGGCCTAACAACACCATTTACCATGTAAAAGGTTTTTTAAACTGCCGCACTACAGGTGTAATTTACTTGATAATGTGTGTATGTGGGCTGCGCTATGTGGGCAAGACTTTTAGAGAGCTACGCAAACATATGGGCGAGCACTACGGGGACATCCGTAACAACAGGGACACTCCCGTTGCACGCCATGTACAGACAGCCCATGAGGGATGTCCGGCGTCCATCAGTTTTATGGCGATTGAACATGTGCCTAAACCAATACGTGGGGGGGATTGGAATAGATCTATCCTACAAAGAGAATGCTGGTGGACATTTACACTCAACACGGTCGTCCCCAATGGGCTCAACGAACAGCTGAATTTCAGCTGTTTCCTTTGATCATCAATTTTCTAGTTCAGGCCTTGTGGCCAATTCTCCCACTATAAACCCCTCTTATTTTGGTCTATGATGCGGGACACTAGGCACATACTGTCATGTCCCCGTGGAAAGAAAAAAAGGGGGGGGGGACACAGTGGGGTTAGTGATCCCGACGGACCTGTGATGAGTATGCCTCTCCCTCTGTATGTTCCCTCCCTCCACCCCATTCTCAGGATGAGATTCTCATTGTTTATTGAAATAATGAGCATTTCATCTTTATCATGATGTCTAATATCCTGCAGGCCACAGGAGAGGCCATTACAGGATGTTATGGGCGTCCCGGGTCCGGAGGGTCTATCGACAGATATGCATCTAATGTGACCTCTGTTGCCTGGGACGACTCTGCACTATTGCGGCTGGGGCTGGGCCTCGATCCTAGAACCGCGGCCATGACGAATGCTCGTCCTACGTGGTGCTGTTAAGTGATTTCGGGGCCCTGCGCCGGCATGCGTTCCACCCCTAGCCTCATGGAACGCATGAGGCAGGGGCTGGATGCGCAGGCGCGGTCACGTGATTTTCGGAGCTTCCGATCACGTGACCGCAGTATCAGACGCCTGTGGATTACGTCACCAGGAGGCGCCTGGCCGGAAACAAGCAAACCTGGGAGGATGCGTTCCACCAGGTACTTTAGCCTTTATAAAGCGGCATTCTGGCCCCAATAGCTGCCGGTCACCTTCACTACAGACACCACCACCATGGGTCTCTCGTTATAGTGTGCCAACAGCCGCTTCCTGACCGCAGCCATCACTGAGTGAGTAAACCTCTCCATGGCCCTATACTGGGTAACTGATGGGGAGGTTCATGCCTTTGACTACGTGATAGCCATCTAATATGTATGTATTCTATCGTTTTCTGTAGGCTTAGTCACATACTGACTTCAAAAGACATATAGACCATACCTTGCCCACTGGACTATCTAGTCACCAGGGTCAACCACCGTTTAGCCCCGTGTCCCCTGAAGAATCCTGGGGCTTCAATGGATGAAACGCGTCGGGACACTTGAGTATTTCCCCATATTTTCCTTGTGGGTTTCTGTGGGGGAGTGTCTCTATTTTTTGCTATTTTTGATCTATCAGTATTCTGCTCTAAAGAGTGAATATTTGTTTCCTGGGCCATATTAAATCGGCTAGGGCCTTACTAGGGCTTCTTTGCCGGGATCAGTGTTCCTGTCTGGGCCACCCCTTGCGGGGTATTTTTCGACCCCGTCCTTTGGATACACATTTTAGGGTGTAATAGGACAAGTAGGGAGGCATTAGGGCTACTGGGTAGTATATACCATACTTCCCCTCCGCCGCACTTGCCGTATTTCCGCGTATTACTTGTCCATTTACCCAGCGGAATTTTCTTGTATCTTGTGTTTGTATTGTCACTGTGCTGGCCCTCTCACCCTTACCGTCTGAGAGGGCACGTCTTACTCGTTATATGTCAGTAAGGGTCTTATTTTATCTCCTGTATATCAATAAATCGTTATTTTATTTAGTCTACTGCCCCTGTTAGTTTTTTCCTTTGTAATTATTGAGCAGTACATCGGGGAGGCTCTGATTGTCTCACCTGATTGACAATTTTTTGTGACTTACTTCAATCTAAATCCGCCAAATACTACCTCCACTCTCAACATAAGTTTTTCTTGCACGGTGACAAAACAACTAAATTCCAGATGAATAGAATTAAACCCAGAAAAGCGGAAAACGACATACACCAACTTACCTCTCCCAGTGGTAACCCCATTTTTTCATCTTGCCAAATAGCTAAGCAATTCAGGGACTTCTATGAGTCACTATATAATCTCCCTTCACCTCCTTCCCTCGAATCTCATTTCTCTCTTGTCTCCTCGTTCCTTGAATCAACCACCCCCCCCTTATTCACCAAACCTCAAAAACGTTCGCTGGCGGTTCCTTTTACTGTAGAAGAACTTTCTACAGCCCTTTCCTAGATGCCTCTAGGTAAAAGCCCTGGCCCTGACGGCCTTCCAGCCTTTTATTACAAAACCAGGGCCGGCGCCACCCATAAGCAAGGTACTCAACCACATAGAGCGCACTCTTGCTGAAGGTGCCGGCCCCCACCCCACGGCGCTGCCTCCTAGCTAATTTATTCACTTCACTTGCCTCTGTGTAATCTCACACAGGCGCACTGGCAGAGGCATCGTCGAGCAAAGTGCGCATGCGCCGTCTTCCAGTGCACCTCGTTCGACGATGCCTCTGCCAGTGCGCCTGTGTGAGATTACACAGAGGCAAGTGAAGTGAATAAATTAGCTAGGAGGCCGTGCTGGGCGGGGATCTGTGGATGACACTTGTGGGGGATCTGTGGATGACAATTGTGGGGGATCTGTGGATGAAAATTGTGGGGGATCTATGGATGACACTTGTGGGGGGATCTGTGGATGACACTTGTGGGGGGATCTGTGGATGACACTTGTGGGGGGATCTGTGGATGACACTTGTGGGGGGATCTGTGGATGACACTTGTGGGGAAATCTGTGGATGACAATTGTGGAGGGATCTGTGGATGACACTTGTGGGGGGATCTGTGGATGACACTTGTGGGGGGATCTGTGGATGACACTTGTGGGGGGATCTGTGGATGACACTTGTGGGGGGATCTGTGGATGACACTTGTGTGGGGATCTGTGGATGACACTTGTGTGGGGATCTGTGGATGACACTTGTGGGGGGATCTGTGGATGACACTTGTGGGGGATCTGTGGATGACACTTGTGGGGGATCTGTGGATGACACTTGTGGGGGATCTGTGGATGACACTGATGGGGATCTGTGGATGACACTGATGGGGATCTGTGGATGACACTGATGGGGATCTGTGGATGACATGGTATGTAGCTAGAGGGAGAAAACGTGGCATTACCACAATGAAGGGTACAGTCTGTATAAATAGGTTGGCGACAAAAAAGGGGCGGGTCAAAGGCCGTGGTCAATAGGCGAAGTCAAGGGGGGGCAGCAAAATTAGCTTTTGCCTAGGGTGGCAAAAATCCTTGCACCAGTCTTGAACAAAACCTTCAGGAAAAAACTCCTACCCACCTGCTCAATGTCTGTAACTCATCCCTTCAGGGCAGCCCACTCTCTAGAGATATGACAACAGCTCACATAGCCCTGATACCCAAAGAGTGAAAAGATTCTAAGCTATGTTAAAATTACAGGCCCATTTCACTCCTAAACATTGACCTCAAACTCCTAGCTAAAATGTTGGCCAATCGACTGGCAATTCTCCTTCCCCTCTTGGTACATGTGGACTAGGTAGGCTTTGTTCATAATAGAGAGGGCAGAGATAACACGACTAGAGTCATTAACGTGTTATGTCATGCTAAACATACCTCTTCCCCACTCCTATTTCTCAGCACTGATGCTGAGAAAGCATTCAATCGAATCAATTGGGACTATCTGAAACAGGTTTTAATGAACTTCAGCCTACCTGGTCCCTATGTAAAAGCTGTTTTTGCCATGTATGCGCAAGCCACAGCTCCAGTCATGGTGAATGGAGGCTTATCCTCACCCTTCCAAATACACAATGGAACCCGCCAGGGATGCCCCCTATCCCCTCTCCTTTTCATTTTAGCACTGGGACCCCTCCTGGCCACTTTGCGTGCCGACTCAGTCATTGAATGACTGAATTTGGGCGGCTATGAACATAAGATAGCGGCTTTCGCCGATGACTTAATGATAATGGCAACTATCCCCAAAGACTCTCTCCCCATTATACAAAACCATCTACATCACTACAGTATCTTATCCAACTTCAAGATTAACGCTAGTAAATCCTTAATACTTAGTACTGGTCTACCTCCTCGACTAAAACACTCTCTAATGAAAAACTTTTCTTTCAACTGGTCCTCCCCGAACATCACATACTTAGGAGTCAAAATTAGTCCCAAACTTAATTATATCCCCCTTAAGGCATCAATATTCAAAACAATTGATAACCTTATCACCTCTGCCCCCACTCTCTCCTGGTTTGGCAGCAAGAACCTTCTCACGTCTCTTATCCTTCCCCGCCTCACATACCTTCAACAGGTGTTGCCAATCCCTATACCTAAGTCCTACTATGCCTCTCTTAAACAGAAGCTTAGGGCTTTCATCTGGAATGGGAAAAAAGCAAGACTCTCCTCCTACACTCTCCTGTCCCATTCTCGTCAGTCAGGTGGCATTGGGCTCCAGACCCAGAATTATATGGGAAAGCAATACTATTGGCCAGAACTGTAGACTGGCTATGGAATTCAAGAAATAAACCCTGGATGGCTCTGGAAGAAAACATCTTAGGTACGCCTACTCGAGCTCTCTGTCTAGGCCATCAAACCCCACCTCATATCACGTTAGCTGCTTACCCAATCATAAAAGCCACTCTGGAAGTATGGAAATGGTTTAGCTCCTCCCATTGCTCAGTGCCCTTTCCCTCCCCACTTCTTACAGTTAGCGATTTCTTAGGTACTTCCTCCCCAACCTTGTGCGACTCCTCTTCTAAGGGAGTTAGATCATCCTCCCTCCCAATTACCCATCTCCTTGAGTCTCAAGGAACCCTAGCCAATTCAGATATCCTGTGAGACCTGCTTAGCCCCCAATCCCGTGACTTCACCTTAATACCGCTCATGAAATCCTTTGTTCTTAGGAGCAACACAAAGGGGGAATTCCTCCGCCCTTTATTGTGGTATGAATCTCTAATCGCAAATCCCACTCCTCCCAAAAAATGAATCTCACAACTATATAATAAATTGCTCTCCCCCCCTCTCGTCATTAAACCAGCTTTCATACTTTACTGGGAAAAAGATGCTGGGATTGATCTGCCCCTCTCAATATTGCCTATAATATTTAGTCTTGCTCAGAAATCCTCGTGTTCACATTCAGGAAAACGGGAATAAAATCCTAACTCTGTGGTAAATTACCCAAGTAAGATCCTCATTCTTTGCCAGTTCCCCTTCAGACTGATGCTGGAGATGCTTGAAGGAAAGAGGAACATTCCTCAATATCTTGTGGAGCTGCCTAATTATAAATAAATGGTGGTCAGACATCTTTCAGTTTTGCAACCAAATATTCTCAACCTCAGTTAAGTTGTCCCCCTATGGAGTCCTTTTCTCATACTTTGAAGAGGGAAGCACCCCCTCTCCCCCCTATCTCTTCAAGCAACTATTGATTGCAGCTTGCCTCCTGATCTGCAAGTATTGGCTACAGACTTCTCTTCCCTCTGTGGAGCAGTGGAAGCTCAAAATAGACCAACTCTATCGATTTGAGAAGCTTTCCTCCTGGGAATCTCGCACCCACCCAGCTTTTCTTAAACGTTGGGCCCTGTGGTCAAATTACTGGTCTTGCAGACCTTTATAATTCCAGATTTTACTCATGTTCCCACCTTTTGGGCTCCCGCTGTAACACTAAGAGAAGTTATAATATCAGCCTCATACTTAATCATTGGTTCTGGAGGAGAACTGCTCTGGCCTATCCCCGGCTCCACCTACGCTTATTCATGCCCTGGTGTCAACTGAACTGGGCGTGCATTGTCTTTTTATTGTCTGCCTAGAGTGAGTGAGGATGACTTTCATGTCCTAGTCAGGTTTTTGCCTCCTACCTGGCTTTTCAAACAATTAATTGAAGCTTGTCGATTTGTGTCACCATCCTACATATACTTGATGACTCTTTTTGCCATTTGTATCCTGTACCATGTTACATTATTGATTGTAACTTGTTACTATGTTTTATTCAAAAATTAAAATAAACATTTTAAAGGGTTTCTACCACCACATTTTGACCTAATTAGCTGTCAGACAGTAGCGATCTGCTAGTGTCTGCTGTACCTAACCATGCTATTGTAATCCCTTTCTCTGCAGCGGTTACCCTAAAAAACAAACTTTTATTGCTATGCAAATGAGCCTCTAGGTACTATGGGGGCGTCTTTTCAGCACCTAGAGGCTCCGTCTACTCACCATGTCTGCCGCCCAGCTCGCCCCTCCAGCCCGCCTAGCTCTAAATTGAAAGCCTCCATCGCAGCCGAATTCTCGCGCCTGCGCCGTGTGCGTCTGTATTCGGCGCAGGCACAGTGACTGTTGGACCGCTCACTGTGCCGGCATCTCCACTGCACCTGCGCTGATGACGTCACAGTGCTCCCAGGAACAGACGACGCCCGGCCTCAAGCAGTTGAGATGTGCAGGCGCAGTGGAGATGTGCAGGCGCAGTGAGCGGTCACTGCGCCGAATACAGACGTACACGGCGCAGGCGCGATAATTCAGCCACAATGAAGGCTGTCAATCTAGAGATAGGCGGGCTGGAGGGACGAGCTGGGTGGCAGACATGGTGAGTAGACGGAGACTCTAGGTGCTGAAAAGACGCCCCCATAGTACCTAGAGGCTCATTTGCATAGCAATAAAAGTTTGTTTTTTAGGGTAATCACTGCAGAGAAAGAGATTACAATAGCATGGTTAGGTACAGCAGACACTAGCAGATCACTAGTGTTTGACAGCTAATTAGGTCAAAATGCGGTGGTAGAAACCCTTTAAAAAAAAAAAAAAGCTGTAAAGAAAGCAATTTTTTGTCACCTTACAACACAAAAAGTGTAATACTGAGTGATCAAAAAGTCATACGCAAAACATGAGACCCTAACTACGACAAACGCTTAAAAATAAAAAAAACTATGGCTCTCAGAATATGGAGACAATAAAACATGATTTTCTTTGCATAAAAAAAAAATGCTGTTATTTTGTAAAACTTTAATAAATAAAAAAGTATACATATTAGGTATTTCCACGTCCGTAATCACCTGCTGTATAACAATATCACATGACCTAACCCCTTAAAAAAATAAAAATAAAAACGGTGTCAAAAAAGCCATTTTTTGTCACCTTACATCACAAAAAGTGTAATACCAAGCGATAAAAAAGTCGTACACATTCCCAAATTGTACACATAAAACCATCATCTCATCCCACAAAAAATTAGACCCTACATAAGAAAAATTCAAAAAAATGTTTTATTATGTAAAACGGAAACAAACAACCAAAACAAGTAGTCATATTTGGTATTTTTGCATCCGTAACAACCTTCTCTATAAAAATAGCTCATGAACTAATCTGTCAGATGAACATTGTAAGTAACAAAAAATGGTTCCAAAACAGCTATTTTTTGTTACCTTGCCTCACAAAAAGTGCAATATAGAGCAACCAAAAATCATAAGTACCCTAAAATAGTACCAACAAAACTGCCACCTTATCCTGTAGTTTCCAAATTGGGGTCATTTTTTGGAGTTTCTCCTCTAGGTCTTCAAATGTGACATGGTCCTCCAAAAACCATATGGCATTCCTTTCCTTCTGTGCCCTGCCGTGTGCCCGTACAGCAGTTTACAATTACAAATGGGGTGTTTCTGTAATCTACAGAATCAGGCTAATAAATATAGAGTTTTGTTTGGCTGTTTACCCTTTCTTTGTTACTGAAAAAAAATGGATTAAATTGGAAAATCTGCCAAGAAAGAGAAAGTGAAATTCTGAAATGTCATCTCTATTTTCCCTTAATTCTTTAAAGGGTTAACAAAGTTTGTAAAATCAGTTTTGAATACCTTGAGGGGTGTAGTTTCTAAAATAGGGTCATTTTTGGGTGGTTTCTATTATGTAAGCCTCACAGAGTGACTTCAGACCTGAACTGGTCCTTAAAAAGTGGGCTTTGGAAATGAGCAGATTTGCTTCTGAACTTCTAAGCCTTCTAACGTCCCCAAAAAATAAAATGGCATTCACAAAATGATCCAAACATGCAGTACACATAAGGTAAATGTAAAGTAATAACTATTTTTGAAGGTATTACTGTCTATTATAAAAGTAGAGAAATAGAAATGTGGAAATTTGCTATTTTTACAAATAAAAATGAAATTTTTCGACTCAATTTTACCACTGTCATGAAGTACAATATGTGACGAGAAAAAAATCTCAGAATGGCCTGGATAAGTAAAATCGTTTTAACCGCCTCCGGACCGCCTAACGCAGATGTGCTGTCCGGAGGCGGCAGCCCTGCGCAGAGCGACGCATATACGCGTCATCTCGCGAGGGCCGAGATTTCCTGTGAACGCGCGCACACAGGTGCGCGCGCTCACAGGAACTGAAGATAAGCGAGTGGATGTCCAGCCTGCCAGCGGCGATCGCTCGCTGGCAGGCTGGAGAGGTGATTTTTTTTAACCCCTAACAGGTATATTAGACGCTGTTTTGATAACAGCGTCTAATATACCTGCTACCTGCTCCTCTGGTGGTCCCTTTTGTTTGGATCGACCACCAGAGGACACAGGTAGCTCAGTAAAGTCGCACCAAACACCACACTACACTACACCCCCCCCCTGTCACTTATTAACCCCTTATGAACCCCTGATCACCCATGATCACCCCATATAAACTCCCTGATCACCTTCCTGTCATTGATCACCGCCCTTTCATTGATCACCCCCCCTGTCAGGCTCCGTTCAGACGTCCCTATGATTTTTACGGATCCACGGATACATGGATCGGATCCACAAAACACATACGGACGTCTGAATGGAGCCTTACAGGGGGGTGATCAGTGACAGGCGGGTGATCACCCATATAGATTCCCTGATCACCCCCTGTCATTGATCACCCCCCTGTAAGGCTCCATTCAGATGTCCGTATGATTTTTACGGATCCACAGATACATGGATCGGATCCGCAAAACGCATACGGACGTCTGAATGGAGCCTTACAGGGGGGTGATCAATGACAAGGGGGTGATCACGCATATAGACTTCCTGATCACTTCCCTGTCATTGAACACCCCCCTGTCATTGATCACCCCCCTGTAAGGCTCCATTCAGACGTCCATATGATTTTTACGGATCCACGGATACATGGATCGGATCCGCAAAACGCATACGGACGTCTGAATGCAGCCTTACAGGGGGGTGATCAATGACAAGGAGGTGATCACGCATATAGACTTCCTGATCACTTCCCTGTCATTGATCACCCCCCTGTAAGGCTCCATTCAGACGTCCGTATGATTTTTACGGATCCACGGATACATGGATCGGATCCGCAAAATGCATACGGACGTCTGAATGCAGCCTTACAGGGGGGTGATAAAAGACAGGCGGGTGATCACCCATATAGATTCCCTGATCACCCCCTGTCATTGATCACCCCCCTGTCATTGATCATCCCCCTGTAAGGCTCCATTCAGACGTCCGTATGATTTTTACGGATCCACGGATACATGGATCGGATCCGCAAAACGCATACAGACGTCTGAATGCAGCCTTACAGGGGGGTGATCAATGACAAGGGGGTGATCACGCATATAGACTTCCTGATCACTTCCCTGTCATTGATCACCCCCCTGTCATTGATCACCCCCCTGTAAGGCTCCATTCAGACGTCCGTATGATTTTTACGGATCCACGGATACATGGATCGGATCCGCAAAACGCATACGGACGTCTGAATGCAGCCTTACAGGGGGGTGATCAATGACAGGCGGGTGATCACCCATATAGATTCCCTGATCACCCCCTGTCATTGATCACCCCCCTGTAAGGCTCCATTCAGACGTCCGTATGTGTTTTGCGGATCCGATCCGTGGATCCGTAAAAATAATACAGACGTCTGAATGGAGCCTTACAGGGGGGTGATCAATGACAGGGGGGTGATCAATGACAGGGGGGTGATCACCCCATATAGACTCCCTGATCACCCCCCTGTCATTGATCACCCCCTGTAAGGCTCCATTCAGACATTTTTTTTGGCCCAAGTTAGCGGAATTTTTTTTAATTTTTTTTTTATTTTTCTTATTAAGTCTCATATTCCACTAACTTGTGTCAAAAAATAAAATCTCACATGAACTCACCATACCCCTCACGGAATCCAAATGCGTAAAATTTTTTTAGACATTTATATTCCAGACTTCTCACGCTTTCGGGCCCCTAAAATGCCAGGGCAGTATAAATACCCCACAAGTGACCCCATTTCGGAAAGAAGACACCCCAAGGTATTTCGTGAGGGGCATATTGAGTCCATGAAAGATTGAAATTTTTGTCCCAAGTTAGCGGAAAGGGAGACTTTGTGTGAAAATACAAAAAAAAAAACAATTTCCACTAACTTGAGCCCAAAAAAAAAAATGCTATGAACTCTCCATGCCCCTCATTGAATACCTTGGGGTGTCTTCTTTCCAAAATGGGGTCACATGTTGGGTATTTATACTGCCCTGGCTTTTTAGGGGCCCGAAAGCGTGAGAAGAAGTCTGGGATCTAAATGTCCTCCTAAAAGGAATTTGGGCCGCTTTGCGCATCTAGGCTGCAAAAAAGTGTCACACATCTGGTATAGCCGTACTTAGGAGAAGTTGGGGAATGTGTTTTGGGGTGTCATTTTACATATACCCATGCTGGGTGAGATAAATATCTTGGTCAAATGCCAACTTTGTATAAAAAAAATGGGAAAAGTTGTCTTTTGCCAAGATATTTCTCTCACCCAGCATGGGTATATGTAAAATGACACCCCAAAACACATTCCCCAACTTCTCCTGAGTACGGCGATACCAGATGTGTGACACTTTTTTGCCGCCTAGGTGGGCAAAGGTGCACACATTCCAAAGTGCGCCTTTCGGATTTCACAGGTCATTTTTTACACATTTTGATTGCAAACTACTTCTCACACATATGGGCCCCTAAATTGCCAGGGCAGTATAACTACCCCACAAGTGACCCCATTTTGGAAAGAAGACACCCCAAGGTATTCCGTGAGGGGCATGGCGAGTACCTAGAATTTTTTATTTTCTGTCACAAGTTAGCGGAAAATGATGATTTTTTATTTATTTATTTTTTTTCTTACAAAGTCTCATATTCCACTAACTTGTGACAAAAAATAAAAAATTCTAGGAACTCCCCATGCCCCTCAGGGAATACCTTGGGGTGTCTTCTTTCCAAAATGGGGTCACTTGTGGGGTAGTAATACTGCCCTGGCATTTTAGGGGCCCAGATGCGTGAGAAATCAAAATCTGTAAAAAATGACCGGTGAAATCCGAAAGGTGCTCTTTGGAATGTGTGCCCCTTTGCCCACCTAGGCTGCAAAAAAGTGTCACAAATCTGGTATCGCCGTACTCAGGAGAAGTTGGGGAATGTGTTTTGGCATGTCATTTTACATATACCCATGCTGGGTGAGAGAAATATCTTGGCAAAAGACAACTTTTCCGCGTGCAGCACATAAAGACACAGCCTCCGGCTCTTGTTTACGGCCGTCACGCAGCCGCTTGACCACCGCTCTCATATTAAGATAGCCACTCCCACTAGGCGGAGCTTGCTCGGCATGCGGATATGTCACTTGAAAGGGTGAGACATCATCTTACTCCACTCTGCCTATTCTACTTATGCTAATCGCTTTCATGGATGTACTTTAATGGGCAGATAGAATTGCCTGCCATATTAGGTGATGTATTGAAAGGTATATCAAAACCCTGGAGGTAACTAAAAACAGAAGGGCACCAACCTAACACTATTAGTGACCACATTCCTGGTCCCATATACAGTCACTTAGATCACTGGTGACATATTAGATGGAGATATGATCACTCGAGGATGTAATAAATCTGTATCTCATATACCACATATAGATCAATATCTATTAGAAGGATATATATGAGAAGTTGGAGCTTATATATAGATATTTGCACAACAGCATATATGTGGGATCACCAATAGCAATCAATTCTACTAAAGGGATATTAAAGGTTTCTAATACTCCTCAGCGTCCGTATGAAGTCACTGTTAGTAACCATAGGATCACTGTGGTGTAGATCCCTATAGCATTGGAATATTCAATATGATGGATCCTGGGAATTGTCCTTTTAGATGAAGCATGTATAAGAGATGTAGTCGTTTAACAGTTTTTAGTGTAAATGTCCAATTGCACCTCTTTCTTCAGCAGCAAATTGTCTATATCCCCACCTCTCGGAGATCCTCTAACATGTTCAAAACCCTGAAAAGATATACATTGTTTCACTCCCGGGTGACATTCCATGACATGTTGAGCGATTGGAGTATCATCCTCATTATTGATACTCAACAAGTATTCTCTAATCCGTCTCCTAAATTCCCTCTTGGTTTTACCTACATATTGTTTTTGGCAGGTACATGTAGCCACATAGACCACCCCAACCGTTTTGCAGTTGATGAAGGACCTGATGACAAACTCCCGTCCTGTTGTGGTGCATTTGACTATATTGCCCTTTTTGATGGCTTTACATGCAACACATTTACCGCATTTAAACATGCCGGGTGGTCTATTAGGTAACTAAGTGTATTGTATTGGGGGGCTGTACAGACTGTGCACCAGTTGGTCTCTTAAATTACTACCTCTTCTGTACGTAATGAGTGGGGATTCACCCATAAGATGTCCAGTAATCGGGTCTGATTATTAGCCATTTTCAGCCCCAAAAAGTTTGGGTCCCCACTGACTTCAATGGGGTTCGGTGTTCGGGGTCAAGTTCGGGTCAAGTTCAAAACCCGAACCGAACTTTGAAACAAAGTTTAGAGAATCAATCGTACCTGAACATCCACGGGTTTGCTCATCCTTATTCATAAACCATTAGCTTTCTGCTGACCAACAGCGATCTCTACATGGTCTAGGACAAGTATCCTACAAAGTTCCAAAAATGTAGTTTTTTGTGCTACATATGCAAAACCATGGTTTTTTTAAAAAATTATTTTTATTATTCTTATTTTTATTTTTTTATATCCTTCCCTCCTTCCTCCCTTTTGGTGACTGACCAGCAATCAGAAATTGCTGTGTACAGCATGCATCTGAGGATATTGCCCAAGGCTTCATGTTATACTTATATTGGTATTTATAATCTAGATATTAAAAGTCAACATGTAAAATAAGCATGCAATAATAAATTATAAAAAAAAAACATAATATGATACAAACGTATTGGGGGTCATTTATGATCCAGACATACACCTATACTGATTTTGGCACAACGGTTAGTTGTAACCCAATCTAGGACTTTTCCCCACCGAAGTTGTGTAGAGCAGTGTTTCCCAACCAGTGTGCCTCCAGCTGTTGCAAAACTACAACTCCCAGCATGCCCGCACAGCCAAAGGCTGTCCAGGCATGCTGGGAGTTGTAGTTTTGCAACAGCTGGAGGCACACTGGTTGGGAAACACTGGTATAGAGGACAGCACCATATAGCGGTCATTAAGACAGGCATATAAAATGTCGGCTCTTAATAAATGACCCCCATTGTCTTAAAAATGCAACATAACTGTTAAAGTTGTAACTCTAGGATATCGGTCATGAACTTACCTGCCCGGGCTCCAGTGGCGAGATCTCCAACTTTGGCTAGAATGCACCAGGATTGACACACTACTAAACTATTTTCCCTGGTGATGTAACAGTGTCATTATTAACAAGATGCAGTGCTCTACCACAGGCATCCTCAAACTGCAGCCCTCCAGCAGTTTTCCACAACGCACTGCTGTAGGCTGATACGTGTAGGCTGTTCGGATATGCTCGGAGTTGTAGTTTTGCAACAGCTGGAGGACCGCAGTTTGAGGATCCCTGCTCTGTCAGGTTCTGATCCTGGAACATGGCGCTCTATTTAAGGGTACTTTCACACTAGCATTTTTGCTGGATCCTGCAGGGTTAAAAAAAAAACGCTTTCGTTACTGATGATACAACCATTTGCATCCGTTATGAACAGATCAGGTTGTATTATCTTTAACATTGCCAAGACGGATCCGTCATTAACTCCATTGAAAGTCAATTGGGGACAGATCCGTTTTCTATTGTAGCAGATTGTATGAGAGAAAACGGATCCATCCCCATTGACTTGCATTGGGGGTCATCACAGATCCGTCTTGATCAGTTTTCCAGGACGAAAAGCAAAATTCAACATGTTGAGATTTGCTCTCCTGTCTGGGAACGCAATTAAACGAAACGGAATGCATTTTGGAGCATTCTGTTCTGTTCAGATCAGTTTCGCCCCCATTGACAATGAATGGGGACAAAGCTCAAGTTTTTTTTTCCGGTATTGAGCCGCAATACCGGAAAACTTAAACGCTAATGTGAAAATGCCATAAACCGCTTCCTGGCCTTATACTAGTGCCAGTGATAGTAAGTGACTCCATAGCTGTGATCCCGGTTCCAGTTATGTGTGCATTTGGTTGTATTGCATTGCTTATTGGATTGAACTCAGCTTGCCTTTGACCGCTCTTTGTCTCATGATTCGGTACTGTGTTTCTCGTCTGATTCTTACTTCGGCTTGGCTATTTGACTACTCTGTCTTGTGATTTGGTACTGTATTGTCTGCTCGGTCCCAACTGTCTGCTGTATTGTCCATCTCTGTGTTGTTGTCTGTGTGTGTGTCAGTCCTGAACCTAGCAGAGTAGGGAATAGCTTGCCACCTAGGGCTTGCACTGCAAGTAGGCAGGGAAAGTGGGTTGTGTTCCAGTTAGGGCTCACTGTCTGTGTGTTCCTGCCTACTGTGGTTATAATTAGGGATGAGCTCAGAAGCAGAGAAGAGTATAAATTTAGCTGGTTCCTACACCGCCCTGAAAATTTGTAGACTTAGGTAAGTCCAATATTAGTGTTAAGTACCGATCTGCGGAAGCCACCATGATGCCTTGTAGATGGGCCTGACATACATTTGATCAAAAATGTGTGCAAAGAGCTTCTATTTTTCAATTTATAGTAGGTATAATACCACTTTAATTTAGAATGATCCCAATTTCTCAGTTCTATTGTTTGTATGTGAAATGTTGTGCAGCCATTTTTTTTATCAACCATGCATGTTTGCTTGATGGATATGCACCTGTGACTATGAATATGAACGTGCTAGTCTAAATGTTCTTGTAGTAGCCCTATAAATTGCAGCAGCCCTCTTAGATTCTGCTATTTACCAGTGTATTTAGTGCAGGGAGAGACGTCTGCGGGCGCTAGGGACAATGATAGAAAAAATGTCAATGTTAAAAAAAACAATTTCGATGTGCAGGGAAAGATTATTCAAGGTGTAGGGAAAGGATAGGGAGGAATCATTCCACAGCAATTCTGTTGAACAAGGTTCAGTCGGGGAGGTGACAGCCTGGGTAATTGGAACATTCCTATTATACCTTGCAGCACTGACTGGGCACCCAAATTGTCATTATACAGCTCTGTAATTCCATCAAACCGTTCTTATTAGGGTGCAAGTGCTGTTTGATACAGGCATTAACAGGCGTTATTGCAAGGAAATATTTCTACGTTTTATTTGCCCTAGTGCGGTGCAGTTATATGTTCTAAAGCATTTTTTGGCTTGTAAAAGTGGGAAAAAAGGGCTTATTAGCTGTTATGTGGTGAAGTGCAAAAATCACAGCCCTTTTTGTGGTGTATTAGTGGAAAAAGTAAAATATATTTGTCGCTCAGCGGTGCAGTTATCTGTTTTAAAGCCCTTTTTTGCGTGTATTAGTGGAAAAAGGAAAAATATCTTAGTGGCAAAATAAAAATATATTCACCGTTCATTGTTGCACTTATCTTTTGAAAAGCCTTTTATGTAAAAGTAAAAAAAAAAAAATAGGGCTGAAATGCTGGTCTGCGGTGCAATGATATATTCTAAAGCCCAGTTTGCCGTGTATTAGTGGCAAAATAAAAATATATTCGCGGTCCAGCGTTGCACTTATCTTTTGAAAAGCATGTTGTGTTTTGTAAAAATGTACATAAATTAGGGCCTAAATTATTGCCCTTGTGTGGTGCACTTAAATACTTTAAAGCTCAGTTTGCCTTGTATTAGTGACAAAATAAAAATATATTCGCCATTCATCGTTGCACTTACCTGTTGAAAAGCCTTCTGTGTAAAAGTAGAAAAAAAATAGGGCCTAATTGCCGTTCTGCGGTGCAGTGAAATATTCTAAAGCCCAGCTTGCCGTGTATTAGTGGCAAAATAAAAATATAGTCACCGTTCAGCATTGCACTTATTTATTGAAAAGCCTTTTGTGTCGTGTAAAAGTAGAAAAAAAATATGGCCTAATTGCTGTTCTGTGATGCAGTGATATATTCTAATGCCCCGTTTGCCGTGTATTACAGGCAAAATAAAAATATATTTGACGTCCAGCGTTGCACTTATCTGTTGAAAAACCTGTTGTGTTCTGTAAAAGTAAAAAAAAAACTAGGGCCAAATTGCCGTTCTGCGTGCTGTAAAATATTCTCAGTTTGACGTGTATTAGTGGCAAAATA
Organism: Bufo gargarizans; assembly: GCF_014858855.1. Lineage (NCBI taxonomy): Eukaryota > Metazoa > Chordata > Amphibia > Anura > Bufonidae > Bufo > Bufo gargarizans. The sequence continues at coordinate 535,639,391 of NC_058082.1, read as the reverse complement.
AAAATATTTTTACCATCCAGCATTGCAGTAATCTGTTGAAAAGCCTGTTGTATTTTTGGTAAAAGTTAAAATAAATTAGGGCCGAATTGCCCTTGTGCGGTGCAGTGATATACTCTATAGCTCAGTTTGCGGTATATTAGTGGTGAAATAAAAATATGTTCGCCGTCCAGCGTAGCACTTATCTGTTGAAAAGCATTTTGTATAGTGTAAAAATTCAAAAAACTTAGGGCCTAATTGCCGTTTAGCAGTGCAGTCATATATTCTAAAGCCCTGTTTGCCGTGTCTTAGTGGCAAAATAAAAAAATATTTGATCTAACATTTGGTTATTTGATCTAAGAGTATGTCAGACAGAGAAGTGCCAGGCCCTGCACAGGGGAGTGGCAGAGGACTAAATGTTTCTGGCGCAGGCAGAGGTCGCAGCAGAGTAAGGGGCCTTGACAGCAGGGGTCACTTCAAGAGGCGGGAGCTCCCAGAGTCAGCTAGTGGTTGTGTCGTGACCAGCAACCCAGCCAGGGCCGGCCTTAGGTGTTCAGGCGCCCTGTGCGAGCTAACCTTGTGGCGCCCCCCCCCCCCCAAAAAAAAAAAAAAAAACACAGCTTGTTGCTGGCATCATGGCATAGGCTGGCTGACTATCCAACCAAGTAGTTACCAGCCCTCACACCCCAAAGGCCGGTGTAATGTTATACTTCCCTAGTTCGTGAGATTTCCCTACCCTCGTCACTTCCGGTCGCACCGGACATGACGTGAGGAGGTGTGCAGCGCCGCGCAGGCGCACAACGACAGGTTAGGGAAATTTCACAGCAGAGTGCGCATGCGCCAGGAGCCTCGCCGGCGGTTAGGGTAGGGAAAAACTATGGGCCAATGCGCAGGCGCAGTGATCGGATGGATGTTCTCAGCTGAACACTGGCCGACACTGCGCATGCACCGGGAGCCTCACCAGCGGTTAGGGAAGGGAAAAATTACGTACGGGCCAGTGCTTTTTCCCTACCCTAACCGCTGGTGAGGCCCCCAGCGCATGTCGGCCGGTGTCCAGCTGAGAAAATTCGTTTCCAATGTAGTATTAATAACTAAACAATTAAATAATAAACATATTGCATTGTCTACTTACCACCAGGACAATAAGATGATCTGGACTCTGGCTGCAGTCTGGCTCTGGGGACTCCATTGTCACTCTCTTCCCCCCCCCCTTCCCTTGTCACTCTTCCCCCCCCCCCCTTCCCTTGTCACTCTCATTATCCCCCCTCTCCCTTGTCACTCTCATTATTCCACCCCGCCCTCCCTTGTCACGCTCATTATTCCCCCCCCATCACTCTCATTATTTCCCCCCCCATCACTCTCATTATTCCCCCCCCATCACTCTCATTATTCCCCCCCCATCACTCTCATTATTTCCCTCCCCCCATCACTCTCATTATTCCCCCCCCCACATCACTCTCATTATTTCCCCCCCCCACATCACTCTCATTATTTCCCCCCCCATCACTCTCATTATTTCCCCCCCATCACTCTCATTATTTCCCCCCCATCACTCATTATTTCCCCCCATCACTCTCATTATTTCCCCCCCATCACTCTCATTATTTCCCCCCCATCACTCTCATTATTCCCCCCCATCACTCTCATTATTTCCCCCCCATCACTCTCATTATTTCCCCCCCATCACTCTCATTATTTCCCCCCCCATCACTCTCATTATTCCCCCCCCATCACTCTCATTATTTCCCCCCCCATCACTCTCATTATTTCCCCCCCCCATCACTCTCATTATTTCCCCCCCCCATCACTCTCATTATTTCCCCCCCCCCATCACTCTCATTATTTCCCCCCCCCATCACTCTCATTATTTCCCCCCCATCACTCTCATTATTTCCCCCCCCCATCACTCTCATTATTTCCCCCCCCCCATCACTCTCATTATTTCCTCCCCCCTCCCCCCTTGTCACTCTCTTTCTACTCCCACCTCCACCTCTAGTGTAGCGTGGCCGAGCTCTGTTCGATCCGCGGTACAGGAGCATTTGTTTCCTGTACCCGGCCGGACTGACAGGAAGTGCACACTAAGTGAGCACTTCCTGTCAGTCCGGCCGGGTACAGGAAACAAAAGCTCCTGTACCGCGGACCTAACAGAGCTCGGCCACGCTACATTAACAGGCGCAGGCAGGATTCTTTAGAGCGGCAAGCGCTCAGCCTCAGCCACTCAGGCGGCGCAGAATGAGGGGCGCCGCCAGCCGCCCCGAACTTATATAAGCAACTTTTTTTTTTTAAACCGCAACGGGCGCCGGGCGCCCCCTGCTGAATACAGGGGGGGGGCCCGCCCCGTGGGAAAACATAAGTGCCGCCTCGCCTGCCCATATTACATTGCGGGCTGTCGGCCGCCCGGCGCCCCTGTTGCTATGGCGCCCTGTGCGGCCGCACAGCCCGCACACCCCAAAGGCCGGCCCTGAACCCAGCAGTTCTTGAATGGTTGATTCGATCTTCAACTATGTTGCAAGTGACATCAGACACCCCCAGCCAAGAGTTGGTGGGCCCGCCAGACACAACCCTTAGTTGGCATCGCCAGGGAGCAGGTTCACCACTTGGCTTCATGTCATAGCAGAGAATCAGGCTTCATGTCATAGCAGAGAATCAGGCTTCATGTCATAGCAGAGAATCAGGCTTCATGTCACCCACGCCTGGAACAGGCCACTGTCAGATATTTTTAGGCCCCGACACCGAGACAGAGGAGAGAGGTCCCATAGCAGAGAATCAGGCTTCATGTCCTAGCAGAGAATCAGGCTTCACGTCACCCACCATTGGAACAGGCCATTGTCAGATATTTAGGCCCTTGCACCCAGACAGAGGAGAGAGGTCCCATAGCAGAGAATCAGGCTTCGTGTCATAGCAGAGAATCAGGCTTCATGTCACCCACCATTGGAACAGGCCACTGTCAGATATTTAGGCCCCGGCACCCAGACAGAAGAGAGAGGTCCCATAGCAGAGAATCAGGCTTCATGTCATAGCAGAGAATCAGGCTTCATGTCACCCACCACTGGAACAGGCCACTGTCAGATATTTTTAGGCCCCGGCACCAAGACAGAGGAGAGAGGTCCCATAGCAGAGAATCAGGCTTCATGTCATAGCAGAGAATCAGGCTTCATGTCACCCACCACTGAAACAGGCCATTGTCAGATATTTTTAGGCCCCGGCACCCAGACAAAGGAGAGAGGTCCCATAGCAGAGATTCAGGCTTCATGTCATAGCAGAGAATCAGGCTTCATGTCACCTAACACTGGAACAGGCCACTAACGGCCTAACGGCGTCATCGCCACTGGCCATGTTTGCGGAGTACTCGAAACAGCGCAACAGGGCACACAGGTCTCGCATGGAGGCCCAGTCATTGGTGGTGAGGTGGTGCTGTTCCGCAGTGTGACTGATCCGTGCGTGCTGCAGCTAAAACTCTACTATGGCCTGCTGCTGCTCGCACAGTCTGTCCAGCATGTGCAAGGTGGAGTTCCACCTGGTGGGCACGTCGCATATGAGGCGGTGAGCGGGAAGGCCAAAGTTACACTGCAGCGCAGGCAGGCGAGCAGCGGCAGGATGTGAACGCCGGAAGCGCGCACAGATGGCCCGCACTTTATGCAGCAGCTCTGACATGTCGGAGTATTTGTTAATGAACTTATGCACCACCAAATTCAGCACCGGCTAGTCCCAGAGCTGCAATGAGATTTCGCCCATTATTGCACACCACCAGGCCGGGCTTGAGGCTCACCGGCATCAACCACTCGTCGGTCTGTTGTTCTATACCCCGCCACAACTCCTTTGCGGTGTGGGGCCTGTCCCCCATACATATGAGTTTCAGAATGGCATGCTGACATTTACCCCGGGCTGTGCTGAAGTTGGTGGTGAAGGTGTGTGGCTGACTGAATGAGCAGGTGGAAGAAGAGGAGGAGGAAGCCAAGTAGGAGGAGGAGGCAACAGGAGGCAAAGAATGTTGCCCTGCGATCCTTGGCGGCGGAAGGACGTGTGCCAAACAGCTCTCCGCCTGGGGCCCAGCCGCCACTACATTTACCCAGTGTGCAGTTAGGGAGATATAGCGTCCCTGGCCGTGCTTACTGGTCCACATATCTGTGGTTAGGTGGACCTTGACACAGATGGCGTTGTGCAGTGCACACTTGATTTTATCGGATACTTGGTTGTGCAGGGAAGGCACGGCTCTCTTGGAGAAGTAGTGGCGGCTGGGAACAACATACTGTGAGACAGCAAGCGACATGAGCTGTTTGAAGCTGTCTGTGTCCACCAGCCTGAATAACAGCATTTCATAGGCCAGTAGTTTAGAAATGCTGGAATTCAGGGCCAGGGATCGAGGGTGGCTAGGTGGGAATTTACGCTTTCTCTCAAATGTTTGTGAGATGGAGAGCTGAACGCTGCCGTGTGACATGGTTGAGATGTTTGTTGACGGAGGTGGTGGTGTTGGTGGTACATCCTCTGTTTGCTGGGCGGCAGGTGCCAACGTTCCTCCAGAGGCGGAGGAAGAGGCTGAGGCGGCAGCAGCAGAAGAGGTAGCAGGGGGAGCCTGAGTGAGTTCCTTGTTTTTAAGGTGTTTACTCCACTGCAGTTCATGCTTTGAATGCAGGTGCCTGGTCATGCAGGGTGTGCTAAGGTTCAGAACGTTAATGCCTCGCTTCAGGCTCTGATGGCACAGCGTGCAAACCACTCGGGTCTTGTTGTCAGCACATTTTTTGAAGAACTGCCACACGAGGGAACTCCTTGAAGCTGCCTTTGGGGTGCTCGGTCCCAAATGGCGGTGGCCAGTAGCAGACGGACTCTCTTGGTGGCGGGTGTTCTGCTTTTGCCCACTGCTCCCTCTTTTGCTACTCTGTTGGTTCGGTCTCACCACTGCCTCTTCCTCCGAACTCTGAAAGTCAGTGGCACAACCTTCATTCCATGTGGGGTCTAGGACCTCATCGTCCCCTGCATCATCTTCCACCCAGTCTTCCTCCCTGAACTCCTGTTCAGTCTGCACACTGCAGAAAGACGCAGCAGTTGGCACCTGTGTTTCGTCATCATCAGAGACGTGCTGAGGTGGTATTCCCATGTCCTCATCATCAGGAAACATAAGTGGTTGTGCGTCAGTGCATTCTATGTCTTCCACCGCTGGGGAAGGGCTAGGTGGATATCCTTGGGAAACCCTGCCAGCAGAGTCTTCAAACAGCATAAGAGACTGCTGCATAACTTGAGGCTCAGACAGTTTCCCTGATATGCATGGGGGTGATGTGACAGACTGATGGGCTTGGTTTTCAGGTGCCATCTGTGCGCTTTCTGCAGAAATCTGGGTGGGAGATAATGTGAACGTGCTGGATCCACTGTCGGTCACCCAATTGACTAATGCCTGTACCTGCTCAGGCCTTACCATCCTTAGAACGGCATTGGGCCCCACCAAATATCTCTGTAAATTCTGGCGGCTACTGAGGTAGTTGGTACACTAGGACGTGTGGCTGTGGCAGAACGGCCACGTCCTCTCCCAGCACCAGAGGGTCCACTAACACCACCACGACCATGTCCGCGTCCCTTACTAGATGTTTTCCTCATTGTTACCATTCACCACAATAAGAAAAAAAATATTTGGCCCAATGTATTGAATTCAAATTCAGGCCTTTTTTTACAGGCACCTAACACTATCTAGCTATCTATTTAGGTACCGTATTACACTAATACAGGCACAGCAGTAATGACAGATTTGGCTGAATATAAATTGTAGGCCTAGTATTTAGGCCCTGGATGACAGGTATCCCTTTTACGGACAGAATTAGACTTGGAAATGCACGGTAGCGTGTGAAGTTATTGAGGATGACCCTATCCGCACCTTCAATCTAATATGGCCTTTTATGGATAGATTTAAACTTGGCCTGAAACAGCAGAAACCAGTGATTTAGGGAATTGCTAAGTTGGGAATTGTATTTCAACCTAGAACAAAAATATATCCTTTGCCAGACAGCAGACAGTATTACAATTGGCTAGCCACAGCTGAAACACAGATTTAGGGTACTGCTATTTTGTCAATTGTATTTCACCCCTCAATAAAATAGCAAGCACAGCCAAGCACCCGATGTAGGATATAGCAAAAAAAAAAAACACACTATTGATGGTTAAATGTATTTGGTGGCAGCTTGTGCTGGCGCACCACAAGACACAAAATGGCCGCCGATCACCCCATAAAAAAGTGACAGAAAAACGCTCTGGGCAGCTTAAAAACAGTGAGCAATTAAATGGCAGCAGTTGAATGATTCACAGCTGTAGATCGATCACTTCATTAAGTGTTTTTGCTGAGTAAATCCCTGCCTAATCTCGTCCTAACAGCAGCAGCTGCAACCTATCCCTACACTGATCAGAGCAGAGTGACGTGCGGCGCTACGTGACTCCAGCTTAAATAGAGGCTGGGTCACATGCTGCACTGGCCAATCACAGCCATGCCAATAGTAGGCATGGCTGTGATGGCCTCTTGGGGCAAGTAGTATGACGCTTGTTGATTGGCTGCTTTGCAGCCTTTCAAAAAGCGTCAAGAAAGCGCCGAAAACCGAACCCGAACCCGGACTTTTACGAAAATGTTCGGGTTCGGGTCCGTGTCACGGACACCCCAAAATTCAGTACGAACCCGTTCGGGTTCGCTCATCCCTATTCTTTACGGTAAGAGCAGTGAGACTATGGAGGTTGTGAGGGTGAATTCACTAATGAAGTTCAAGAGGGGCCTGGATATATTTCTGATATTACAGGTTATATTTACTAGAGATGGGTTGTGTATCCAGGGAGTTATTCTGATTGCCTGATTGGAGTCGGAAAGGAATTTTTTCCCCTAAAGTAAAGAAAATTTTAAATTCAGGATGAGAGACACAATGAGTTATGTATAACAAATTTTTAGCTGTAATCAAAATATATTGAATACTGGAAACAATGAAATGACAAAATCCTGGTATTTGTAAGTTCAAATTCAGGTCAAAAATACATTCTTCCGACTGCACTTATTTAAGCCTCATTCACATGTCAGTGTTTTGGTCAGTGATTTTCATTAATGATTGTGAGCTGTGAGAAGGGTATCGCTTGGGAGAACCGATATCTGCCATTGAAACAGTAAGGCCTCTTGCACACTAGCGTTTTTCTCCGGTTACATTCAGTTTTTTGCGCTCTCCGTATACAGACCGTATACGTAACCATTCATTTCAATGGATCCACAAAAAAACAGAAGGCACTCTGTATGTCTTCTGTTTCTGTATTTCCGTTTTTCCATTCCGTTCAAAGATAGAACATGTCCTATTATTGTCCGCATAATGGACAAGGATACTACTGTTCTATCAGGGGCCAACTGTTCCGTTCCGCAGAAAAGGGAATGCACATGGACGTCATATGTATTTTTTGCGGATCCATTTTTTGCGGACAACATAATACTGAAAAAGCCATGTGGTCGTGTACAAAAGGCTAACCCAGACACTGCATAAGCAGGGTTGAGAGCCTTTTTTTTTGCTTATACTGGAGTGAGTGAGGTTTGCAGTGAGACGCTCACTCCACCTGGGCTTTGGTCCTGGGCTTCCATAGCCCACAGCTGTGTGTCACATGGGCATTAAGGCCTAAGCTCAATGTAGAGCTGATCAGTGTGGCCATACCTGGAGAAGCTGACCGCTGAACTACAGAAGGTATTGGATGTGCCACCCAATATTTTCATTTGTACTTGTGGGCCGGGTAGCTGGTCCCACATATAGTCAGAGACTGTCTTGTTGTATTAGGTGCTTGCTCAGCCAAGCAGGGTTTGTTTAAGCCTATTTATTAAGGCTATGCTTATTCTTAAATATATAAGTGTGAAATAAAAACACTTAAATCAGACTTTATCCTGTCTGTGTCCCTGTCTCCTGCACAGCTACCAAGTGTCTACCAGAGCAACCCCCCACATATGGTGGAAGATGCGTGCACTTGTGCAGTGAGGCATACACTGGTTGCATGTCCTGGCTGTCAACAGCGCTGAAGCAACAAGCAGCCATCCATGGATGAGATAATAAAGCAGATAGTTCAGTCCAAGTTGCAGCAGCAAGAAACTAACCGACTGCTGGCACAGCAGATGAGAGCACCGGTGGCTGCACAAAAATGGGCTGGTCCAGCGATGCCGGAGCGGGATGCCAGGAGAGAAGTCTAGAAACCCATGACAAAGATGACATCAGAAGATGACGTAGAGGCCGTCCTGACGGGGTTTCAAAAGAGTGGCCTCCCGCGAAAGGCTGCCACAGCAATACTGGGCAGAGGTATTGGCATCCTTCCTCGTTGCAGAGCCACTAGGTGAGGAGGAAGCCTGTGACTATCCTACAGTAAAAGCAGAGATCCTGGCCCGCGTGGGATTCGACCTCCACCTATGTGCCCAAAGAGTCCATAGGTGGAGGTACCGAGAGGTTTTACCCCCAAGGGCCCAGATGCACCACCTTGTCCACCTGGTCCGCAAGTGGCTTCAGCTTGAGACCTCAACCCCAGTCCAGATGGTGAAGAAGATTGTTCTGGACCGGTTTCTGAGGGCATTGCTGGGTGAGATACAGCAGTGGGTAGGACATGGGAACCACGCTGATGCCAATGCTCTGGTGGGGATGGTTGAGAGGTTCTGGGCTACTTAAGCTCTTGGGAAGAAGTTGTCACGGGTAATAGGGAGGGGATAACACCAGATAACACACAGAAAGAATAGACCGGAGTCTAGGCCTCAAAGCTAAGGGAGAGGGATGGTGACCTCCTAGGAATCCCTAGACCTCTCCCTGACTCTTGCCAGTATGAGTAGACCCTGAAGGAGGAAATACTCATACACAGGAACCTTAGCCCTGGAGACCCTGGAAGGCCCTAGGAGTGGTGGGAGGGAATGGGATTACTGGCTCCTCCCCAGACGAAGGAACCAGCAGCTCCCTGAGGCCTAGGCAACAACACACACAAGCAAACAACAAAATGCAAACAGAATGCACTTAGCTTAAAGAAGAATGGAGGAGCAGAAGATCCAAAGGAACTAAATAGAGCCTCAGTAATGACCACAAGCTGCACCTGACAAGAGGTGTGGTCATTACCAAACAATAACACTGCAAGATGAAAACAGAGAGACTGACAGATGCCCTACTGTGCCGTCCGTCTCTCAGATCTTCTCACCTCTGTAATGGGAGGGACCATGACAGAAGGCCCCTCAATCCCTGCCCAACCCCAAGGCCCGCAGGCCCACAATTCCAGGCCATTGCAATTCCACATATCAGGCTGATAGCCCAGGGGAGGATGAGGGGTGAGGCTCCCACCTGTTGGTCCTGCCAGTTCAATTGTCCCCACAGCGCTGGGCCCATGGACTGCAGCTCTGCCCGGAGGTTTTTCCTTTATGCGGCCCCTGTTTACACAGCTACCAACCCAGACTCTGAAGATGAGCAGCACCTCTGGCGGGTGACCGTGGAAATGTGCCAGGTGGTGGCCCTGTTGGATTCTGGAAGTCAGGTGACCCTAGTTAATGGTTCCCAATCGGGGTCCTGATTATGGGGACTTACAAGACTATCCTACCACTGTTCTCGCCATCCAGACCACCTGTGGAGAGAGACAACATGAGGTAGGGGTCGTCATGAACTTGCCCCATTACCTCGTTTTGGGATGGGACTTCACCATGTTCTGGACTCTGTGGCGGGAAAATCAAATGTTGGGGAGCCCACCACCAAGAGTACAACCCACTCAGAAGGGTCATGACCTAGACCCAGAGCCCAATGACCGGGATTCTGGGGTTCCTGTCATAGGGGTGACCAGTGGGGAAACTGTCAGCTCTGTATTTCCCCTAGACATAATGGCTTGTGAGACTGAGGAGTTAGTGACTGAGCGACAGTTGTCAGATTTGGAGGTTTCCTGTGACAAATTCAGCACTGCACAGGTCCAGGACCCACTCTGGTCCAGGCTAGGGAACATGTGGTGGTGATTAATGGGGTGCCGCAGTGCGCCAATGCTGATCAAATATTTCCCCACTTCATAGTCAACCTAGAATTGTTATACCGGTTTGACAGGCTGAGGGGTATGAACTGGGAGCAATTGCTGGTACCTCAGCCTTATCGCCAAACATTGCTGGTGTTAGCCCATAAACAGGTGCTCGGGGGCACTTAAGCACCACAAAAAGGCTGGACCGCATCCTGCGGAGGAATTATTGGCCAGGGGTATACAGTGAGGTTAAACAACATTGTTAGCCATGTCCCGAATTTCAATTGCATGCTCATATGATACATTTACGGAATCCGCCGGTACCTCTACCCATCATTGAGGTCCCATTTGAAAGGATTACCATGGACTTGGTAGGTCCATTAATTAAGTCTGCCGGGGGCAGCGGCATATATAGGTAGTGATTGATTATGCTACCCATTATCCTTAAGCCATTCCGCTGTGGCACACATCTGCGAAGCTCATAGCTAAGGAGCTATTCTTCATGTTTTTTTTTTCCGAATGGGCCTACCCAAGGAGATCCTCACGGATCAGGGTACCCCTTTCATGTCCAAAGTCACCAAGGAACTGTGCAAAGTCTCCAATATAAAACAGTTGCGCACGTCGGTATACCATCCTCAGACAGATGGGTTAGTAGAAGAAGTTGGAGAGTATGCTGAAAAAGGTGGTGAACAAGGATGGGAGGGACTGGGATGTTATGTTACCCTATTTAATGTTTGCAATCCGTGAGGTGCCACAGGCTTATACTGGGGTTTTCTCCCTTTAATTGGTCTATGGCAGACTTCCCAAGGGCCTACTGGACATTAGTGATGAGCGGCATAGGCAATATTCAAATTTACGATATTTCACAAATTTTGGGCCGAATATTCACCATAAATTAGCAAATTCGAGAATTCATGATTTCCAGTCATTGTTTACTTGATTGCGAAAATCGGTAATGTAATATATTTTTTATAAATTTGCTATTAGAATATTCAACACTATTCATGAATACGAATGTATAGCACTATATTCTAAATATTTGCAAATTCTCAAAGTGGCGATATTCGCGATTGGAATATTCACGTTCAACACTACTGGAGATCGCCAAGGAGACGTGGGAACAGGAACCCCCCCCCCCACAAAACTGTTATAGACCACATCGCCAGTATGCAGGACAAAGTGGTGGCCGTTATGCCCATCATCAAGGAGCATATGGAGGCTGCTCAAAAGGCTCAAAGCTGGGTCTATAACAGGTCAGCGACAGTAAGGACCTTTAAACCCGGTAACCGGTGTGACAAACTGCGACCGCCGTGGCCACAACACGTCACAAAACCGTCACAGCGCCCCTAGTGGTCAATCCGCAAACAGGCCTCTCAGCCACTTTCAGCACACCAACAGTCTAACTTGAGTCCGTACAGTCGATAGGCTGAAAGCACGGGGATTGGACCGCAGAATGACCACAAGTAAGCGTGTGAGCGACCGGACCGGAACCATACAGAGGGTAGTTTAACTGCCACCACCTTGCAATTCATGGGAGCAAGGAACCCACTATCTGGATAACAGAACTGAGTAGATTTCTCTTTGGAGAGGCTAGGGTAAGTTTTTGCAGTGTTTAATAGCAGGCATATGGCTAGAGAAATAACTTGGAGGTCATTTTTATATATATATATATATATATATATATACACACAAAACAAATTATCAAGATGTACAGTAATTATTAAAACAATCAAGGATAGTATAGTCCAATAAACAAAAAGGGAGAAAAGAAAGAAAATACTTTTCCGTTAGTGAAATAGTCAGTTGCAGGGATAAAGTCCAAGAAACCTTTGTCCAGAGTGTAATAATCCAAATATGCCTACAGCCCAAGGGTTCTCTGGTTGTGGCCCTCTTCAAGTGTTGTTACAATTAGAGAACTCCTTTAGCAGATTCTAGGCCCTTGTTATAAGGATCCCAGAATCAAGGCGGGGAATTCAGTCCGCCTGCTAGGCAGGCTGTATTTCTGAGATGAATGCCAGTTCTCAAATATGGTATGTGCCATATCTCGGGATGTCTCCACTGTACATAATTAGCAAGCACAGATTCACATTCCCCACAAAATATGGAGTTCAGGGATACCAAATATGACTATTATAACTGGTTCTATGATGGGGTAACATCATAACTTTACCTGGGCATCTCCTAGAGTTATGTTTGTCATATGTAAATGTCCAGTGAATTCTGAGTGACACGATGATGTAATTTTTACGTCCGTAAGATGCATGGTCTCTCTTAAAAAGGGTAAAAATCATATCTCAGATTCATGTTTCAATCTGGAAACCTTGGTGCCTGCCTGTCTGACTCAAGCTAGCTTACAAGCCCCTTAAGGCAGCAACACCAAATGGCTCCCCCCAGGTGTATTCTTCACACCTAGCTGTGATATCTCTGCAGAAAGGGAATTTCTTTTGTGTAGGGTCAACGTAAGGAAACCAACTGTAATTGAGTTATCTGCTGGGCATCTATTGACTGACTTGAACAAAAGGACCCTTTTGTTCTATGGGTACACAGAAGGAAATGCTCTGAGTAATCAGATTGTAGGTTCTGGGACCTGTAGCTTCAGGGCACTATGGAAATAAATACTGTTTAATAGACCCATTGATCAATAAGAGATAGTGATATTGATAATATTGGGAGGACGGTTCAATATTCTCGAGGATCATCCGTGACAACCGGGTTTTGGTTCTGGTTCCTACTGTGGACAGTGGGTTTCTAGGCAAGTGGCAAGGACTGTATGAGGTGTTAGAGAAGGTGGGGGAAGTGAACTACAGGGTACGTTAGCCCAGTAGGGGGAAACCCGAGCAGACGTACCATGTCAATTTACTGAAAGCATAGAAGTACACAGAGAGTTTGCTTACAGAGAGGTCTCCAGCTAATATATTTTTTGAACTAACCCCTCAGGCTATGGTCAAGCCTACGGCAGCAGATGCATAGGTGACTATTGAGGATACCCTCACAAAAGGACAACAACAAGAGGCTAGGAAATTTGTAGCTAGGAATACAGACGTGTTCTCGGAGTTACCCGGGTACACGTCTGTAATCAAGCATGACATTGTCACTGAGCCACAGGTGAAAGTTCGGTTAAGACCATACAGAGTCCCTGAAGCTCGTCGACAGGCCATTACAGAGGAGGTGCAGAAAATGCTGCAGTTGGGAGTCAAGAGGAGTCCAAAAGTGAATGGACCAGACCTATTGTTCTGATCCCCAAACCAGATGGAACTTTGTGATTCTGCAATGATTTCAGAAAGTTGAATAAGGTATCCAAATTTGACTCCTATTGAGCTTTTTGAGAGACTGGGAGAAGCCTGGTATTTCACTACGCTCGATCTCACCAAGGGATACTGGCAAGTACCCCTGACAGATCGTGCTAAAGAGAAGACAACCTTCATCACCCCTGAGGGTCTTTTCCACTATGTCATGTTACCGTTCGGGCTTCATGGAGCCCCCGCAACGTTCCAACATCTAATAGTGCTGAATCCTCACAGGAGATATGATATCATCATCTTCAGCTATAACTGGGAGAGTTACTTGGCCAAAGTACAGGCTGTAGTGAACTCTCTAAGAACAGCCGACTTGACTGCAAACCCCAAGAAGTGTGCTGTTGGGATGAAGAAAACGTGCTACTTGGGGTATGTGATCGGGCGAGCCATAATTAAATCCCAGGTCAACAAGGCCGACACTATCCAGGGATGGCCTCAACCTGTAAGCACCAAACAGGTCAGAGCATTCCTGGGCATTGTTGGGTATTAGAGGCAGTTTATACCCAACTTTGCCACAATATCAGCTCCCCTGACTGACCTTTTGAAAGGAAAAAGGGTCTGTCATGGTTCGGTGGAATGCACAAGCAGAAATTGCTTTTCAGGCTTTAAATAGTGATGATTAGCAGGTGCTATATTTGAATTTGCGATATTTCACAAATATTTAGTAGAATATTCGTCATATATTCACAAAATTCGATAATTCGAGATTACTTTATTGAATGCAATAAATCGGCAATGTAAAAATTGTGTAATGCAAATATACAGGCGTGGGTCACTTTGGCTACATTTTTCAAGCTCGTAGAGGGTTTCCTGAGACTGGAGAAAATGGTTGGCAGGGCAGAACATTAGAATAGATTTATATGCAGATAGAGTCAAGTGCTCCAATATATTTGAGATTGCTCTAAACAGCAGTGATTAGAATATTGAAATCATGTGTTTAGATGGAAAAAATATGTAGAATATTCAATATAACGACTATATAGCACCATATTCTAAATATTCCCAAATTCTTGAAGTGGCAATATTCACAATAAAAATTTGCTATTCGAATATTTGTGGTCAACACTAGCCTTGAAGTTGTTGTTATGCGGATCCCCTATCCTCATTACACCAAACTTCAAGAGAGAATTTATTGTGCAAACAGATGCGTCAGACGTAGGGCTGGGAGCTGTCCTGTCTCAGGAGGTGAACAGAGAGGAGCACCCCGTTACCTACCTGATCAGGAAACTCACGCCGGCCGAGAAAAAATATTGTATCGTAGAGAAAGAATGTCTGGCGATAAAGTGGACCTTAGAGGCACTAAAGTATCACTTGCTGTGGTGACCCTTCCGTCTGATAACTGACCACTCACCCCTCACTTGGATGAGTAGATCCAAGGAGAGTAATGCCAGAGTCACAAGGTGGTTCTTTTCCCTGCAAAATTTTTGTTTCTCAGTGGAGCACCGATCCGGGAGACTGCAAGGCAACGGGGATGCCTTATTCCGGACCCATTGTTTGATGTCAGGAGTTCGCTCCGATGGGTCTAAACTGAGGGGGAGGGTATGTTAGAAGGGTATAAGGTTTGGTAGAACCGATATCTGCCATTGAAACAGTTAAACTGTGTATGGTAAGCCTTGGGTGTGTATCTGGGAACTGAAAGGTTAACCCAGACACGGGATAAGCAGGGTTGATAGCCTGTTTTGTCTATGTTAGCCATAGCTAACATAGACATATTGTAAAATACGTACTGGGACCTGCTTATACTGGAGTGAGTAAGTGAGATTGGCAGTGGGATGCTCACTCCACCTGGGCTTCAGTCCTGGGCTTCCATAGCCCACAGCTGCGGGTCACATGCAGTACAGACCAAAAGTTTGGACACACCTTCTCATTCAAAGAGTTTTCTTTATTTTCATGACTATGAATATTGTAGATTCACACTATGAATTAACACATGTGGAATTATATGCATAACAAAAAAGTGTGACCCAACTTAAAATATGATGGATATTCTAGGTTCTTCAAAGTAGCCACCTTTTGCTTTGATTACTGCTTTGCACACTCTTGGCATTCTCTTGATGATCTTCAAGAGGTAGTCACCTGAAATGGTTTTGACTTCACAGGTGTGCCCTGTCAGGTTTAATAAGTGGGATTTCTTGCCTTATAAATGGGGTTTGGACCATCAGTTGCATTGTGGAGAAGTCAGGTGGATACACAGCTGATAGTCCTACTAAATAGACTGTTAGCATTTGTATTATGGCAAGAAAAAAGCAGCTAAGTAAAGAAAAACAAGTGGCCATCATTACTTTAAGAAATGAAGGTCAGTCCGTCCGAAAAATTGGGAAAACTTTGAAAGTGTCCCCAAGTGCAGTCACAAAAACCATCAAGCGCTACAAAGAAACTGGCTCACATGCAAACCGCCCCAGGAAAGGAAGACCAAGAGTCACCTCTGCTGCGGAGGATAAGTTCATCCGAGTCACCAGCCTCAGAAATCGCAGGTTAACAGCAGCTCAGATTAGAGACCAGGTCAATGCCACACAGAGTTCTAGCAGCAGACACATCTCTAGAACAATTGTTAAGAAGAGACTGTGTGAAAAAAGCCTTTATGGTAGAATATCTGCTAGGAAACCACTGCTAAGGACAGGCAACAAGCAGAAGAGACTTGTTTTGGCTAAAGAACACAAAGAATGGACATTAGACCAGTGGAAATCTGTGCTTTGGTCTGATGAGTCCAAATTTGAGATCTTTGGTTCCAACCACCGTGTCTTTGTGCAACGCAGAAATGGTGAACGGATGGACTCTACATGCCTGGTTCCCACCGTGAAGCATGGAGGAGGAGGTGTGATGGTGTGGGGGTGCTTTGCTGGTGACACTGTTGGGGATTTATTCAAAATTGAAGGCATACTGAACCAGCATGGCTACCACAGCATCTTGCAGCGGCATGCTATTCCATCCGGTTTGCGTCTAGTTGGACCATCATTTATTTTTCAACAGGACAATGACCCCCAAACACACCTCCAGGCTGTGTAAGGGCTATTTGACCATGAAGGATAGTGTTGGGGTGCTTGGCCAGATGACCTGGCCTCCACAGTCACTGGACCTGAACCCAATTAAGATGGTTTGGGGTGAGCTGGACCACAGAGTGAAGGCAAAAGGGCCAACAAGTGCTAAGCATCTCCGGGAACTCCTTCAAGACTGTTGGAAGACCATTTCAGGTGACTACCTCTTGAAGCTCATCAATCGAATGCCAAGAGTGTGCAAAGCAGTAATCAAAGAAAAAGGTGGCTACTTTGAAGAACCTAGAATATGACATTTTCAGTTGTTTCACACTTTTTTGTTATGTATATAATACCACATGTGTTAATTCATAGTTTTGATGCCTTCAGTATTAATCTACAATTTTCATAGTCATGAAAATAAAGAAAACTCTTTGAATGAGAAGGTGTGTCCAAACTTTTGGTCTGTACTGTACATAGGTCATTAGGGCCTAATTTAATCAGTGTAGAGCTGAGCAGTGTAACCATACCTGAAGAGGCTGACTGCTGAACTATAGATGGTATTGTATGTGCCACCCAATATTTTCCATTTGTACCTGTGGGCCGGGTAGCTTGTGCCACGTATAGTCAGGGACTGTCTTGTAGTATTAGGTACTGGCTCAGCCGAGCAGGGTTTGTTTGTTTAAGCCTATTTGTCAAGGCTATGCTTATCTTTAAATATACAGTACAAATGTGAAATAAAAACACTTAAATCGGACTTTGGGGGTTGCTCTGGTAGACACTTAAAGTGTCTACCAGAGCAACCCCCCCCCCCCCCACCAGAGCCCAAACCAGGATTGGAGCCTCCACAGACATAAGGTATAAAGAAAATTTTTTGCACCTGTTCTGTGTTTAGAGCAGCACCTGGTTTTGGCTCAAAATCACTAACCATCATTGACTGACGTGTCAATGAGGATTCATGTCTGATGTACTGTAGGTAGAACTGAGTACAGTCTGATCTGAAGGTATGCCACCAACCATACGGTACATGCATTTATTTGTTACCATGCCTTAAAGGGGTTCACCAGGCTTTTATTATTGATGACCTATCCTCAGAAAAGGTAATCCTCTCTCTTCCCGCTCTGCTGCTGCTTTGCCATAGACATAGCAGCAGGAAGTTGTCTGATATTGATGACCTTTCCTGAGGATAGGTATATCCAAAAGGTCGGCAGTGCTCCTTAGCGATGTGGCGGTGCACGTGTCAGCGGGCAGGAATCCCAATAGACAATGTGTGAAGGAAAGACCGGCACTCGCACCATTGATATATCATGCAAATATATTCTGTCACATATTACAGCATAGTGATGCGTTTCAGCACACAAGTGCTTTCATCAGACTATATACATACATCCTACCCTTGTACCTTATATATACACAAATGGATACAAAGGAACTGACGCCACATCATTAGACTCCTCCCACAGATGAAATTCTACGGAGTATAAGGTAGTTAAAAAGATGTCCCAAATGTGATATACATGTTCCAAAAAACTAGTTTTGCTAAGAAGAAAAAGAAGGGAACAAGATTTCAGACAATCGTATCATATAAAACCACATACGTTGTAATCTCGATTTAGGCCTTTTGGATCCATGGTTTGCAATCGATGGATCCAATATGCCTCTTTTTTCAGTAACAATTTATTTATATTACCACCGCGTCGAGGAAATGGAACACTCTCAATGACCTGATAGCGTAATTGTGATATTGCATGTCCCTTTTGGTGAAAATGATACGGCAGTGGGAGTAGTAGATTCTCCTTTCTAACAGTCGATTTGTGTTTGCTTAATCGATCTTTGATTCTCATGGAAGTTTCCCCCACATACAGCAAGCCGCAAGGACAGTAAAGGTAGCCATTTTCCACATCTGCATGCTGGTGAACAAATTCCAATCAGGGGAGTCTTCACCTGTGATAGTCGATTTGTTATATCCATTCATTACTGTCCCTGCAGTTTGCTGTATGTGGGGGAAACTTCCATGAGAATCAAAGATAGTTACAGCACAAATCTGTAGCTATGATATGCTGTACTTTCATAGAACAAAAAAAAATAGGCGGACATGCAGTTTCTATTTTAAAAAATAAATGTGAAAACTTTTTCAAAAACCTAGGAAAAATATATTATTGTATCAAATTCACATAAAGTAAATATCAATTGCATATCAAAGTTTATAAAGCCTAAATGTGAACTATAACTGAAAAAGTTAAGTCCTTGTCCATAAGTTAACATTCCAACATTAAGGGCTCATGCAAAACAAACGTGGTGTGTTTTGCGATCCACAAAACACAGATGGCGTCCGTGCGCGTTCTGCAAATTGAAGAGCAGCTCGGACAGCCTTCAATATAAATGCTTATTCTTGTCTGCAAAGCGCGGACAAGAATAGGACATGTTATATTTTTTTTTGTGGAGCCATGGAACGTAGCAACGGATGCGGACAGCACACGGAGTGCTATCCGCATCTTTTGCGGCCCCATTAAAGTGAATGGGTCCGCATCTGAGCCGCCAAAACGGCGGTTCGGATGAGGACCCAAACAACGGCCGTGCGCATGAGGCCTAAAAGTGACAAGGTAACAGCATTAAAAAAATGGAAACTCCTTGTGTACAAAATTATATTTTTTCACTTTTTTGTTAAGATTTTAGAATATTTTTCAAGCACTATTTACTTCTGCACAGAGCATATAAGTCATAGATTGTAAAGTCTTGCCAGCAAGGTCCTCATTCCTCTTCTTGTAATTGTTGACTTGTCTGTTGCTATGTAATGTATGTTTTTGGGCTCATTCACATGAGCGGAACGTAAACAGTGGTCCACAATGCACTCTGTATTGCGGTGTGGACTCATTGAGTTAAATGTGTCCGTGTTCCGCAAAAGACAGCATATTTCCTATCTTTTGTGGTGCAGAAGCACAGACCTAAAAGCCCCCGGAAGCAATTCTGAGTGTTCCTGTGTGATCCAGATCCATGCCTCCGCTCCACAAAAGATAGGACATGTCCTATCTTTTGCCATATTTTACAGATTGCGGACCCGTTCAAGTCATTGGATCCGCATGTGCAGCACGGAGTGCATATGTCTGTTGCCCATGCATTTGCACCAGTGCACCACAGGCATATGGTCATGTGAATAAACCCTTTGTACATGAACCCTCTGATTTTGAATTACTGCAGATTATGGTAGTGCTATATATAAAAATATAAAAAATAAATATTATTATTATTATTATCTTGATAATATTTTGGGATCAGCACACAACATTCCATTGCTTATTATCAAATGTTAAGCAGATTTTATTTTATTTATTGACAACTGTTCGGTTAAACAAGCATGTGGAACATGACTAAAGCCTCATGTACAGTGTTCATTTTAGGACATGGTCAGATATCATAGTCAAGTATCAAAATAATGCCAATGTAACACCTGACCCTGACACCTGACCCTGACACCTGACTCTGACACCTGACCCTGACACCTGACCCTGACTCTGACACCTGACCCTGACACTGACACCTGACCCTGACACCTGACTCTGACACCTGACCCTGACACCTGACCCTGACACTGACACCTGACCCTGACACTGACACCTGACTCTGACACCTGACTCTGACACCTGACTCTGACACCTGACCCTGACACTGACACCTGACCCTGACACTGACACCGACACCTGACCCTGACACCTGACCCTGACACCTGACTCTCATATCTGAGTTTGACTTATGCTCTTCATAGGTCAGGGTCAAAGTGAGAAGGAGTTAGAGATAAACTATGTATTTGTCTGCTAAATCACACTGTCTATTGCTGAGCTTATAACTCTGCCAGGCAAGCTGGTAGCTCAGTGGTAATGCTGCTGCCCCATGTCCAGGCTTTCTGAGTTCAAAGCCCCTTTCAGCCTCCCAAAAATGTTTACATTTTATTATGCCCTAGAAAAGAGGCAAATTTAAATCATGTGTGACGCTGATGTGTGACGCTGATATCTGACGTCCTTCAGTTGTCAGTATCACAAAACATTTTAGCTTTACTGTGGTTTTGTATTCTACATCACATAGATGAACAAAAATCACAAGCTACATAAGGCAAGCTGGTAGCTCAGTGGTAATGCTGCTGCCCCATGTCCAGGCTCTCTGAGTTTAAAGCCCCTTTCAGCCTTCAAAAAATGTTTACATTTTATTATGCCCTAGATAAGAGGCAAATTTAAATCATGTGTGACGCTGATATCTGACGTCCTTCAGTCGTCAGTATCACAAAACATTTTAGGTTTACTGTGGTTTCTGCTATACTACATCTCATAGATCAAAAACATCCCCACCTTTGCTGTCTAGAGCTATAGCTCAGTGGTAAGACACTTGCTTTGCATGTAGTGTTCATGGGTTCAAAACCTGTTTCAGGCTTTTAATAAAATTAATATTTTATATTTTATTGAGCTCTAGATCAGAGACAAATTCCAGTGCTGTGTGATGTAAGTAGTCCTTTTTTATTTTATTAAGAGTACATGGGCAGCACTATAGTAAAGGGGGCCCTGTATACAGAGCTGTATCCTGGATTATACATATCTACTGTATATATGTGTATTATACACCCAGTGTGCTACAGCTTCACCACACTGAGATCTGCTCAGAAAGCTGATATACATATTACTGCTTTATCCACGGACACAATATATGATCATAAAGATGGCAGTACTATGTGATAGCTTCTAAGTATAGAAAAACCATGTGGTAATGTCATAGCTCAGAGGTTACATTAATGGCTTTGCTTGTTGAAGTCCCCAGAAACACATATGTATTTTTTCTTTAATAGCATATACTATAATAAATAATATGTCATTAACCCATAGGATACCAGCGCTGTACATGTATGTCGCTGGAAACACGGTCACAAATCCCAGCGCCATACAGGTACAGCGCTCTGATCGGGCGGCCACAGGAGCTACTCCCTCCCGATCAGCTGCAGGGGTCTGGCAGGCACTAATAGTTGGACCTCTGCTGTATGCACCGGCATCGGTGAAAACCCTGATGCCGGCTCATTAACCCTTGCACTGCCGCGGTCAGCGCTGACGGCTGCATGTGCGGTATCCCCGTGGTGCTGTGAGGGGTGTGTGTGCAGAGCACAGGGTGTTATAGACTAGAGCATTGCTCAGAATATTAAGCCCCGCCTCTGAGGGCTCAAATTGTTTATTTGCATATGAATAAAAACACAGATATCTCTGCAGTTATTTATCATACATAATCAGCATAATGAGCCCTACCAGGCAGTACATATGGTCTAATAGGGTTGATTCTGGCGACAGAGCCTCTTTAGCCTCTTATGGACACAGGGCGTACCTGTGTATTTCCGATCACCGCTGTGCGGCGGGCAGTGTTACGAACGGTGTGCCTGCTGAAATCATTCAGAAGGCACCCTGTGACAATGCCGAGGGGGGGTCCTGTGACCATCCTCCCCTATATCGGCGATCGCTGCTAACCGCAGGTCAATTCAGACCTGCGGTTTGCAGCATTTCCAGGTTATTCAGGTCTCCGGTGACCCGAAATAAGAGGGTGATCAGTGGTGTAATATACACCACCAATCACCCTCCGTAGATCCTGTGAGGTGGCGGTGACGGAGGATGAGGGTGAGGATCACCTGTGATTGGTTGGAGGGATTGACCTGGAGATAACATCCTGGAGCTATGCTGTCCCCGCCCACAGACTTCTGTGTGAGTAAGGAGAGAGGAGCCCTGTGTCGGTCCATCTGCATCCCACACGATCCTCCACCATCCGTGGCCCCTGAGACCACATAAAGTGCCATCTGGCATATAAACATTTAGGGAGAGCTTTTGGTTAGGTAGGGGTAGTGGGAAAAAAAAAGTAAATTTTTGTGTGCAGCACCCGGATCTGAGGGTGTCTGGGGTCCACAGCAACTTGTGCGACCCCCGTCCCCCAGGGGTGCTGCAGCTTTCCTCCCACCCACATATTTTGGGGCGCAAGTGCATTTTTTTTCTTTTTGTAGGTGCGCTGTGGCCAGCACTCTTAGCTGTAAAAGAGCGCCTGGCCACTGTCAGCGCATCGCCCACCCCACCACTGATCAGTGAGTTTTTAGGCTGTGAGCAATTTTTCGGGGATTCTGTTAGGTTAGGGTGGGTTAGGGTAGGGTATACATAAAAACACGTTCTAAGATGGCCCGCCGGATGTTCTCGGCCGAGGAGGCGTACGCCCAGCTGCTCTCCGACTCCGAGAGCCCCAGTGAGGACGAGGATGACCCCACTTTCCTGTTGTCATCCTCGTTCTCCTCATCATCTAGTGATGATGATGAGCCCCAAGGCGGCGGAGACGCCGCCAGGCGGAGCCAGGAACCCTCCGTGCCAGGAACCCTGTGGCCCACACTAGTATGAGCAGCCCTGGGGCTCGTACTAGTTTTCCGGCCCACCAGGAAAGTTCACCTGAGCCCTCTACCGGTGAACTTGGCTGGAGTACCCCAGAGTATTTTGAGCCCTTGATTCCTGACTTTGTTGGCCAACCAGGAATCTAGATTCGCACAGTGAACTTCATTAATATGACATTTTTAGTTTTTTTCAGTGAACAATTTGTGAATCTGATGGTGGAGCAAACAAACTTGTTCGCCCAACAGTTTATAGCCCAATTTCTTCCGAGTCAGAAAATACCTCATATGTGGACGTAATATGATCTGCGGGTGACTACACGGCTCAGAAGAGAAAGAGCGATATTGGGATTTTGGACAACCAAAATCCCAATGGCGCTCCTTCTCTTCTGAGCCATATAGTTTGCCCGCAGAGCACTTTACGTCCACATATGGGGTATGTCCTTACTCCGGAGAAATTGGGCTACAAATTTTGGGGCACTTTTTCTCCTATTACCCTTTGTAAAAATGAAATAAAAGGGGCTACATGTTAGTGTAAAAAAAGGAGATTTTGACTTTTCTCCACCACTTTGCAGCTATTCCTGTGAAGACTGTGGAGAAATAAATTAAAATGGGGGAAGGGGATTATAAATGTAGTACTCCATGTAAGTGTGGTACTCCCTGAAGCAACCGTCAATACAGAGGCCCGGATGATCGGGACACGTTTCACACTGAGTGGTGGTGTCCTTTCGTTACCCCCTCCTGTTACACACTCTGCACTTTTTTTTTGGGACCAACCCTTCTTTCCAGTATGGGGGAACCACACCTGGAAAGTGTTGGCCGGGACGATCCGGGTGCCTCCAGTTCCTGAGGTACTCCAGGCTGCTCTTTCCCGGTCAGAAAAGATTATGGCCTTGAGGACTGCCCTTATAGAACTGGAGGAATGTCCCTGTGCTGCCAGCACTCCGGGACAGCACAAAAGAGTTGTACATGGCAACCTGCACCAAGTAGACCGCAACTTCTTTGTACCATGCTAGGGGTTTTGCGCATGGCGTTTAGGGTTTCCATCTTTTCTCTAAGCCAAACCCGAACAGAAGGGAGGGAGGGCCCCTTTCAGGCCCCACCCATGTCCCACCTCCAGCCACGCCCATGTCCCGCCTCCACCCCTGGTTGCTGTCGCACCACGATCATTACGCCCCTGATCCCGTCACAACAGAAATACAGCACCCCATACCTCTTACATCCAGTGACGTCTCCTTTGATGTAGATGTTCTTTCCTCATCTTCTCCTTTCAGATCTTCAGACCAGACTACCCTTTTTTCACAAATTTTCGTCTCTGCAGTTTGACAACAACAAAAAAAAAAATCTTAGTTTACTACTTTTCCATCATCCTCCCATTTTCTGGACAAATCATCCTACTACCCCAATACTGTGCCGCTGTGCTCCCCAATATTATACTGCAGAAACAGATTAACCCCCTGATAATACTAGTAACACACAGAGCCCCCCCCCATATAAAATACCCCTTCTTTGTGGCCTCAGTAGAAGCCCCCAAATAATGTGCCAGTAAGAAGTGCCCCCCATAGATGCCCCCATGTGTCAGTAAGAAGTGCATCTTTTCTCCCCCAATATGTGCCTCTTCCCCCCTTCCCTTATATGTGTCAGTATCAAGTGCCTCATTTCTCCCCACCAATATGTGCCAGTATAAGGTGCCTCTTCCCCCCCCCCCCTTCCCCCCATATATTGCAGTTCAAGTGCCTCATTCCCCCCTCAATATGTGCCAGTATAAGGTGCCTCTTTCCACCCCTTCCCCTATATGTGCCAATTTCAAGTGCCTCTTCCCCCCCACCCAAATACAGGGAGTGCAGAATTATTAGGCAAGTTGTATTTTTGAGGATTAATTTTATTATTGAACAACAACCATGTGCTCAATGAACCCAAAAAACTCATTAATATCAAAGCTGAATATTTTTGGAAGTAGTTTTTAGTTTGTTTTTAGTTTTAGCTATTTTAGGGGGATATCTGTGTGTGCAGGTGACTATTACTGTGCATAATTATTAGGCAACTTAACAAAAAACAAATATATACCCATTTCAATTATTTATTTTTACCAGTGAAACCAATATAACATCTCAACATTCACAAATATACATTTCTGATATTCAAAAACAAAACAAAAACAAATCAGTGACCAATATAGCCACCTTTCTTTGCAAGGACACTCAAAAGCCTGCCATCCATGGATTCTGTCAGTGTTTGATCTGTTCACCATCAACATTGCATGCAGCAGCAACCACAGCCTCCCAGACACTGTTCAGAGAGGTGTACTGTTTTCCCTCCTTGTAAATCTCACATTTGATGATGGACCACAGGTTCTCAATGGGGTTCAGATCAGGTGAACAAGGAGGCCATGTCATTAGATTTTCTTCTTTTATACCCTTTCTTGCCAGCCACGCTGTGGATTACTTGGACGTGTGTGATGGAGCATTGTCCTGCATGAAAATCATGTTTTTCTTGAAGGATGCAGACTTCTTTCTGTACCACTGCTTGAAGAAGGTGTCTTCCAGAAACTGGCAGTAGGACTGGGAGTTGAGCTTGACTCCATCCTCAACCCGAAAAGGCCCCACAAGCTCATCTTTGATGATACCAGCCCAAACCAGTACTCCACCTCCACCTTGCTGGCGTCTGAGTCGGACTGGAGCTCTCTGCCCTTTACCAATCCAGCCATCTGGCCCATCAAGACTCACTCTCATTTCATCAGTCCATAAAACCTTAGAAAAATCAGTCTTGAGATATTTCTTGGCCCAGTCTTGACGTTTCAGCTTGTGTGTCTTGTTCAGTGGTGGTCGTCTTTCAGCCTTTCTTACCTTGGCCATGTCTCTGAGTATTGCACACCTTGTGCTTTTGGGCACTCCAGTGATGTTGCAGCTCTGAAATATGGCCAAACTGGTGGCAAGTGGCATCTTGGCAGCTGCACGCTTGACTTTTCTCAGTTCATGGGCAGTTATTTTGCGCCTTGGTTTTTCCACACGCTTCTTGCGACCCTGTTGACTATTTTGAATGAAACGCTTGATTGTTCGATGATCACGCTTCAGAAGCTTTGCAATTTTAAGAGTGCTGCATCCCTCTGCAAGATATCTCACTATTTTTGACTTTTCTGAGCCTGTCAAGTCATTCTTTTGACCCATTTTGCCAAAGGAAAGGAAGTTGCCTAATAATTATGCACACCTGATATAGGGTGTTGATGTCATTAGACCACACCCCTTCTCATTACAGAGGTGCACATCACCTAATATGCTTAATTGGTAGTAGGCTTTTGAGCCTATACAGCTTGGAGTAAGACAATGCATAAAGAGGATGATGTGGTCAAAATACTCATTTGCCTAATAATTCTGCACGTAGTGTATGTGGCAGTATAAGGTGTCTCTCCTCCCCTTCCCCCATATGTGCCAGTTTCAAGTGCCTCATTTCTCCTCCTCCCCAATATGTGCCAGTATAAGGTGTCTCTCCCCCCCTTCCCCCATATGTGCCAGTTTCAAGTGCCTCATTTCTCCTCCTCCCCAATATGTGCCAGTATAAGGTGTCTCTTTCCACCCCTTCCCCCATATGTGCCAATTTCAGGTGCCTCTGTTCTCTAAAAAAATAACAAAAAACCTTTTACTTACCTCCAACGATGCGATGCAGGCCTCTTCCCGGCCTGTGTCCCGCGCTGTACGGCTCAGGAGGCGTGATGACGTCATCGCGCCGCCTGCACCGGCCTCTGATAGGCTGCAGGCACAAGGCCCGCAGCCTATTAGAGGAACAGGAGAGAGAGACGCCTCTCCCTCCCCTGCCACAGCACAGCCGTCTGTATCGTTGTCCTGAGGACGGCGATACAGATCACTATGGCGATGAGTGCTTCCACAATGGAAGCGATCATCTCCCTGTGCCCAGCCGCCGCCGCCATCATCCACAGCTGATCCCGTGCCTGGGTCTGAGAAAGGCTTGTACCCGGGCACAGGATTGCAAACCCGGACTGTCCGGGTCATTCCCGTACGGGTGGCAACCCTATTCTCTAATGCTCTATAACACCCTGTGCTCTGCACACACACACCCCTCCCCCCAATGACTGACAGAGCTAGACAGCAGGCTGACATCACAGCACCACGGGGATACCGCACATGCAGCCGTCAGCGCTGACCGCGGCAGTGCAAGGGTTAATGAGCCGGCATCAGGGTTTTCACCGATGCCGGTGCATACTGCAGGGGTCCAACTATTAGTGCCTGCCGGACCCCTGCAGCTGATCGGGAGGGAGTAGCTCCTGTGGCCGCCCGATCAGAGCGCTGTACCTGTATGGCGCTGGGATTTGTGACCGTGTTTCCAGCGACATACATGTACAGCGCTGGTATCCTATGGGTTAATGGCATATTATTTATTATAGTATATGCTATTAAAGAAAAAATACATATGTCTTTCTGGGGACTTCAACAAGCAAAGCCATTAATGTAACCTCTGAGCTATGACATTACCACATGGTTTTTCTATACTTAGAAGCTATCACATAGTACTGCCATCTTTATGATCATATATTGTGTCTGTGGATAAAGCAGTAATATGTATATCAGCTTTCTGAGCAGATCTCAGTGTGGTGAAGCTGTAGCACACTGTGTGTATAATACACATATATACAGTAGATATGTATAATCCAGGATACAGCTCTGTATACAGGGCCCCCTTTACTATAGTGCTGCCCATGTACTCTTAATAAAATAAAAAAGGACGACTTACATCACACAGCACTGGAATTTGTCTCTGATCTAGAGCGCAATAAAATATAAAATATAAATTTTATTAAAAGACTGAAACAGGTTTTGAACCCACGAACACTACATGCAAAGCAAGTGTCTTACCACTGAGCTATAGCTCTAGACAGTGACAATGGGGATTATTTTGATCTATGAGATGTAGTATAGCAGAAACCACAGTAAACCTAAAATGTTTTGTGATACTGACGACTGAAGGACATCAGATATCAGCGTCACACATGATTTAAATTTGCCTCTTATCTAGGGCATAATAAAATGTAAACATATTTTGAAGGCTGAAAGGGGCTTTAAACTCAGAAAGCCTGGACATGGGGCAGCAGCATTACCACTGAGCTACCAGCTTGCCTTATGTAGCTTGTGATTTTTGTTCATCTATGTGATGTAGAATACAAAACCACAGTAAAGCGAAAATGTTTTGTGATACTGACAACTGAAGGACGTCACACATCAGCGTCACACATCATTTAAATTTGCCTCTTATCTAGCGCATAATAAAATGTAAACATTTTTGGGATGCTGAAAGGGGCTTTGAACTCAGAAAGCCTGGACATGGGGCAGCAGGATTACCACTGAGCTACCAGCTTGCCTGGCAGAGTTAAAAGCTCAGCAATAGACAGTGTGATTTAGCAGACAAATACATAGTTTATCTCTAACTCCTTCTCACTTTGACCCTGACCTATGAAGAGCATAAGTCAAACTCAGATATGAGGGTCAGGTGTCAGAGTCAGGTATCAGAGTCAGGTGTCAGAGTCAGGTGTCAGAGTCAGGTGTCAGAGTCAGGTGTCAGAGTCAGGTGTCAGAGTCAAGTGTCAGGGTCAGGTTTTACATTGGCATTATTTTGATACTTGACTATAATATCTGACCATGTCCTAAAATGAACACTGTACTCATGCACACGTCCGTGGAACACGGAACGTGAGATACCGGCCTGGATTCCTGCTGAGTGCAGTAGCACACGACATCATTGGTTGCTATGACACTGTGCGCTTCTTGCCACCGCTGCTGTACAGTAATGCACTGGTGTTGACTGAACAGAGATAGGTAGGTACCACTGGGAGCATGGGGGATTAGTAAAGAGAATATTATTCCTTCTTCTGTTTTATATAATAATATTTATTTATTATCAGATACTTTATTTTTCGCCCTATAAGACGCACCGGCCCATAAGACGCACCTAGGTTTTTGGGGAGGAAAATAAGAAAAAAAATATTTTTAACCAAAAGGTGTGCTGTGTGTTTGGTGTGTTTGGAACTAATGGTGGTCTGTGGATGGCACTATTACTGGGGATCTGTGGATGGCTGACACTGTTATGGGGGGATCTGTGGATGACAAACACTGTTATGGGGGGATCTGTGGATGACGGACACTGTTATGGGGGGGATCTGTGGATGACGGACACTGTTATGAGGGGGATCTGTGGATGACGGACACTGTTATGGGGGGATCTGTGGATGACGGACACTGTTATGGGGGGATCTGTGGCTTGCACTGTTACAGGGGGGGATCTGTGGCTGGCACTGTTACAGGGGGGATCTGTGGCTGGCACTGTTACAGGGGGGATTTGTGGCTGGCACTGTTACAGGGGGGGATCTATGGATGGCACTGTTACAGGGGGGATCTGTGGATGGCACTGTTACAGGGGGGATCTGTGGATAGCACTGTTACAGGGGGGGGATCTGTGGATGGCACTGTTACAGGGGGGATCTGTGGATGGCACTGTTACAGGGGGGGATCTATGGATGGCACTGTTATGGGCTGGGGGGATCTGTGGGTGGCACTGTTAGAGGGGGGATCTGTGGGTGGCACTGTTATATATGTGCCATCCACAGACCCCCCAGCCCATAACAGTGCCATCCACAGACCCCCCCAGCCCATAACAGTGCCATCCACAGACCCCCCCAGCCCATAACTCTGCCATCCACAGATCGGACCCGCCCGATCTCCCCCCCCCCCCCCGCCGCCACCAGTATACAAATATAAGATTAAATATAAGATTAATAGTTATTAAACATGCCCCCTCACTCCTATTACTACCTTACATCCTAATCGCTTCTGTAGAATTCAGGCAGGCAGGCCGGGCGGCCGGCGCATCTCTCAACTGACGTCACTTGCCTGTGCCGCCTGCTTCATTCATAAAGTAGGCAGAGCAGGCACGTGACAAGCCCACCCGGCCTGCCTGAATTCTACAGAAGCGATTAGGATGTAAGGTAGTAATAGGAGTGAGGGGGCATGTTTAATAACTATTAATTGAATATGACATCTTATATTAGTATACCGGAGTGGCGGGGCAGGGCTATACTACACTGACTGCACCGCCCCGTCGTTATTGCCAGCCCCCAGATCCTCCTCCCAGTCCCTCCCCGAGTCCCCGCTCGCTCCTACATCGCAGCTTGCGATGTAAAACTGCAAGCATTCGCCCCATAAGACGCAGGGGCATTTCTCCCCCATTTTGGGGGAAGAAAAAGTGCGTCTTATGGGTCGAAAAATACGGCAATAATAGCTAGAGATGAGCTAGAGATAATCTAAGGAATTATTTGATTTGCACCAAATCCAAATTTCCTCACTATTTGTGGTAATGAATTTCATTGTTTTCCCTAAAATGGCTGCTGCACATATTAGGACATGGAGCAAGGAACTCTAAGAAAGTGGGATCACCCATAATACCATGCATGCTGCCAATCAGCGGCCAGCCCTGTGATGTCACAAACTCAGCCATCTTGGATTCAGCCATTTTCCAGTGTACTTAGTGCAGGAAGAGACGTTAGCAGGCGCTAGGGACAGTGCTAGGAAAGACTTGAAAACTTAGATTTTGCTCAATAGTTCAGGGAAAGAGCATTAGAAGTGTAAAGAAAGGATAGGGAGAAATTATTCCACACTATTAAAGCAGAACAGGGTTCAATAGGGGTGTTTACAGCCTGAGTAATAGGAACAATCCTATTATACCTTGCTGCACTGACTGCGGATCCAAATTGCCATTATACTGCTGCTCATTTGCAGTTTGCAATATATCTATAATTCCAGCAAACTGTTCTTGTATTTGGGGTCTTATTAGCCCTTGTGCGGTGCAGTTATATATAAGTTCTAAAGCCTCTTTTTGGTGTGTATTAGTGGGGGGAAAAAGGGCTTACTTCATCACACATCGGCTATTAAGAAAATTAAAGCTCTTTTTGGTGGTATGAATTTACTTTTTATTTACTTATTTGATCTAACAGTATGTCAGACAGAGAACTAACAGGCCCTGCACATGAAAGGGGCGCAGGCCTAAATGTTTCTTGCGCAGGTATAGGTCGCAGCAGAATAAGGGGCGTGGCACCAGGGGTCAGTTCAAGAGGCCTGAAATCCCAGTGTCAGCTAGCGAACGTGTCTTGACCAGCAACCCAATGGTTCTTGAATGGTTGACTCAATTTTCGACTCTCGCTAGTGACATCAGACACCCCCTGCCAAGAGTTGGTGGGTTCATCAGACACAACCCTTAATTGCATGGCCCAGGAGCAAGCCCTGTGCCCTCACCTGTCCTCAACCTGCCTCTGTCCTTTTCTGTTCCCAGAGCCAGAGAAGTACTATATGCTGTGGTGTCAGCTCCACTATAGAGCGAGGACGAGCTACTAGAGGACAGTCAGCAGCCACTGCCCGGCCAAGATCCGGTAGAGACATCCGCCGCTTCATCTGGTATGTGGACAAGTAGTGATGAGAAGAGTGGCGTGGGAGCTGGTGTTGCGAGCGGTCAGGCTCCCGGCTCAGAGACCATTGAGGAGGACATCAGTGACATGCAGACAATACTTGATGATGATGTAGCCGATTGCAATTGGGAGCCGGGTGACGAAGGGGCTTCATCACCATCGGGAGAAGAGGGTGGCAGCTTGCACGTGAGGCAGTGGCAGAGCCAGCAAGTCAGCGTGGCCAGGAGTTAGCAGAGTGGCAGCAGTGGTAGGTCGGGAGCCAAACGTGCCCACGGTAGACCACGCACTTTGCAGGAGCCTACTGGCCCAGAAATTAGTGGTGCAGGGGTTCACGGAGGCAGTGGTGGTAGTAGTCAGGAGTGTTGAGGGTAAAATCACCTACTCGGCGGTGTGGACGTTTTTTGTTAAGCCTTTGGGGGAGGTGAACATTAATGATAAGCAGCAGGGGCAATATTAAAATTCGCAAAATTTTGTGGAAATTTTGTAGAATATTTGTCATATTTTTGCGAGTTCGTGAATTTGAGATTATTTTCTTGATTGCAAAAAATCGGCAATGTAATATTTGTGTAATGCACGCAAAATACAGGTGTAGGTCACTATAGCTACATTTTTCAAGCTGCTAGAAGAAAATGGTTGGCACGGCAGAACATTAAAATAGCTTTATATTTAGAGTGGAGCGGATACCTGGATGTTCGGGTTCGACGGGTTTGGCCGAACTTCGGAAAAAAGTTCAAGTTCGGAACCCGAACTTGACCCCGAACCCCATTGAAGTCAATGGGGACCCAAACTTTTGAGCACTAAAATGGCTGTAAAAATTTAATGGAAAGGGCTAGAGGGCTGCAAATGTTGTCAAAATGTGGTTAAGAGCAAATAAAAAATAATAATCTTGATCTAGGAGGACCAGGTCCATATGGAGTAGGAGGTTGATGAGGCGGTGGATGTGGCGGTGTAGGTGGAAGTGGCGGTGGAGGAGGTGGAGGTAGCCTACCCTGCTTTTTGGTTTAAAATTTATTTTTATTTTTTTAAATTAGGGTACACCCCAAAACATTGGGAAATATAAGCCTCCAGTCGTGCTAAACACACGTTCAGACAATACACTGGCTGCAGGGCAGGCCAGCACCTCCAAGGCGCAAAGGGCAAGCTCAGGCCATTTGCACAATTTGGAAAACCAGAAGTTGCAGGGGTCGTGTTCGTGTAGGCGTGTACATACTTATTGCCCCACCATGTCGCACGTCCCCGTGATGTTCACGATCCAGTTTTATATCTGCTCTATCAACTTTTGATGTTCTTTTATGCGCCTAGCATGGTGATCATGGGTTCCAGGCCGGAGAGGAAGCGTGAGAAAAAGAGACCAAATTTAAGGGAGATAAATGTATAAAAAATAATTTGGGATCGAGCAGAAAGGTGGGAAAAGCTATTGAGGCGCAAATGTGGAACAAATTACAGAAGCCCAAATGTGGGCCAAAAGAGTCAAGCGGAATTGTGGAAAAAGCTATTGAGGCGCAAATGTTGTCCAAAAGAGTATAGCGGAAATGTGGGACAAAGTATTGAAGCTTAAATGTGTTACAACTTGTTTAAGTTTAAGCATTGAATAAAAGGAGGTGGCGTGCATCAATTACATGTTATATATATTTTTTTTACTGGTCTAATAGGTATAGCAGTGTCACATCACACCAAAAAATTGCTGAATTTCACCAAAAAATGTAACTGACAATTTTTTTTTTAACCAGCCTATTAGGTATAGCAGTGGTACATCACACCCAAAAATTGCTGAATTTCACCATAAAATGTAACAGACAATTTTTTTTACTCTTTAACCTGTTGTCACGCGAATGGTGTAACAGAAAACAAGAAGTTACAAATAAGGATCTGACTGGCTTGATCCGAAACTAATGAACAAAAGGGTGACCCCTATTTAAGCCCTGAAACTCTCCCTGTCTTCTCAGCCCATGCAAATATCTCTATGATAGAAAATTGCATGTCCTCGTGCCTCGACTGTATGACACCTGAACACCCTATAATAGTGAGGGGACACGACCACCAGCTCCCTACACTTAATACGGAGGGAGTCAGGGTCACCTAGGATCAAGCAAACAGGAAAACACAAATAAATGAACAGACTTATCTGTAGAAGCATCAGTAGTAGCATCCAGCATGTACACACTCCAGGAAGTTGTATAAACCGCAAAGTGATGCAGTATGGGAGGGGATTTAAAGGGATGCAATCAGTGCAACTAGATGACAGCTGAGAGAGGGAAACAAGATGACAAAACAAAAGCAAAACAAAAGAACCTCAAGCAGGAGGTTCTGAAGAACGGCTGTCAGAGCTTCTCAGATGTCTGGCGGTGACACCTGTCTGCTAGGTATAGCAGTGGTAGTTCACACCCAAAAATTGGTGAATTTCAACTGAAACTGTAAATGACAATTTATTTATTTATTTTTTAACCGGCCTACTAAGTATAGCAGTAGTATTATAAACCTAAAAATTGGTTAATTTCACCCGAAAATGTTAATGACAATTATACATTTTTTTTTAATTTACCGGCCTACTAGATATAGTGTATTTCACCAGAAAATGTAACATATATATATTTTTTTTATTCATTTTACCGGTCTAATAGGTATAGCAGTGGTACTATACACCCAAAAATTGGTGAATTTCACCTGAAAATATAAATGACAATTATTTTTATTTTTTTAACCGGCCTACTAGGAATAGCAGTGGTACTATACACAAAAAAATTGGTGAATTTCACCCGAAAATTTAAATGACAATTATTTTTTTTTTTTTTTTAACCGGCCTACTAGGTATAGTAAAATTGTCATTAGCATTTTCGGGTGAAATTCAACAATTTTTGGGTGTGAATTTCACCCGAAAATGCTAATGACAATTTTATTTAATTTTTTAACCGGCCTACTAGATATAGCAGTAATATTGGTCTACTAGATATAGCAGTGGTATTATACACCCAAAAATTGGTTAATTTCACCCGAAAATTTTAATGACAATTTTTATTTATTTTTTAAACGGGCCTACTAGGTCTATCAGTGGTACTATACACACAAAAATTGGTTAATTTCACCAGAAAATGTAACAGATACTTTTTTTTTATTTATTTTACCGGTCTAATAGTTATAGCAGTGGTACTATACACCCAAAAATTTGTGAATTTCACCCTAAAATGTAAATGACAAATTAGTGAATTGATATAAAATAAAACATGTACAAAAAAAACAAAAAAAAATTGATTTATGAGGTGGAGTTCCATATGGAGTAGGA
The DNA here is from genome assembly GCF_014858855.1 of Bufo gargarizans. Lineage (NCBI taxonomy): Eukaryota > Metazoa > Chordata > Amphibia > Anura > Bufonidae > Bufo > Bufo gargarizans. Next base: position 535,605,064 of record NC_058082.1, on the reverse strand, counting down.
GTTTGAGGAGGCGATGGAGGTAGCGGAGTAGGTGGAAGCGGCGGTGGGGAAGAACGAGATAGCCAACACAGGTTTTTGGTTTTAATTTAATAAAAAAAAAAAAAAATGTACACTCCAAAAGAGAGTGAAATATCTAAAATACAAAAATGAGCAATTGCGCTGCAGTATAACAATGGCTGGTTAGTGCCTGTATACATGTCTATTCTGGACAAGGTACGGACAAGTCCTGAGGGATCCATGCCTGGTTCATTTTAATGAACGTGAGCTTGTCCACATTTGCTGTGGACAGGTGGCTGCGCTTGTGTGTGATGACGCCCCCTGCCGTGCTAAACACACGTTCAGATAATACACTGGCTGCAGGGCAGGCCAGCACCTCCAAGGCGTAAAGGGCAAGCTCAAGCCATATGCCCAATTTGGAGACCCAGAAGTTGAACGGGGCAGACTCGTCAGTCAGTATGTGTACGCGTGTGCACACATACTGCTCCACCATGTTGGTGATATGCTGCCTCCTGCTAAGACATTCCATATCAGATGGTGGTGCTGGTTGTTGTGGCCTGCTGACAAAGCTTTTCCACATTTTGGCCATGCTAACCCTGCCTTCTGAGGTGCTGGCAGTGCCCAGCTGCGTTGGCGACCTCATCCTCATCCTCTGCCTTCGCCTTGTGCTTCCACTGTGCCCCCGCTATCAGGTGGGAATTCCACCAGCAGCGTGTCTACCAGCGTGCGCTTGAACTCGCGCATCTTATGATCACGATCCAGTGACGGAATTAAGGACGGTACGTTGTCCTTGTAACGGGGATCCAGCAGCGTGGCCACCCATTAATCAGCACAAGTTAGAATGTGGGCAACTTGGCGGTCGTTGTGGAGACACTGCAGCATGTAATCGCTCATGTGTGCCAAGCTGTCACTACCAGACATCTGAGAAGCTCTGACAGATGCCTTTCAGAACCTCCTCCTTGAGCTTCCATTGTTTTGCTTTCAGTTACTCATGTCGTTAGCCTCTCTCAGCTGTCATGTAGTTGTACTGATTGCATCCCTTTAAATTCCTCCCCATAGTGCATCAGTGTTTATATTACTTCCTGGAGTGTGTGTGCATGCTGATCCTATTTCCCAGTCTTCTACAAGCTAAGTGTTGTACATTCATTTGTGTTTTTCTGTTTGCTGGATCCCAGGTGACCCTGACTCCCTCCGTATCTAGTGTAGGGAGCCGGTGGTCGTGTCCCCTCACTATTATAAGGTGTTCAGGTGTTATACAGTTGAGGTACGAGGATATGCGATCATTTACCATTGGGATTTTCGCATAGGCTGAGCAGTCAGGGAGAGTGCCAGGTCTAATGCAGGGGTCTCCCTTTTTGTTCCTTAGTTTTGGATCCAGTGAGTCGTATATTCATTTTGTGTTGTCTTGTTTCCTGTACACCTTCCGTGACATTATAAACCACCAAAACCGTCTCAAGCATGGATCCGGTTTCACTTTTTACTGAACGCTTTCAGGGTCTTTCATTGGAGGTAGCAGATCTCCGTAAGACTTTTTCTCAGTTTCAAGTGACCGGTTCAGCTTGCGTTCATGGAGTTTGTTCTGAGCCTAAGATCTCGCTCCCGGATACGTTCTCCGGGGTAGTGAGAATTTTGTGCGGTTTAGAGAGGCTTGCAAACTCCATTTTCGCCTTCTTCCCCATTCCTCTGGTGATGAGGAATGGAGGGTGGGGATCATTATATCGCTGCTCAGGGGTAACGCTCAGTCGTGGGCCTTTTTGCTGCCGGTGGGGGCACGGCCCCTCCGTTCAGTGGATGAATTATTTTTAGCCCTGGGTCAGATATATGATGATCCAGATCGTATTGCTTTGGCTGAGTCTAGACTACGTCTGTTATGCCAGGGTAAACAATCCGCAGAGATATACTGCTCAGAATTTCGGAGATGAGCAGCTGATACTGGTTGGAATGATGCTGCACTCCGAAGTCAATTTTGCCATGGTCTTTCAGAGGGATTGAAAGATGCATTTACCTTTCATGAGAGGCCTACCTCCTTGGACTCTGCCATGTCTCAGGCCGTTCGTATTGACAGGCGTCTTAGAGAGAGAGGAGAGATCACTCCTTTCTGTCATACTCAATCCCAGGACAGTGCAGCGGTCTCATTCTGTGCGCATGGGTCTCAGTCGCTGTCAACCCCTTCTGAGCAGGAGCCCATGCAGCTGGGATTGATTGCCTCTGACAATAGAAGATTCAGCCCGCATGGGAAGGTTTGTTTTTGTTGTGGAGGTATAAATCATTTGGCAAATGTTTGTCCCTCTAGGAGATTCAGGCAGTTTTTTGGGAGTAATAAAGAAACAAGAAGGAAAAAATCCTTTAAAAATGTTCCATCTGTTAACATTGGCAGGGTTGAGGCGGAAATTGAAGGTTTTCCGTTTGCTTGCAGTTCCCCTTTTGTCCTGCCTGCCAGGGTGGCGCTAGAGAGCAAGAACATTTTTTGTGAGATTTTTGTAGATAGTGGAGCAGCTGTCAATCTCATTGATAATCAATTTGCAATAACTCATGGTTTCCAGGTATGCACTTTGGGAAAGGATATTCCTGTTTTTGCTATTGATTCCGCTCCACTTTCTCAGAAATCATTAAAGGGCATAGTTCACAATATCCGTTTAATTGTGAGGGATGCTCATGTTGAGGATGTGTCATGTTTCGTCCTTAGCGGATTGCCTACTCCTCTAGTGTTGGGGCTACCCTGGCTCACTAAACATAACCCCACCATTGATTGGCAAGCGAGGCAAATAAATGGTTGGAGTGACTTTTGCAGAGAGAATTGCCTCTGTTTCTGAGGTTTCTACTAAGACTGTACCATCTTTTCTCTCTGAATTTTCGGATGTCTTCTCTGAGAGTGGAGTTCAGGATTTGCCCCCGCACAGGGAGTACGATTGCCCTATTAATCTCATCCCAGGCGCCAAGCTGCCAAAATCTCGTTTATACAATCTCTCCCAACCTGAAAGGGTCGCTATGCGTGCTTATATCTCTGAGAGTCTGAGAAAAGGACACATACGACCCTCGAAGTCACCTGTTGCCGCTGTTTTTTTCTTTGTTAAGAAAAAAGATGGTTCTTTAAGACCTTGTCTGGATTTCAGGGAGCTGAACAGTATCACAATTCGTGACCCTTATCCGCTTCCTCTGATCCCAGACCTGTTTAACCAGATTGTTGGGGCTAAAGTTTTTTCCAAATTAGATCTAAGAGGGGCATACAACCTGGTCAGGGTCAGAGAAGGAGACGAATGGAAGACGGCCTTTAATACCCCTGAGGGCCATTTTGAGAATTTAGTTATGCCTTTTGGTTTGATGAATGCTCCAGCCGTTTTTCAGCATTTCGTGAATAGCATTTTTTATCATTTAATGGGGAAATTTGTATTAGTGTATTTGGATGATATTTCGATTTTTTTCTCCTGATTTCAAAACTCATAAGGAACACTTACGTCAGGTCTTGCTCATCCTGCGGGAGAATAAATTATACGCGAAACTGGAAAAATGTGTGTTTGCGGTTCCAGAAATTCCATTTCTGGGGTTTCTTCTCTCCGCTTCTGGTTTTCGCATGGACCCCGAGAAGGTCCGCGCTGTGCTTGAGTGGGAGCTTCCTGAGACTCAGAAGGCGCTGATGCGTTTTTGGGCTTTGCCAATTATTACAGGAAGTTTATTTTGAATTATTCCTCTGTTGTAAAAACAACTCACTGATATGACCAGAAAGGGGGTAGATTTTTCTTCCAGGTTGGTAGAGGTGCGCAAGGCCTTTTCTAATATCAAGGAGAATTTTGCTTCCGCTCCCATCTTGGTACAACCTGATATTTCTCTACCCTTCATAGTTGAGGTTGATGCTTCTGAGGTGGGTGTGGGTGCGGTCTTGTCTCAGGGTTCCTCTCCTGCCAAATGGCGACCGTGTGCTTTTTTCTCGAAGAAACTCTTCTCCGCAGAGAGAAATTACGATGTGGGAGATAGGGAGTTGTTGGCCATCAAGTTGGCTTTTGAGGAATGGCTACAGGGAGCCAGACACCCTATTACCGTGTTTACTGACCATAAAAATCTGGCCTACTTGGAGTCAGCCAAGCGTCTGAACCCGACAGGCCAGATGGTCTTTGTTCTTTTCAAGGTTTAATTTTGCTGTCACGTTCCGCCCTGGGGTTAAGAATGTGAAGGCAGATGCCCTGTCACGTTGTTTTCCGGGAGGTGGGAATTTTGAAGACCCGGGTCCCATTTTGGCTGAAGATGTGGTGGTCTCTGCTCTTTTTCCTGAATTGGAGGCAGAGGTACAGGTAGCCCAGTCAGAGGCTCCTGATCTTTGTCCTCCTGGGATGTTGTTTGTGCCTCTCGCTTTAAGACAAAAGATTTTTAAGGAACACCACGATACGGTCCTTGCTGGGCACCCGAGGGCAAGAGCCACAGTGGATCTCATCGCTCGGAGATTCTGGTGGCCGGCGCTTCGTAAGTCGGTTGAGGGTTTTGTGGCAGCCTGCGAGACCTGCGCTCGTGCCAAAGTCCCTCATTCACGGCCATCAGGTCCTCTCCTTCCCTTACCCATTCCTTCCCGTCCTTGGACACATTTGTCCATGGACTTCATAACGGACCTGCCTCGTTCTTCGGGGAAGACTGTGATTCTGGTGGTGGTGGACCGTTTTAGCAAAATGGTGCATTTCATCCCTTTTCCTGGCTTGCCCAATGCTAAGACGCTGGCGCAGGCATTTATTGATCACATTATCAAATTGCATGGTATTTCTTCTCTGATAGGGGCACTCAGTTTGTTTCCAGATTCTGGAAGGCTTTCTGTTCTCGCTTGGGGGTTCGGTTGTCATTCTCTTCTGCTTTCCACCCGCAGTCGAATGGCCAGACAGAGCGCGTCAATCAGAATCTGGAGACATATCTGCGCTGTTTTGTGGCAGAGAATCAGGAGGATTGGTGTTCTTTTTTGTCCCTTGCTGAGTTTGCTTTAAATAACCGTCATCAGGAGTCCTCTGATAAGTCACCATTTTTTGGTGCATATGGGTTTCATCCGCAGTTTGGGACATTCTCTGGAGAGGGGTCTTCTGGTTTACCTGATGAGGACAGATTCTCCTCGTCTTTGTCATCTATTTGGCAAAAGATTCAGGATAATCTAAAGAGCATGAGTGAGAGATATAAGTGTGTGGCAGATAAGAGACGTGTGCCTGGTCCGGACCTGAATGTTGGTGATCTGGTGTGGTTGTCTACTAAGAATATCAAATTGAAGGTTCCCTCCTGGAAGTTGGGTCCTAAGTTTATTGGGCCTTACAGAATCTTGTCTGTCATCAATCCTGTTGCCTACCGTCTTGATCTTCCTCAGACTTGGAAGATCCATAATGTTTTTCATAAGTCCTTATTAAAACCTTATGTCCAACCCATTGTACCCTCGTCTTTGCCTCCTCCTCCAATTATGGTTGATGGGAATCTTGAATTTCAGGTCTCTAGGATTGTGGATTCTCGTGTTGTCCGCGGTTCTCTCCAGTACCTCGTTCATTGGGAGGGTTATGGTCCTGAGGAGAGGATGTGGGTCCCAGTGACGGACATTAAGGCCACTCGTCTCATCAGGGCTTTCCATAGGTCCCATCCTGAGAAGGTGGGCTCTGAGTGTCCGGAGTCCACTCGTAGAAGGAGGGGTACTGTCACTACCAGACATCTGAGAAGCTCTGACAGATGCCTTTCAGAACCTCCTCCTTGAACTTCCTTTGTTTTGCTTTCAGTTCCTCCTCTCATTAGCCTCTCTCAGCTGTCATGTAGTTGGACTGATTGCATCCCTTTAAATTCCTCCCCATAGTGCATCAGTGTGCGGTTTATATTACTTCCTGGAGTGTGTGTGCATGCTGATCCTACATCCCAGTCTTCTACAAGATAAGTGTTGTGCATTCATTTGTGTTTTTCTGTTTGCTGGATCCCAGGTGACCCTGACTCCCTCCGTATCTAGTGTAGGGAGCCGGTGGTCGTGTCCCCTCACTATTATAGGGTGTTCAGGTGTTATACAGTTGAGGTACAAGGATATGCGATCATCTACCATTGGGATTTTCGCATAGGCTGAGCAGTCAGGGAGAGTGCCAGATCTAATGCAGGGGTCTCCCTTTTTGTTCCTTAGTTTTGGATCCAGTGAGTCATATATTCATTTTGTGTTGTCTTGTTTCCTGTACACCTTCCGTGACACAAGCTGCCCAGAGGCAACGAAAAGCTGTCCTCTGTGGGAGGTGTATCGTCTGTGTCCTCTGTATCCCCCCATCCACACACCAGTGATGGCCATGAGCTGGTCTGGGTGTCACCCTGCTGTGAACATGGTTCCTCCTCCTCCATCTTCTCCTCCTCATCCTCCACCTCTCATCCTCCAGAACTGTGGCCTGGCTGGACAATTGTATACCTGGCGTTTGTGGGTGCAGGAACCCACCCTCGGAGCCACTTGGGCATGACTGGCCGGAAACCCTACAAAATGTTCCCTCTTCCTCCTCCTGCTCCTGTGCCACATCCTCTTCCATCATCGCCAGGAGCGTTTTTTCAAGGAGGCATAGAAGTAGGATAGTAACGCTGAGAACGGCGTTATCGGCACTGGCCATGTTGGTGGAGTACTCAAAACAGCGCAACAAGGAACACAGGTCTCGCATGGAGGCCCAGTCATTGGTTGTGAAGTGGTGCTGTTCCGCCGAGCGACTCACCCGTGCGTGCTGCAGCGGAAACTCTACTATCGCCTGCTGCTGCTCGCAGCTGTTCCGCCGAGCGACTCACCCGTGCGTGCTGCAGCGGAAACTCTACTATCGCCTGCTGCTGGTCGCACAGTCTGGCCAGCATGTGCAAGGTGGAGTTCCACTTTGTGGGCACATCGCATATGAGTCAGTGAGCAGGAAGGCCGAACGTTGCAGCGCTGACAGGCGAGCAGCAGCAGGGTGAGAACGCCGAAAGCGCGCACAGAAGGCCCGCACTTTATGCAGCAGCTCTGACATATCGGGGTAATTTTTAAGAAATCTCTGCACCACCAAATTCAGCACATGCACCAGGCAAGGGATGTGCATCAAACCGGCTAGTCCCAGAGCTGCTACGAGATTTTGCCCATTATCGCATACCACCAGGTCGGGCTTGAGGCTGACTGGCACAAACCACTCATCGGTCTGTTGTTCAAGGCCCGTCCACAGCTCCTGTGCGGTGTCGTTTTTTCCCCCCAAACAGATAAGTTTTAAAACTGCCTGCTGTCGTTTACCCCTGGCTGTGCTGAAGTTGGTGGTGAAGGTGTTACGCTGACCGACTGAGGAGGGCGATAGAGGATGCGTAAGTGGAGAGGAGGAGGAAGCAACAGGAGGCAAACTGAAGCCCCCTACAATATTTGGTGGTGGAAGGACATGCACCAAACTGCTATCCACCTCAGGCCCAGTTGCCAGTGCATTTACCCAGTGTGCTGTTAGGGAGATATAACGCCCCTGACCATGTTTACTGGTCCATGTATCAGAAGTTAGGTGGACCTCGCCACAGATAGCGTTGTACAGTGCACACCTGATTTTGTCCCCCACTTAGTTATGCAGGGAATGGATGGCTCGCCTGGAAAAGTAGTGGCGGCTGGGCACGATGTACTGTGGGACAGCCACCTCCATAAGGCTTTTAAAACTCTCTGTTTCCACCAGACGGAATGACAGCATTTCAAAGGCCAGTCATTTTGAAATGCTGGCATTCAGGGCCAGGGATAGCGGGTGGGTAGGGAGGTACGTCCTTTTTCGCTCCAGTGTTTGGGAGATAGACAGCTGAACGCTTCCATGGAACATTGTGGAGATGCTTGGTGACCCAGGTGGTGGCGTTGCTGGCACATCCTCTATTTGCGGGGTGGCAGGTGCCACTGTCACTCCAGAGGGGGATGAAGAGGCTGAGACTGCAGCAGAAGAGGAAGCAGGAGGAGCCAGAGACCTTTCTTGGTTTTTGAGGTGTCTACTCCACTGCAGCTCGTGGTTTGCACTTAGATGCCTCGTCATGCAGGTTGTGCTCAGGTTGAGAACGTTTATGCCTCGCTTCAGGTTCTGATTGCACAGCGTGCAAACCACTTGTGTCTTGTTGTCAGCACATTGTCTGAAGAACTGCCACGCCAGGGAACTCCTTGGAACTGGCTTTGGTGTGCTCGGTCCCTTTGGTACGGTGGGCAGTAGCAGGCATACTGTCTAGGGGACGGTCACTCCGCTTTTCAACCCAGCTCCCTCTTCTGCAGTGCTGGTGGCTCTGTGTGACCACCGCCTATTCCTCCGAACTATATAGGTTACTCGCATGACCTTGATTCCTTGTGGGGTCGAGGACTTCATGGTCCTTCACATCATCTTCCACCCAGTCTTCACCCCTGCCCTCCTTGTCAGTCTGCACACTGCAGAAAGCCACAGCAGTTGGCACCTGTATTTCATCATCATCCTAGACATGCTGCGGTTGTCCTACCATGTACTCATTCTGAAACATAAGTGGTTGGACATTGGTGCACTCAATCTCTTCCACTTCTGGAGCAGGGCTATGTGGATGGCCCTGGGAAACCCTGCTAGCAGAGTCATCAAAAAGCAGAAGAGACTTCTGCATGACTTGGGGCTCAGACTGCTTGTTTGATTTGCAAGTGGGTGAGGTGAAAGATTGATGAACATCGGCTGCAGGTGCCAACTTTGATCTTTCAGCAGGAGACTGGGTGGGAGACAATGTGAAGGAACTGGAGGCACTGTTAGCCGCCGAATCTACTATCGCCGGTACTTATTCTTGCCTCACAATTCGTAGAGCCGCATTAGGCCTGAACAAATAAAAGCTGAAGGTTCTGTCAACTACTCGCACCTGAGGAAGGTGTTTCACTTGTGCGTGTAGCTGGCACAGATCTACCACGTTCTTTCCCTGCAACAGGAGCTCCACCAACACCAGCAGCACAACGACCGGGGCCACGTCCCTTATTTGACGCTCTCCTCATTCTTTGTGTTCACCAACCAAACTAACAGATGGCTTATGTCAGGCGACTATGTAACTGCCAATAGCCAACAATTACGTTTACTGACAGTAAGGCAGTGCCGGTGTCATAAAGAGGAAAAATTTATTGAGGTCACACAACAGTGTGACAGTCAAATTTTATATAATTACTTCACAGTCACAACAAAATGTTAATTTGTCAACCAACAATATAACTGCAGTATTTTAAGCTTGTATTTGACTCTCAGAAATGCAGCAAGGGCCGCAAAGATAGTGTCTCGCACAAAATGGGTGTTTTTTTTTAAAACCCAGAATATAACTGCAGTATTTAAAGCTTGTATTCGACTCTCAGAAATGCATCAAAGGCTGCAAATGTAGTGTCTTGCACAAAGGTTTTTTTTTTTTTTAAACCACAATATAACAGCAGTATTTAATGCTTGTATTGGACTCTCAGAAATGCAGCAAAGGCGGCAAATGTAGTGTCTTGCACAAAATAGTTTTTTTTTTAAACCAAAATATAACAGCAGTATTAAGAGCTTGTATTTGATTGTCACAAATGTAGCAAAGGCCCCAAATGTAGTGTCTTGCACAAATATATATATTTTTTTGACACCTTAAGGACCCAGCTCATTTTCACCTTAAGGACCAGGCCATTTTTTGCAAATCTGACCAGTGTCACTTTATGTGGTGATAACTTTAAAACGCTTTAACTTATCCAGGCCATTCTGAGATTGTTTTTTCGGCACATATTGTACTTCATGACACTGGTAAAATGAAGTAAAATAAATTAATTTTTATTTATAAAAAAATACCAAATTTACCAAAATATTTTTAAAAATTGCAAATTTCCAAGTTTCAATTTCTCTACTTCTATAATACATAGTAATACCTCCAAACATATTTATTACTTTACATTCCCCATATGTCTACTTCATGTTTGCATCATTTTGGGAATGATATTTTATATTTTGGGGATGTTACAAGGCTTAGAAGTTTGGAAGCAAATCTTGAAATTGTTCTGAACTTTTCAAAAACCCAATTTTTAGGGATCAGTTCAGGTCTGAAGCCACTTTGCGAGGCTTATATAATAGAAACCACCTAAAAGTGACACCATTCTAGAAACTACACCCCTCAAGGTATTCAAAACAGATTTTTACAAACTTTGTTAACCCTTTAGGTGTTCCACAAGAATTAATGGAAAATACAGATACAATTTCAAAATTTCACTTTTTTGGCATATTTTCCATTTTAATAATTTTTTCCCAGTTACAAAGCAAGGGTTAACAGCCAAACAAGACTCAATATTTATGGCTCTGATTCTGTAGTTTACAGAAACACCCCATATGTGGTCATAACCACTGTACGGGCACACGGCAGGGCGCAGAAGGAAAGGAATACCATACGTTTTTGAAAGGCAGATTTTGCTAGACAGTTTCTTTTGGACACCATGTCCCATTTGAAGCCCCCCTGATGCACCCCTAGAGTAGAAACTCCATAAAAGTGACTCCATCTAAGAAATTACACCCCTCAAGGTATTAAAAACTGATTTTACAAATGTTGTTAACCCTTTAGGTGCTCCACAAGAGTTATTGGCAAATAGAGATGACATTTCAGAATTTCAATTTTTGGGCAAATTTTCAATTTTTACTATTTTTTTTCCAGTTACAAAGCAAGGGTTAACAGCCAAACAAAACTCATTATTTATAACCCTGATTCTGTAGTTTACAGAAACACCCTATATGTGGTCGTAAACCGCTGTACGGGCACAAGGCAGGGCGCAGAAGGAAAGGAATGCCATACGGTTTTTGGAAGGCAGATTTTGCTAGACAGTTTTTTTTGACACCATGTCCCATTTGAAGCCCCCCTGATGCACCCCTAGGGTAGAAACTCCAAAAAAGTGACCCCATTTTAGAAACTACAGGATATGGTGGAAGTTTTGTTGGTACTAGTTTAGGGTACATATGATTTTTGGTTGCTCTATATTACACTTTTTGTAAGGTAACAAGAAATAGCTTTTTTGGCACAGTTTTTTTTTGTTATTTACAACATTCATCTGACAGGTTAGATCATGTGGTATTTTTATAGAGCAGGTTGTCACGGACGCAGCGATACCTAATATGTATACCATTTTTTTATTTATGTAAGTTTTACACAATGATTTTATCTTTGAAACAAAAAAATATGTTTTAGTGTCTCCATAGTCTGAGAGCCATAGTTTTTTCAGTTTTTGGGCGATTATCTAAATTATGGTCTCATTTTTTGTGGGATGAGATGATGGTTTTATTGGCACTATTTTGGGGTGCATATGACTTTTTGATTGCTTGCTATTACATTTTTTGTGACATAAGATGACAAAAAATGGCTTTTTTTACACCGTTTTTATTTTTATTTTTTTACGGTGTTCATCTGAGGGGTTAGGTCATGTGATATTTTTATAGAGCCGGTCGATACGGACGCAGCGATACCTAATATGTATACTTTTTTTATTTATGTAAGTTTTACACAATGATTTCATTTTTGAAACAAAAAAATTCATTCATTTTTTCACCCTGATCACCCCCTGTCATTGATAACCCCCCTGTAAGGCTCCATTCAGACGTCCGCATGTGTTTTGCGGATCCGATCCATGTATCCATGGATCCGTAAAAATCATACGGACGTCTGAATGGAGCCTTACAGGAGGGGTGATTAGTGACAGGGGGGTGATCACCCTGATCACCCCCTGTCATTGATAACCCCCCTGTAAGGCTCCATTCAGACGTCCGCATGTGTTTTGCGGATCCGATCCATGTATCCATGGATCCGTAAAAATCATACGGACGTCTGAATGGAGCCTTACAGGGGGGTGATCAATGACAGGGGGTGATCAGGGAGTCTATATGGGTGATCACCCCCCTGTCATTGATCACCCCCCTGTAAGGCTCCATTCAGACGTCCGCATGTGTTTTGCAGATCCGATCCATGGATCCGTAAAAATCATACGGACGTCTGAATGGAGCCTTACCAGGGGGGTGATCAATGACAGGGGGGTGATCTTGGAGTCTATATGGGTGATCACCCCCCTGTCATTGATCACCCCCCTGTCATTGATCACCCCCCCCCCCCTGTAAGGCTCCATTCAGACATTTTTTTGGCCCAAGTTAGCGGAAATTTTTTGTTTGTTTTTTGTTTTTTCTTACTAAATCTCATATTCCACTAACTTGTGTCAAAAAATAAAATCTCACATGAACTTGCCATACCCCTCACGGAATCCAAATGTGTAAACATTTTTAGACATTTATATTCTAGACTTCTTCTCACGCTTTAGGGCCCCTAAAAAGCCAGGGCAGTATAAATACCCCACATGTGACCCCATTTCGGAAAGAAGACACCCCAAGGTATTCCGTGAGGGGCATATTGAGTCCATGAAAGATTGAAATTTTTGTCCTAAGTTAGCGGAAAGTTAGACTTTGTGAGAAAAAAACAAAAAAAATCAATATCCGCTAACTTATGCAAAAAAATAAATAAAAAATTTCTATGAACTCGCCAGGCCCCTCATTGAATACCTCGGGGTGTCTTCTTTCCAAAGTGGGGTCACATGTGGGGTATTTATACTGCCCTGGCTTTTTAGGGGCCCGAAAGTGTGAGAAGAAGTCTGGGATCCAAATGTCTAAAAATGCCCTCCTAAAAGGAATTTGGGCACCTTTGCGCATCTAGGCTGCAAAAAAGTGTCACACATCTGGTATCGCCGTACTCAGGAGAAGTTGGGCAATGTGTTTTTGGGTGTCATTTTACATATACCCATGCTGGGTGAGAAAAATATCTTGGTCAAATGCCAACTTTGTATAAAAAAAATGGGAAAAGTTGTCTTTTGCCAAGATATTTCTCTCATCCAGCATGGGTATATGTAAAATGACACCCCAAAACACATTCCCCAACTTCTTCTGAGTACGGCGATACCAGATGTGTGACACTTTTTTGCAGCCAAGATGGGCAAAGGGGCACATATTCCAAAGTGCACGTTTCGGATTTCACAGGCCATTTTGTACACATTTTGATTGCAAGGTACTTCTTACACATTTGGGCCCCTAAATTGCCAGGGCAGTATAACTACGCCACAATTGACCCCATTTTGGAAAGAAGACACCCCAAGGTATTCCGTGAGGGGCACGGCGAGTTCCTAGAATTTTTTATTTTTTGTCACAAGTTAGCGGAAAATGATGATTTTTCATTTTTTTTCTTTTTTCCTTACAAAGTCTCATATTCCACTAACTTGCGACAAAAAATAAAAAAATTCTAGGAACTCGCCGTGCCCCTCACGGAATACCTTGGGGTGTCTTCTTTCCAAAATGGGGTCACTTGTGGCGTAGTTATACTGCCCTGGCAATTTAGGGGCCCAAATGTGTAAGAAGTACCTTGCAATCAAAATGTGTAAAAAATGGCCTGCAAAATCCGAAAGGTGCACTTTGGAATATGTGCCCCTTTGCCCACCTTGGCTGCAAAAAAGTGTTACACATCTGGTATCGCCGTACTCAGGAGAAGTTGGGGAATGTGTTTTGGGGTGTCATTTTACATATACCCATGCTGGGTGAGAAAAATATCTTGGTCAAATGCCAACTTTGTATAAAAAAATTGGAAAAGTTGTCTTTTGCCAAGATATTTCTCTCACCCAGCATGGGTATATGCCAGAGCAGTATAACTACCCCACAGGTGACCCCATTTTGGAAAGAAGACACCCCAAGGTATTCCGTGAGGGGCATGGCGAGTTCCTAGAATTTTTAATTTTTTGTCGCAAGTTAGTGGAATATGAGACTTTGTAAGAAAAAAATAAAAATAAAAAATCATCATCATTTTCCGCTAACTTGTGACAAAAAATAAAAAGTTCTATGAACTCACTATGCCCATCAGCGAATACCTTAGGGTGTCTACTTTCAGAAATGGGGTCATTTGTGGGGTGTTTGTACTGTCTGGGCATTGTAGAACCTCAGGAAACATGACAGGTGCTCAGAAAGTCAGAGCTGCTTCAAAAAGCGGAAATTCACATTTTTGTACCATAGTTTGTAAACGCTATAACTTTTACCCAAACCATATTTTTTTTGCCCAAACATATTTTTTTTATCAAAGATATGTAGAACTATAAATTTAGCGAAAAATTTATATATGGATGTCGTTTTTTTTGCAAAATTTTACAGCTGAAAGTGAAAAAAATCGTTACATTTCGATTAATAACAAAAAAAAGTAAAAATGTCAGCAGCAATAAAATACCACCAAATGAAAGCTCTATTAGTGAGAAGAAAAGGAGGTAAAATTCATTTGGGTGGTAAGTTGCATGACCGAGCGATAAACGGTGAAGGTAGTGTAGTGCCGAAGTGTAAAAAGTGCTCTGGTCATGAAGGGGGTTTCAGCTAGCGGGGCTGAAGTGGTTAAAGCTTGAATTTGACTGTCACAAATGCAGAAAAGGACCAAAATGTAGGGTCTTGCACAAAGCGGGTGTTTTTTTAACACAGAATATAACTGCAGTATTTAAAGCTTGTATTGGACTCTCAGAAATGCAGCAAAGGCCGCAAATGTAGTGTCTTGCATAAAATGGGTGTTTTTTTCAAACCACAGTATAACGGCAGTATTTAACGCTAGCAAAGGCCGCAAATGAAGTGTCTTGCACAAAATGGGTGTTTTTTTAAACCCAGAATATAACTGCAGTATTTAAAGCTTGTAGTTGACTGTCACAAATGCAGCAAAGGCACCAAATGTAGTGTCTTGCACAAAATGGGTGTTTTTTAAAACCCGGAATATAACTGCAGTATTTAAAGCTTGTATTTGAATGTCACAAATGCAGCAAAGGTTCAAAATGGAGTGTCTTGCACAAAGCGGGTGTGTTTTTAACACAAAATATAACTGCAGTATTTAAAGCTTGTATTGGACTCTCAGAAATGCAGCAAAGGCCACAAATGTAGTGTCTTGCACAAAATAGGTGTTTTTTTTTCAAACCACAGTATAACGACAGTATTTAACGCTAGCAAAGGCCGCAAATGAAGTGTCTTGCACAAAATTGGTGTTTTTTTAAACCCAGAATATAACTGCAGTATTTAAAGCTTGTATTTGACTGTCACAAATGCAGCAAAGGCACCAAATGTAGTGTCTTGCACAAAATGGGTGATTTTTAAAACCCAGAATATAACTGCAGTATTTAAAGCTTGTATTTGACTGTCACAAATGCAGCAAAGGCCCAAAATGGAGTGTCTTGCACAAAATTTGTGTTTTTTTTAAACCAGAATACAACAACGGTATGTAATGCTTGTATTTGACTGCAACAAATGCAGCAAAGGCCCAAAATGTAGTGTCTTGCACAAAATGGGTGTTTTTTTTTTTTTTTTAAACCAGAATATAACGACGGTATTTAATGCTTGTATTGGACTGGCACATATGCTGTGCTGGTGCACTGAACTTGCATAAAATGGCCACCGACGCCCATCTAACTAATAGACGGATAATAGTTATTTTTCTGTGTCACTGGGCTCAGGGCAGGGTAAAAAAATGTTGCACTGACCCTGAAAACACAATCGCTGTAGATCGCAGAGTTAACAATTTCTGATAACATATAGATTCTTTCCTATCCTCTCCCTCACAGCAGCGGCATCCTATCCATACACTAGTAAGAGCAGAGTGACGTGCAGCGCTACGTGACTCTAGCTTATATAGCGGCTGGGTCACATGCTGCACTGGCCAATCATAGACATGCCATTAGTAGGCATTGCTGTAATGGCTTCTAAGGGCACAAGAGTTAAACGCTTGTTGATTGGCTGCACTGCAGCCTTTCAAAAAGCTCCATTAAATCGGCAAACACCAAAATCAAACCCAAACTTTTACTGAAAAGTTTGGGTTCGGGTCCGAGGTCCAAAACTCCTAAAGGTTCGCTCAACCCTAGTCATGATCTATCACTTTCTGATCCTGGGACTTGGAGCTCTATTTATACCCCTTCCTGGCCATGTGCCAGTGATTGTTCTTGGATTCATTTGAATTTGTGTTTTTGACCTTAGCTTGTCTTTTGACCACTCTCTGTCACATGTGATTCGTACAGTCCAACCCGTATGGTATTTGATCTTGGCTTGTCTTTTGACTACTCTCTGTCTCTTGTTTTTTTTGTACTAAATTGTCCGCCTGGTTCTGCCCTATTTTTGTGACCCTTTTGGGTTGTTTTTGTCTCTTGTTGTTTGTCTTTGCACCTTAGTAGCATTGGGATCGTCAACCAATTGCAGTCTTGCTACCTAGGCCTTGAACTGTAAGTATCCATATAAAAAAAATAAGGGAGCATCACAGGAAAGGAAAATAGGGTTTTTAATCCATAAATAATAGTCCAATAACAAGCAACTCAAGTACATGCAAAGTTTTGGCTACTTCTTAACCTTCTGCAATGCTTAAATTTTTTGCTTGAGTTGCTTGTTATTGGATTATCACTTATGGTTTAAAATCACAGTTTTCCTTTCCTGGGATGCTGTCTTGTAGAGGGAAGTGTATTAAATAGTCCCTAGATTTAATTTGCTATCAACTTTTATCAACTCTTCATCCCACTGGTTGATACAGACCCATGTTTCCAGAAATAATGGTGTTGATACCAGTAGGCAATAGCATTCATTGTTAAGGTGTATAACAGCTGATCAGTATCTAGTCCCCTTTTGTGCAGACCCCAAACAAGCTGTTGGTGACATGCTAAACTAGTTTTTTATAGCATGGGATATCCACACCTCTGCCCCATAGCCAAACACTTCCCCCCTACTTATGATATATAAATAATCCAGCATTTGGGATTAGGAGGAGAGCGTTTATCACCACAAAGAGAAGGAGAGCACAGTAGAGCTGACTGGAGGACTACACACATGGAAGCTGAGTAGCCCCTCCAGGAACAGAGAATACAAGCATTGGCTGGCTGACTAACCCCTGCATAACCTCTATATTGTATTCCCCCTCAACCCCTGCATTATATCCCCCTGGTATTCCATTAACCCATTCCCTGCTACTCTCCCTGCCATTACCCTGTAATATCCCAGTCCTCCTGAACCCTTGCATTATATCTCCCCAATATTTAATCACTGCAATAAGACCCTATAATCCTATCCCTGCCATATTTACCCTATGTTGACCTTCTGTAATCTCTTAGGGACAGTTTAGTGTAAGGTGGGGAGGGTGCTGCTATTATTGCGTTATGTGTTTATTTGGTTAGTTATTTTGGGTGGAATTTAGAGGGTATTGTGTAGTGTAGTTATCATTATTATAGTGTGTTGTAGTGTATTAATAAGTCTAGGTTCTAGGTCAAGGCTCACTGTCCATGTCTGTCCCTATCTACAAGTGTTACAACTCCCTTGCTTAATAATTGTGCACAAAGTGTAGTTTGACAAGACTGATCCCTCATAAACCTGTGTTCATTTGGCATTATTTGCTTATGTTCATTGAGATACTCCAGAATAGCATCACCTTTCATACAGTTTACACACAACAGATGTTAGACTTACCAGAATAAAGTTTCCTGGCTCTGTTTTTGACCCCTTTTGAATATGGGCACCACATTTGCTTAGCGTCAAATCTGTGGAACCAACTATAGAGTCCTTAAATATTAAAAAAAAGGGTTGGTCTATTACATTACTTCTCTTTGAATACAGGGGTGTTGCCATCTGGACCTGGTGATTTGTCTATTTTAATCATTTTAATCAATTTAATCACTATTCACTTGATAACCTATCCTTAGGATGAGAATCAGAATCAATATCAGATCAGTAGGGGTCCAACACACTGTACCCCACTGATCATTTGTTTGGGAAGTTTTTCTATCACGGACACTCCCATGACAGGTGACAGGAGATCAGAGAGACTGGCAACATGTGAGTTAATCTGAATGGTTCCTTGTGGATCATTTGTGTCTGAGTTGTTTTGGTAATGACCACACCTCTATTCATTACTGCTTACCCCTTTTGGGGGTGAGGTTTATAGCTTCAGTTTCTTGACTCTGGACTAGCTGGTTGTTGGATCTTGGTTGAGCTCCTGGTACTGCCTTTGCTCCACGTAAATTTAAGTGTCGTCTTCCCTGTTTGTATTTTGTTTGTTGTATTTCCATGTCTTTTGTATCTAGGCCTGAGGGAGACTCCAGTTCATCCTTCTGGTGGATGAATAGGTTGTCTCAAGTCCTGTCACTATACCAGGGCCCTACAGGGTGTGTTAGGGCTCTAGGATCCTGTGTATGAACTTTCCTACCATTGAGGTCAGTTCATACTGATAGTTAGTCAGGACTTGGATTAGGGTTGTTCTAGGAGGTGACCTTCTTCTTTATCCTAGTTTCCAGGCCTAGTTCCTATCCCCCTTCCTCCTGTGCTTGGTGTGGAGTTTCCCACCCACACCGAATCCGTGACATTTTTGCACACTTCTATAATTTTATGATGCATAATTTGTGTCCTGTGATGGGTAGAGCAGATGCTTGAGTATGAAACACCAGTCTAACCAAATCTGCAACAGTTTAGAAAAGTTAACTTTTAATGGTGCTAAAAACATAACAACAACAGTAAAGAGGTTTTGGAAAAATAAAAGAATCCAAGTAAAAAAATGATCAATATTTTTTCTTTTAAAGTCCCTTATTATAGCAAAAATGAAAATATTAACTGAATTCTAACATGTTTACATTATTTACCCTGCATGGTAAATGCCAATTGTTTTTTCCTTTTTTTGTTCATCATACCTTACAAAAAACCTGCATAAAACCTGCATAAAAAGTGATTAGTAAGCCATATGTACATCAAAATGGTACAAGTAAAAATATTAAAAAGCTCCACACACAGTTCCTTTGATGAAAAATAAAAAAAGGGATGAACCTTATGGTATATGGTGATATTTTTTTTTCTTTCAAAGTGTTTTTAAGGTGCAAAATTAATACTGCAAATGCTTTAATAGGGAAAATAATCAAAAGCATGCATAATTGTAAACAGTAACAAATTGAAATATTATATTATCAAGTTTCTTTATTCTGCTTAGCTTAGAAAAAACATCTCCCAAAAATACAAAATAGTATTTAAAAAATGCCATAATGGCATTAATGAAAACTACACGTTGTCTAGCAAAACATAAACCCTCGCACAACAATTTTGATAGTACCAAAATGAGGCAGCACAAAGCAACATTTTTAATAGGTGTTTTGATAGTAGTTAGACAAAAGAACTATATCAATTTTTAATCATGTTTATTTACACTATTCGGGGAACAGCATAAAACATACAAAAATCAAGCAAGGAAATGCTGTATTATTTATATTCCCCTTAAACAAAAAACTAACAAAAGTTAATAAATAAGTTATGAATATTCCAACATGGTGCCATCAAATATACAAATCAATATAATAGAAAACTATGCACTCTCAAGGATATAATGCAATACTTTTTATTTGAAGTAATAATCTATAGCACAGTGTATTATATCAGTCCATAAAAATAGATGGCTTTTTACTTGTGTCCGTTAAAAATAAATAGATATGTCTGTGATTTTTTTTGGGTGGTGGTACTTGTAGCAAAAAAGCAAGTGGAGATCATATACCAAAATATCAATTTATTATCAAATATAAAATATGGGGACAAGACAGGATGGTAAACAGTGTACAGAGAAGTGAAGGGTAGTCTACACAACTGAGTTCACATGTATACCCACACGGCAAAAAGCACTAGGTGGCTAACAGGTAAAAGGGGCTGTAGTTCACGGACACCCAAATCTGCATAACTAATACTGGTGATCATCCTAGAATGGGCTATATAATGTGATGCAGAAAGAAAAAAGGTCACTAGATGTCCGTGAGTTACACCACACCGTCCCAGGATCATAGACAACAGAGACTGACAGGCAAATTGCAAAATATCCACAGTCTAATCTGTGACTAAATCCCAAGTATAGCAATGGTCTGGAGAATATCTAAGGCCTAACATGGATCTAGTGAAAAAAACATATACTGGTATCGAGCTATACTAAACGCGGGACGTACCTGAAGACATGGTGAGAACTCAGGAGGATACTGGACCCTAAGCGCAAAGACCTTGATGCGCATTTCACCTCAGCGGCTTCGTCAGGAGGTACTAAGTAATGGAATGGCAGGGTATATATAGTCTAAATAAGGGTGGGAGGGATTTACCTGGGTTGTGAACACCTGCGGTCCAGTGAAGCGGGCATGGGAACACCATGATCCACGGAGCCATCTCTCAGACATCACTGAGCACGTTGAGATGACGCCGTGCAGCGTACATGACTAGATTATTTTGGTGGTAATTATCATAATTTTACAGCTCACAGTAAATGCTGGTGATGAATTCTCAGTATATTGACCTATAGACATATATCATGTATAATCATTAAAGATGAGCGAATTTCATATTTTGAAATTCGTTCACACTTTGTGTAAAAGGTGAATAGTGTTATGGATTTCATTGCCACGGACCATGATGCAATTCTATGACGGAATGCATAACGGAATGCTTTTATTCATTGCGTCATAATATAAGCCTATGGGCTGCAAAACGATTTTTCCAGTTTCCGTTATTCAGGAGAGTGATTGAAGTGCAGAAGTGATGCAGAAGTGATTACCAAATTCATTCAATGAAGTCTTGCATGACTTTAGCTGAAACAAATTTTGCCTCCATGGAGACATTTTAATGTTGTACAGAGACAAGTCTCCGTACAGCATTAAAAGCAAGTGTTTGGATTAATCAACTTATTGGCTTCGAATCTATGTTGGCTCCCTGTTGGGCCAGTATTTAAAACAAATTAAGGAGGTAGTCTGTAAAATTGAGAAATTATTTTAAAATATGTTTTCTGTGCCTTTGTGCCAACAATACACTAGAGCAGACTCATTTCCAGTGTTGTAGGCAAAGCCTCTGCTGTGGCTTGACTAGAAAATGGAGTGTGGAGTCAACTTCCCAGGTCTGGTAAAATAGGACTGGATATTGCCGTGGGGTGAGGAGGGGAGACAGTGGATTTTGGTTTAGGACTTATGGTTTTTCCTGCTGGAAATTCCATTTAAGTCTATTTTGAGGTCGTGGAGTAGCTTTCTTTGATGTGTGCTAGTTTTCCACCCCACCCTCAAGGTGTATTTGAATATACTCCTATGTATTTAACTTTGAAAATTTTTTAAAACTACTAATAAAACTAAAAATAAAATAAATTACATCTACAAATAAACCTTTGCCCTGACAAATCATAATTAGTAATGTATACATATTGATAAATAACAAAATAAATATAGAACAGAAGAATTTGAATTACATTTCTTCTAGTGAACATATGATTTGATCAGGAATTTGTCATCCTGCGCACAATTGTTTGAGAACCACGATTAACATGTTCTCCGATTTTATGGTTTAGCATATATTCAGCTAATCTCATTCTAATACAATTTATTTTCTGGATATTTTCTGGGAAACAGTACAGATACCAGATGTCTCCTTTGATTTGAGATGTATGGGTTTTTAATAGTACACAAAGCAATATAGTGTTATAAATTTATCCTTGAATACATTTTAACTTAATTCAGAATAAATAGGTCTGACATCCAATTGGAAATATTGGCTTTACGAAGAAAGGCCTACAGGGTTTATCAAGGACAAATTTCACTAAATTTGTCCCTTTTCTATTCAATTCATTCATCCATTTTAAGAAAGCTAGTGGTAACTGACGAGTAAATTGGTTGGATTACTTAGTGACAGCAATGGAGATTAAAGGGAGAGCACAGGGGCACGCATGCAGCATGAACTCTCTGTTTCAAAGTCTATTACCAAAGGAAGACTGACAAATAAAAAGAATTGAAACCTAACAATCCAATGAAAAAATTAGCTACAATACACAGGGTAATTGTTTCTTAGGCTGTTTGACAACTCTTTAGAAGCCCAAGAGCTGGTCTGTAATTCAAGATGTCTGAGATCCCTGTATGCTCTGTTTCGACATGAGAACCAATTACATTTCGCATTCAACAATTTATACCAATAACTGCAGATCTGGCCAATTTCTCATTGTCTATTGGTCATTACTTTGGAATCAATATAGGTGTCTTTGGTCAATCATCGTAACATAGCCAAAACAAATATACATACAGTATCTATATAAATGCTACATGAACCATATAGTTATAATGAATCAAATCACTGCAAGGACTAGGAGACAAAAGCAGATAGATCATCTTGTTTATTATATCCTTCCTACTGTAAGCTGGTTTCACCAATACTAAATCTATGCCTCCTATGTGTGCCATGGAGATGAAAGATGGGGTAAAATCAAATGTTATCAATAAAAGAATTCTCTTGATGGATTAACCATTGTGTGCACTGAACACATACAAGTTGCCCTAGCTATACAGTCGTAAGATACAATATAGAAGAGCTGGAGCTTTCTATGGTGTTTTTTGCTCATCCATAAATGTTTTGTTAAATATTATTATTTAGTTATTCCACTAAAACCTAGGAATCCAGAGCTGACCACTGAGCCACCGTGCTGCACTTAAATAGGACAAGTTGTATTGCTTGGCACATCCGTTATATGGAGGAGCCATTGTCTGTATAAACCAAAAATGGGGTGCATGACTTGAAGGAACACAGGAGCTCCTTTAACTGTGATTATTAGTGGGGGACCTGCAGTTCAGACCCCATGATCTGTATTGATCACTTACAACAAGGGATCAGCAACCTTTGGCGCTCCAGCTGCAATGTACAACTCTTTGCATGCACACTTACTGCTTGTGTAACTCCCACAGAAGAGAAAGGAGGATTTGGGGAGTTGTAGTTTCAGAATAGATGATATGTCAGTGTTTGCTTATTCCCAACTTGCAGTATAGATGTACTACAGCACCCAATACGGTTTGGTGCAGTGTTCATGTATATTTAGCCTTGAATAAAAGAACAGATGAGGGTACATTCACATGAAAATCTGCAGCAGCAAAATATACCCCAAATTATGCTGCTGATTTAAAATCTGCACTGCAGTACAATTTTTGCTGTTAATTTTATTTAAAGCATGTGGATGTGATTTCTTAAAATTAAATCCACTTTGTACATAAACACTGTAGCTTTGTCACTGCAGATTTGTGTGCAACAAATCTATGGCATTTATTCCATGTGATAAAAATGCCCTACAATTTCCATGTAGCCATAGGGTTGGCCCCCAGAATCAGTTCCTCTGGCCCTAGACACAAAATTAATACTGGATCTAGTCTCCTGTGTACACTCCTAAGTACAAGTTTATAATTCAAATGTCCGTGTTTATTCACACATAAGTTCAAACAAAAACTCTTTCCAAGGTTGATGTTTGTTCACACCAAGTAGAAAGTTTGTGCATAAAAAAAGTCAACTTGTCGTCAGTTCTGCCTCCAGCTGTCCAAATGCAGGCTTTAGGTGGCCTGCTCTCCCAAGACACAGGTCTCGGCTTTCTAGTCCAGCAAACAGCTCAGTTCCCACACCAGAGATTGCCAGCTGACACAGTTTTTTATTTTATTTATAGGCCAGTCAATATCCGGCCTGGAACGTGGGGAGTAGTCACCCACCCAGCACTTTGCCTACTCCCAGTAAGAGCCGTCCCGGATCAGCTATATAGCCATAGTAAAATAGTAAAGTGTCAATCAGCATTAGCTGCCGCTGACACCTGAAATTACCGGCTCTTACTTCAGC
Organism: Bufo gargarizans; assembly: GCF_014858855.1. Classification (NCBI taxonomy): domain Eukaryota; kingdom Metazoa; phylum Chordata; class Amphibia; order Anura; family Bufonidae; genus Bufo; species Bufo gargarizans. The sequence goes on along the minus strand of NC_058082.1, from coordinate 535,581,488 downwards.
GAGACCAGGAACCTCGGTGACACATACCTTCCGTCAATGACAGACCCTTGCACTTTCCTATGATATATATAATATATATATATATATATATATATATTATTTATTTATTTTTATTAAGGACTAAATCGCTGTGACGAGGGGACATCCTCTACATTAGGTGAAAGAAGATTTATACACTAACATTTAAGGGGACTCTTTACTGTAAAAGCAGTAAGACTATGGGGAACTCTCTGTCAGAGAAGGCTGTGATAGTGAACTCTAGTGTTCAGTGAATCAAAAGTAGACTTCAATCTAAATTTCAGGGGAAATTTGATTTGCCGCAAAGCCAAATTTCCTCGTGCTTCGTAGTAACTAACATATTGTTATTGTCTGAATGACAGTTAAAAAAAAAAATAAGAATCATACTCTTCAATTTCAGCATAAAGAGCTGGCCACCGCCATCTTGAGTGAAGATCTTGCACGAAAACCCGGCTTCACCATGGTGGCTGACATGATGACATCATCAGGGGCAATGCAAGATTTCACGCTAGATCTTCAACCAAGATGGTGGTGACCTTATCTTCGTCATTAAATTGAATTTTTTTTTTTTTTTTTCAGGCTCAAGTTGATGGACACATGTATTTTCTCAGCCTTACAAACCATGTTGCTATGTTTGATATATTTGAATATTTTCTAACAGCAAAATCAATTTGATAAATCATAAATGTTTGGAGATGCAACCACTGTGAATACCACTAATTCTAACAGTAAAAGTGTCTGTTCTTCTGTTCCCTGTGTATATTCACTCTCCATTGTTTCCTCTGAGACCATTGTAATTGTGATGCCCCCTCTATTTCTGTGACATGTAATTCCTTAAGTAATGAAATAATCCATGTAATGTTAATAGGTGCAGCACTCATTTTTTTATGCATGGGGCTGCTTATTATACATATCCTCACTCCCTATAGGCTTAAAACCTATGTTCTCTTCTGGAATGTGCCAGCATATCGGTTCTCAAATAAAGCCTGTATGCACTCTACAGAGGTACCGTTTTTTTTTTTAACATTTCACCATTCTAGTAGCCCTGGCAATTTGATCGCCTATCAGTTTATAGTATTACTAATTAATGTCTTAAGACAGCCAATTTTTTTTTTGTGTTTATTAGAAATTAGCTAATTTTATTGAAAAGTTTCCTGAAAACTTCCTGATGTTCTGACTCTATCAATTTGGCCATTAGACTCAATTCAATCTAAAGAAACTTAACATGAATGTGTGTATGACACTCTGGGGTTTTCTAGATCTATATCCTACACATTTCAAGCTCTTTAATGACATTCTTTTACACGCTTAATGTAAAAAATGAAAAATGTGTTCGCTGTAACTACCTGTTTCTACCTGTAGAAAACTGCAGCATAGCTCCATTCAATTGTATGGGTCTGTGTTGCATTTACTTGCACAGGAGAAGGCAGAGCTTATTGGTGTTCAAGAAAAATATGCGATTTACCAGCCCCGTGGTCTCTTCATTTTAAGCATCATGGAAATCCCAGCAGATGACAGGGAACATGTATAATATGATGAATTAGAGGATTAAAAATGCAGTGTTCCTGCTGAAAGAAAAACAAAACTATATAACTATAAAACTTTCAATGTGGTATTCTGTGCTATGTTGTGTCTAAACCAAGTATAAGATTAAAGTACATATTAAGTATACTCTCGTTGTTACAGTGATTCTATGTAAAAATTATTCAGCCATGACTCCTGTTGTTCCCATAGAAATTATTTAGTGCAATGAAATATTTTCTACAAAGAAAATAGAGGTGTTCTTAAAAGCTACTTTGAAATATCTAGCAGATTGTCCATATTCCCCCTGTTTGGCAACATAAAGCTAAAGCCTATAATTGTACATACTGGTCATGTACTGAGGATTTCCTTAATCCTGCAGAGATGACTCCATTAACGTCAATGCTTCAGTGATTGCCAAGGTATTCGCTCTATGGGAAATCCTATTTTGTGTCATTTAAACACTAGAGTTAAGAAAAACTGTCATGGAACATAAATTATTAATTCAAAAAGCTTATGTGTTCTTGTTTATATTATTGCTTGTATTTCTATGAATGTTTCAAGCGAAACATAATTTGTATCCCTTACCAGAAAGCAGAAAAGAGCTTGCGTAGCTGCACATAACTTTAACCTCAAGCCCATCAAACACCTTTGGGACTAACAAGAACACCCATTATGAGCAAGATTATTTTTTTATATCAGTGCTTAAAAGAAATGTGTCACCAAAAACTTTAACTGCCAGTTTAAACCAGATAGTGGGACATATTCTTGTTTTCTAATCTGATTTTATTTTCTGATTACAGATCTATTTATTCTATTTTCTGGCGGCCATCTTGCCTGAGCTGTTCTTAACAGCATTTACAAAGCATAAACAAAATTGATTTACAGCAGCCCCATGGGCCATGTTGTTCTTTCTTGGCAAGATGGACTAACCAACTATTGTGTAGATGAAGGATTAGGCTAATTACATTTTTTCTCCTAATTCTTTTGTTTTCACGGGAGACACAATAAGCCACCACTAAAGTTGTCTGGTAGTAGATTTCTCCTCTTTAACCATTGAAAATACAAATGTTCTGCCAACTTAATCATGTATATGTGGGAGGGAGTCGAGAAAGATAGTTGTTGGCCAAACAATTGTTCCGCTGACAGCTATTGAAGTGTATGGGCACCTTTTAGGCTTGTATGCAGCCTCTGGAAAATGGAATCTTATGTTAGAAAGCTGAAGATGCACAGTTCATGGGCTTATGTCTCATCCCAGAGTCATTTTGACCTCTGTAGTTCACAATGCAATAGAGAATATAAAATTATCACCCACTGTCTTTAGATGCTTCCACTTCATAATCAAATCTTTAGGATAGGTAACATAGTAACATAGTGCATAAGGCCGAAAAAAAAACATTTGTCCATCCAGTTCGGCCTGTCATCCTGCAAGTTGATCCAGAGGAAGACAAAAAAAACAAAAAAACTGTGAGGTAGAAGCCAATTTTCCCCACTTTAGGGGGGGGGGGAAATCCTTCCCGACTCCAATCCGGCAATCAGACTAACTCCCTGGATCAACGACCCATCTCTAGTAGCTATTGCCTGTAATATTATTACACTCCAGAAATACATCCAGACCCCTCTTGAATTCCTTTATTGTACACCAGTAGGTCACCATGTTTCCAAAGTCACCATGCTTCCATATAGCATTAAAATGTATTTGCTCCATCTAGGCAAACGTTATATCACCTAAAGTTGTGTGAGACTTCGGTGAATTACTATGGTATTCTTACTTACGTATTTACAAACATTAGGAATCTGAAGTAGCCTTTGGCACCAAGGTACCAGCCAGTACCAAAGCTCACTTTAGATTCCTATTTTAAAACATTTTTAAATACGCAAGTAGGAATACCGTAGTATTTCACTATCTATTGATCTATCATATCTATATTCCTATTATGGAAAAATACATCTTATTTACAAAAGATGGTAAGAAGATTCTTCCTTGTGCAGTATGTTCTTCAATTAATTAATGGCATACTGAACCAGCATGGCTACCACAGCATCTTGCAGCGGCATGCTATTCCATCCGGTTTGCGTTTAGTTGGACCATCATTTATTTTTCAACAGGACAATGACCCCAAACACACCTCCAGGCTGTGTAAGGGCTATTTTACCATGAAGGAGAGTGATGGGGTGCTGCGCCAGATGACCTGGCCTCCACAGTCACCGGACCTGAACCCAATCGAGATGGTTTGGGGTGAGCTGGACCGCAGAGTAAAGGCAAAAGGGCCAACAAGTGCTAAGCATCTCTGGGAACTCCTTCAAGACTGTTGGAAGACCATTTCAGGTGACTACCTCTTGAAGCTCATCAAGAGAATGCCAAGAGTCTGCAAAGCAGTAATCAAAGCAAAAGGTGGCTACTTTGAAGAACCTAGAATATGACATATTTTCTGTTGTTTCACAGTTTTTTGTTATGTATATAATTCCACATGTGTTAATTCATAGTTTTGATGCATTCAGTGTGAATCTACAATTTTCATAGTCATGAAAATAAAGAAAACTCTTTGAATGAGAAGGTGTGTCCAAACTTTTGGTCTGTACTGTATATATATATATATATATATATATATATATACTCCTTAGAAACTATATCCTAGGAGAGCCTGAAACAACGTTTGAATGCTGTAAGCAAAATAATTATTTTAATTGAACTAAAAAATAAAAAGATTTAGACTATTGATTGCTTCAATAGAACCCAAGCAGATTAACATAAAGCATTAGTGAAATTTAACCATGGATAATTGCCATTTTTTTTTGTTATCAAATATTGCAAAGATTGTGATCCTTCCTGTGGTGATAATTTTCTCTTTAAAATCCAGTCATAAATATTGCTGCTTGTCCTTCCTCAGCTGTAAATATTGCCATGATCAATAATTTCTTAAGGTACGGTAACACAGTCGACCACAGAGGTCTGTTGTTTACTCTATGGCGGTAAAACATTTCGGGCTAAATTATCACACCTTGTCATTCTGTTTGGGAAACCATTATTTTACTTGCAGAAATTGAAAGCATGTCTTTAAAACTTGGCTCAAATCTCCAATGCAATTAGAGTAAAAGTCCACCTCTGCTGTTTTGTTGGTAGACACAGCTCCTGATTTATTGTAGCTAGAGGAATCTGTAAAACTGTTGTGGGGACTCCATTGAACTGTTTGTATGGATAAGTTCATAGAAGCACTGCAAATGCATACATCTTCATGGAAGAATACAATACCTTGTTTCATATCGCAATATGTTTTCCCATGAGTAATCCCTGACATTTGTTTATTAGTTGTATTTATATGTAAGAATACATTTTTATGAACCATGGTTCTCCCATATTACAATATATGACAGAATATCTTGCTTAAAGAAGACCTATAACCTCTTATGGTAATAACAACTTGCATCCTCTTTGTAATAGCAATTCCAGAGCATTTATTCTTATTCTATGATATGGCTATTCCTTTATTATTCCTGCTAGAAATGATGAATGAATTTCTAGCAGTTTACAATGAATTATACAGTAGGATGGGTGTTATCGGCTGAGGATGTGTCCCTGCTCAGTCTGACACTATCCAATCAATGCTGCCAGTGTCCAACTGTGCAGGGACACATCCTCGGCTGGTAACACCCACCCTAACATTCATTGCAAACTGTTAGTAATTCATTCATAACTTCAAGCAGGTATAATAAAGGAACAGCACAACATAGAATTATACCCCCAAATTTTTTGTAAACCATAAATCAACAATAAATGGATGAATGAAACAACCATCCATACGCATCAATACCATGCATTACACAATCCACTCATGCCTAAGGCAACAAAAGCATGTACCTATATGCCAATAAAGATTGCCAGGCCACATGAAATATTAGTCTAATTTATTAACACAATTTATAAATGACAATCCATACATAAAATCAAGTGCAGGAGAAAGACGACACCCACAACAGGAGACACAAATGGTGACTCAATCCCCATTATACATAGTACATATTACATAATACTAAAGTGCAAGTGCATATAACCATCTAATACAATAAACAGAGTCAATTTACCCATTATGTGTCTCCTTTGGGATGGCGCCAGCCTCGATGCGCATCGGGACTGGTGCCATCCCGGCGGAGGAGGATGAGGATGAGGCTCAGTGTTAAGTAACTTGTCCTCATGTGCGATCAGGACAGGATTTGTGTGAACTAATGGGACAGCGGCCATTTTGTTTCCCCTGATGATTGCTCCCTAGACAAAACGAGCCATTATAAATAATTACTGTAAATGTATTCTTGAATAGATTTATGATAAAGTAATATTTAAGTATTTCCATTTTCATAAATCCCAGAGAACCCCTTTAAAAGGGTGGGCTACTTTTGATTGATGTGTATGTAAGATGACTATATAGCACTTACTAATATAGCCTTTGTTGATATTCTGCACAATTTTGTATATTCATAAGGTATGTTCGCCTATTTAGCCAAGTCTTTTGTGCTGTTAACATGGAGGTTCTGTCTATAAGATGCCTGTTGATGAAGAGTCATGTGACCAAGCAAGTCACTCAGACTCCTCACATTCAAATATCGTGCACTTGCCATCTGCACTTGCAGTGTAAGGAGTTTAGTGCAGATCCAGTGTATTTGAATAGAGGAGGCTCAGTGATGTGTGTGGTCACATGGTCCTCCATCGGTGGCCATCTTATGGACAGGACTTACAGTAAATGCAGACAACACAGATCATTTGGCTAACAAGGGGGCTCAGCCTATGACATAATGCAAATGGAACAGAATAACAAAAAAGTAAATGTCATATGGTTAGCTTACCTACATATTGGTCACAAGTCGAGATGAGCAAATTGAAGTTGATGAAGTGGAATTTGATCTGAATTTCAGAAAAAATTAGTTTCGCACAAAATCCAAATTTCCTTACGCTTCGTGGTAACAAATTGCATTTTTCCTAAAATGGCTGCTGCATGTCTTAGGACATGGAGAAAATAACTCTAGGAATGAGGGATCACCCACAATGCCATGCATGCAGCCAATCAGCAGCCAGCCCCTGTGATGTTACAGTCCTATAAATAGGCTCAGCCATTTTGCATTCTGCCATTTTCCAGTGTGCTTAGTGCAGGTAAGGTAGGTAGCATTTCATTGAGTCAAAAAAATGATTTACAAGTTCAGGGAACGATTAGTCAAGGTGTAGGGAAAGGATAGGGAGGCATTATCTACGTTATAAAAAGAGAACATGTTGCAATTGGAGCAATTATATTACCTTGCTGCACTTATTGGGGATCCAAATTGCTTTTGTTTTTTTTCCCTATATGATATCACTAATTCCAGCATAAGTGCCGTTCGGCAGTGAAGTTACATTGTACTACAGCCATTTACATGGTGTAGAAAAAGGAAATATACTTACGTCCCATCACCCGTTCTGAGGTGAATTGTGATTGTTATATTTCTTTTTAGGGTGTAGAAATAGGGGGAAAAAAGGAGAAAATATATGTTATAATTGGCATTAAGCAGTGAAATTACATTGTACTACAGCCATTTAGGTGGTGTAGAAAAAGAAAATATACGTGCGTCCCATATCCCATTCTGTGATTAATTGTGATTGTTATTTTTTTTATTTTTTTGTGGTGTAGAAATAGGAAAAAAAAGGAGAAAATATATGTCCTAATTGACATTCAGTTGTGAAGTTACATTGTACTATAGCCATTTAGGTAGCATATTAATAGGAAAGATACGTACATCCCATTAGCCGTTCTGAGGTGAATTGTGATAGTCATATTTCTTATTTTGGTGTGTAGAAATAGGAAAAAAAATACATCTTAATTACCGTTGTGTGGTGAATTGTGATATTATAATTTTTTTTGGGGGGGGGGTATATTAATCAGAAAAAAAATATATATACATGTATTAATTGCCGTTCAGCGGTGAATTCCCATTGTACTACAGACAATTACGTGGTAAAGAAAAAGAAGATATACGAACGTCCCATCACCCGCTCTGCAGTGATTGTTAGATATATATTTTTTTGTGGTGTATAAATAGGAAAAAAGAGGAGAAAATATATGTCATACTTGGCATTCAGGGGTGAAGTTACATTGTACTACAGCCATTTACATAGTGTATTAATAGGAAAGATACGTACGTCCCATTAGCCGTTCTGCTGTGAATTGTGATTGTTATATTTCTTTTTTTGGGGTGTAGAAATAGGAAAAAGAGCATACATATTGTGGTAAGGTGAACAGAAAAGTGTATGGTAGAGTCCTGGAAGGGGTGTATATCCCACCCAGCTTCCTCAACTGGGTGAGGTAAATAAAATCCAGAAGGTTAAAATGGTCTCAGCAATGTGTAGGTTGCTGAGACAGTTTTGTTAAGTTTATGGGCTAGATTTTATTGGACTGGGAGAAGGTAGGATTGGTAGAGGGACCTCCCCAGTCCACCCTATTCCGGGACAGGTTTTCCCCTAGCCTAAGGGATCCCTTGCTGAAGCCAGCTGGGATCGTCAAGGGGAAATAAAGCATAGTCCAGGCTTTTAGTCTAGGAGAGTGAGGCCTGGAGAAGGTCTGGGAAGATTGCTGCCCTGCTGGCTAGAGAAGCCGAGTTCTCTGTGTGAACTGTGTTCAATAGGTGAGTTAGGAACTTCACTGTATTAGCCAGAGCCTAGACGGGCAGGTGTTTATTTTGGTTTATGTTTTGTGGTGCTGGACCTTCAGCCTACCCAGGGAATTATAACTGGGGTTGCCTGTATTGCCAGAGTGTGATAAATAAAGCAACATTTGGACTGTGGTCTGCAAGAGAATCTGTTATCGCCGCCCTACCTGAGCGTGTACCCCATTACAATATATATGTCTTAATTGCCATTCAGCGGTGAAGTAACATTGTTCTACAGCCTTTTTTGGGGGTATTATTTTAATTTTAATTTAATTCTTTTGTCATACAGTGTGTCAAACAGACAGGTGACAGGCCTTTCAAAAGGAACAAGCAGTGGGCAAATTGTTTCTGTTGCAGGCAGCAGAAGAAGGGGGTGGTGGCAGCAGGAGTTACAGTGAGAGGCCCGAGCTCCTAGTGTCATCTTGCAGACGTGTCTTGACCAGCAACACAGCGGTGTTTGAATGGTTGACTCAGTCTTTGAGTTCATCTCAAGTGGCATCAGACACCCCAGGCCAAGAGTAGGTGGGTTCCTCTAACATGAAGCTTAGTTGGAGCGGCCCGGGAGCAGGCCCTGTGCCCCTACCTGTCCTGAATCTTCCTCTGTCATTTTCAATTCCCTTAGCATGAGAAGTATTAAAGGCCAGGAATTTTGAAATCATGGCATTCAGGGCCAGGGATCGCTGATAGGTAGGGGGTACTTCCTCTTTCTCTCCAGTGTTTGGCGGATGGACCGCTGAACGCATTCATGGGACAGTGTGAAGATGCTTGTTGATGGTGACTGAGGTGGAAGTGGTGGTATTGCTGTCACATTCTCTGTTTGCTGGGTGGCAGGTGCCACTGTCACTCCAGAGGGGGAGGAAGAGGCCGAGACCGCAGCAGAAGAGGAGCCTGAAATCTTTTGTGGTTTATGAGGTGTCTACTCCACTGCAGCTCATGCTTTGCATTTAGATGCCTGGTCATGCCTATGGTGCTCAGGTTTAGAACATTTATGCCTTTCTTCAGGCTCTGATTGCACAGCGTGCAAACCACTCGCGTTTTATCATCCTCTCATTGTCTGAAGAGCTGCCACGCCAGGGAACTCCTTGGAGCTGGCTTTGGTGTGCTCAGTTCCTGGGTGAGGTGGGCAGTGGCAGTAGTACTGGCTAGGGGACGGACACTCTGCTTTTGCACCCTGCTCCCTCTTTTGCTGTGCGGCTGGCACTGTGTGACCACCACCTCTTCCTCCGAACTGCACACGTCATTTGCATGACCTTGATTCCATGTGGGGTCTAGGACCTCATCATCCTCCACATCATCTTCCACCCAAACTTCACCCCTGCCCTCCTTGCCGGTCTGCACTAGTGTTGAGCACGAATATTCAAATAGAACATTTTTATCGCGAATATCGCCACTTTGAGAATTTGTAAATATTTAGATTATAGTGCTAGTCGTTAACAACAATACTTAGTGCATCAATCAGAATCTGTAGTCAGACCTGCTAAAATATGAAGTTGCACGTAGTGAGAAAAAATATTTTAATCACTGGCAATTAGCACAATCGCGAATATATTGGAGCACTTGACACTATCTGCATATAAAGCTATTGTAATGTTTTGCCATGCCAGCCATTTTCTCCAGTCTCAGGAGAAACTCATGAAACTTCTAGCAGCTTGAAAAATGTAGCCAAAGTGACCCACGCCTGTATTTCGCGTTATGTATTCGCATTACGCAATTTTTGCATTGTAGATTTTTTGCATTCAATAAAATCTCAAATTTTTGAATTTGCGAATATATGATGAATATTCTACAAAATATTCATGAAATATCGCAAATTTGAATATAGCCACTGCTGCTCATCACTAGTCTGCACACTGCAGAAAGCCTTTCATGTCCACTTCCTGAAACATAAGTGGTTAGGCATCAGTGCACTCCACTTCTGGGGCCGGGCAAGGTGGATGGTCCACGGAAATCATGCCAGCACAATCATCAAAAAGCATAGGAGACTACTGCATGACTTGGGGCTCAGACTGCTTGGCTGATTTGCAAGGGGGTGAGGTGAAAGACAGATGCCCATGGGCTGCAGTTGCTTTCAGCAGGGGACCGGTTGGGAGACAATGTGAAGGAACTGGAGGCAGTTAGCCACCCAATCTACTACCACCTCTACTTGTTCTGGCCTCACCATTCATATACCTGTATCCGGGCCTACAAAATAATGCTAAACTTTGTCATCTACATGCACGGCAAAGTCATCTCCCTGTAACAGGAACTCCTTTAACACCAGCAGCACCACAACCAGGACCATGTATTTTCATTCTTTGAGCTCACCCACTGAACTAATAGACAGATTAACTATATTAATTTTCCTGTCATTTATGCAGTGCAGGTGTTCCTCACACCAAAAAATGGGTATATGTTATCCAACGATCTAACAGACAGATTAACTATATTAATTTCCCTGTCACATATGCAATGCAGGTGTACCTCACACCAAATTGGGTATCTGTCACCCACCAATATAACAGATAGATTAACTATATCAATTTTCCTGTCACGGATGCAGTGCAGGTGTACCTCACACCAAAAATTGGTATACATAGTGACAGACAAATTGTCACCATTTGACAGAGGGATGACTTCTGGCTCTCATGTTAGACCCTAGCTACCGGTCCAAAATGGGGGCCTTTTTTACACTCGCTGAGAGGGAGGACAAACTGAACTACTATAAAGACATCCTATGTAGTCAAATGGCCGCTGCCTATCCTCGCCATTTTCCATCCTCTCGCAGGTCTGAATGGGGGGGGGGGCCCTCTGCGCTCACGTTCCACTGGCAGATCCATCAGCAGCAGCCTGACTCTAGACTCACTGATGAGCAGCTTTCGTGACCTGTATAGTGAAGAAACTACTCACCAGCAGCTAGACATAGAGCAACACCTGAACCAGCAGATGGTGGCACACTTGGAGTGCTCCCTGCCAGGCATCATTGAAGATCCACTGGACTACTAGGCAGCCAAACTGGTTTCGTGGCTGCAATGGGCCAAGTTTGCACTGGAAAAGCTGTCCTGCCTGGCCAGTAGTGTGGCATCAGAGCGGGTGTTTAGTGCAGCAGGGGCCATAGTTGCGCCAAGGAGAACTCGCCTTTCCACCCAAAATGTGGAGAGACTGACCTTTGTCAAGATGAATCAGGTGTGGATCAGACAGGATTTCCACCCACCAATGCTTCATGTATCAAATTAGACTATCCATGCTGTCTCACCCAAACCTTAACAAATGAGACTGGTTTCTTCTAGCTACCTGATGCTGTCACCTGCCTGATGCCACACATCTGATTCCAAGTGCTCCTTCTTACACCCACCATTGTCACCGGGTACTGTTAGTGCCACCCACCTCCCTACTCTGTCACCGGGTTACTTTGTGGTCTCCTGATGATGCTGCCACCTCCACAATATGTCACCTTGCCAATCTGTCGTCTCCTGATGCTGCTGCTACCTCAACACTATGTCACCTTGCCATTTTGTTGTCTCCTGATGCTACTGCTACCTTAACACTATTTCACCTCTCCACTCTGTGGCCTCTTCATGCTGCTGCTACCTCCACAGTATGTCACCTTGCCACTCTCTGGTCTCCTGATGCTTCTGTCACCTTCATACTATGTCATTGGGCCACTCTGGACTTCTCATGCTGCTGCCACCTCACCACTTCATGACTTGGCCACTATTTTGCCTTTTTGGCCTGGTTGACATCATCATTTATTTGACCCTTCTTCTAATCTGTCAGAAGGAAAGGAAAATGAGACACATTATGGATCCTGTCTGTGTAGCAGCTGTAAGGCCTGTATGGTACCATTTGGCTTCTGATTTGGTAGACAAAAGCAGGAGTGGGTACAAAACACAGAAAACATGCAAATATTCCATTCACGTGTAATCTCTGTTTTGGATCCACTCCTGGTTCTCTTTTTGGCATTAACAATACTGATGGATTACTGAGCAAATGCTGACCGAGTGAAGGCGGATGCCTAACAGCCTAGATCTGTTTATTTTTTTTAATTTTTTTTTGTACAGACAGATCAGAGAAAGGACAAAATAATCAGTGACGTCAACACAAACGTACCGTTGACACCCACTCCACTGTGTCTGGGGGGGTCTACTTGTATAGGCGTTTAATAGAACAGGTTCTGTAGACATCTATGTGGAATCAGCTGACAACGGTGTAAAAGAAGCACACTCTTTCACACTATAGTAGGATCTTGGGCCTCTGCACGTTTCTTTGTACCTGTAGCTAACATTGACCTGTAAGGCTGAGTTCACATTTGAGTTATTTGGTCAGTTTTGTCCCCGTAACTGCCCAAAGAAGTGAAGTGTGCAGTGATTCTAAGAGCAATGCCTGTCATCTGCGTATCATGCTGACTCACAGTATTGTTTCGCTACAAAAGTAGACTCGCTATGCATGTTGCTTCAAGGCACAGTGTTCTACACCACTATACAGGCTCTCTGCAGCCACAAAATCGCTGTTTATTAACGTGATTCGCCACAAATTAGATCAGATTGAATCAAATCTTTTCGGAAAATTTGGCGAACAGACTAAATCAAATTATTGAGACATTCGCTCATCTCTACTGACCATGAAAAAGTGCTGCAGATCATCCAATGAACAAGCAAAACATTCGTTTATCGGGTGAAGTTATCTTTGGTGTGGAGTCTGTGGACACCTCAATCATTATTTCTGGGCATCGGATCATGCATTCAACACAGCCCTTTGCTGCCTTGAAACAAAAAACTTGTAAGAAAACAAATAATAGGTGTAGCCTCATATGGTGGAGGTGATCATTGCATGTAAAAGAGCAGTCAATTGTCTAGAAGGAATACTTCCTTTCCAATAATTGTTGTTCATTAGTGCACTGTAAATGTGTCTTTATTCATAGTATTCATCGGACAGATCACACACACAAAATAGAGGACATGTCCAATCAGGTAACGGAAATTGTTCACATGGTCAATTCTAAAACCACAGAAAAATTTAACAGGGTTATAAATAATATACACTAGTTCCGAATGTATTACTAATGCAGAGCACATATAAATAATAGACATATTGCATTTAATAATCTAGAACAAGGTTATTTTTACAGTTTAAATTTAAACCGAAAGGTACCCATATTAAGCATAAACATAAAAAAAAAAAAAAAACTTACAGCTAAGCAGATTTATCACACTCTCTCTGCCCTGGAAGAATAATTAACATTTTCAATGACCTGAATCTCCATGGCAGAGAAGCCCCCATTTTGTATGTGTGCAAAATGCATGGGAACAATATAAATATTTTGTACATTTCTGTTAGAATGTCAGATAAGTGTCTACTGTACATGCTGTGCATGTAACCAATTAAATCATAATGATGTATGCATGCAATATAATTTTTCTTTTGGTACTTTTACAATACATTGTACCATTAATAGTTTTAGCATGTAGAATTCCCAAAAAAGATTCAAATCTAAAAAAAGTGATTTTCTGTGGCTCCAATCTGTGAAGGTTCTTATTTATCCAGGTCATGGTATATCTGTAAAGAATAAATCAAGGCAACTGGACTGTAGATTTCATGAAAACGTTTCACTTGTTCCTTCAACAATGGACAACATTGTGTACACAGTCCAGTGTAATGAGTAGGGATGAGCGAACCTGAACTGTAGTTTGGGTTCGTACCGAATTTTAGGGTGTTCGCGACACGGACCCGAACCCAAACATTTACGTAAAAGTTTGGGTTCGGGGTCGGTGTTTGGCGCTTTCTTAGTGCTTTTTGAAAGGCTGCAAAAACAAGCGTCATACTACTTGTCCCAAGAGGCCATCACAGCCATGCCTACTATTGGCATGGCTGTGATTGGCCAGTGCAGCATGCGACCCAGCCTCTATTTAAGCTGGAGTCACGTAGCGCCGCACGTCACTCTGCTCTGATCAGTGTAGGGAGAGGATCCAGCTGCTGTTAGGGCGAGATTAGGCAGGAATTAACTCAGCAAAAACACTTAATGAAGTGATCGATCTACAGCTGTGAATCATTCAACTTCTGCTAGTTAATTGCTCACTGTTTTTAGCTGCCACCAAGTCCATTTAACCATCAATAGTAGTTTTTTTTTTGGGCTATATCCTACATCAGGGGCTTGGATGGGCTTATTTTCACCCCTAGAAACTCAGGATAGAATTTTCGATATTTTATTGAGGGGTGAAATTCACTTGCAGAAATAGCAATCCCCTAAATCTGGCTGGACAAGTTTTTTTAGTGACCGTCAAAGCATGGTTTTTATTCTGGGTTGAAATTCAATTCCCAAAATAGCAATACCCTAAATCAGTGGTTTCTGCTGTTGCAGGCCAAGTTTAAATCTGTCCGTAAAAGGGTATATTACACTCAGCGTGCATCTCCAAGTGTATTTTTTCCCGTAAAAGGGTATATTACACAAACTGTTAAATTACAATTGCTGAAAGCATAAGCCTTTAAATTTGCACACACTATTGTGCATCTCATAGTGTATTTCTGTCCGTAAAAGGGTATATTAAATTCAAGGTGCAAATTCAAGTGCTGATAGGGTCATCAACCTCAATAACTTCACACGCTACTGTGCATCTCCAAGTGTAATTCTGTCCGTAAAAGGATACCTTTCATCCAGGGCCTAAATACTAGGCCTACAATTTATATTCCCCTAAATCTGCGGTTACTGCTGTGCCTGTATTAGTGTAATACGGTACTTAAATAGATAGCCAGATAGTGTTAGGTGCCTGTAAAAAAAAGGCCTGAATTTCAATTCAATACATTAGGCCAAATATTTTTTTTCTTATTGTGGTGAACGGTAATAATGAGGAAAACATCTAGTAAGTTTTCCCAAGAGCATCCACCTAGCCCTCCCCCAGCGGTGGAAGACATAGAATGCACTGACGCACAACCACTTATGTTTCGTGATGATGAGGACATGCGAATACCACCTCAACACGTCTATGATGACACTGGTGTCAACTGCTGCGTCTTTCTGCAGTGTGCAGACTGAACAGGAGGGGAGGGAGGAAGACTGGGTGGAAGACGATGCAGGGGACGATGAGGTCCTAGACCCCACATGGAATAAAGGTCGTGCCACTGACTTTCAGAGTTCAGAGGAAGAGGCAGTGGTGAGACCGAGCAAACAGCGTAGCAAAAGAGGGAGCAGTGGGCAAAAGCAGAACACCCGCCACCAAGAGAGTTCGCCTGCTACTGGCCACTGCCACCTGGGACCGAGCACCCCAAAGGCAGCTTCAAGGAGTTCCCTGGCGTGACAGTTCTTCAAACAATGTGCTGGCGACAAGACCCGTTGGTACCTGTTGGTACCATAGGGGAAATATATATTTTAGGCTATTAAAGTTTCCAAACACTGAGCCTGGAGTGTATCATAAAATTAAAACACTCCACATACCGGACCAGTGAGTGAATTGATAGACAGCCAAATGCCACACTTTACTGAAACCAAAGCCAATTACAGCCCCTTAGATACAGGGGAGGAGAGGCAAACAACTGTGTGTTAATACAAACACACACCTATGGTTTCAGTGCAAAGAGAGACTCAAGCCTATTAGTCTAGATCTACAGGGGTATCCACTAGGGAATTCGTACAGACCCTATATATGGAAATTGCGGAGGAGACCCTAATTCATCTGTATGGTATCTGGTTTATATGACAGATGAAGGGAATACTACTAATAGGGCTGACAACTACTTCATAATCTCTGCTTCTACTGACTACAGCAGCACATCCTGGCTCGATGCCTTTCCTCTAATATTCATCAGGAGCTATATTGGCTGCTTGAAAATATAGAGAGCATCGGCTGTCCCACTAGCCAATGCGGAAGAACAGCGGGCCGGGGGGGCACACACCACCTGCCAGCTCCCAGCATCACAATTGTGCGCATATACAATGAGGGATGCCCACTGTCAGGTATGTGAAAAAGTAGAGATAGAACAATGACAGGGATAACTGCATGCATAATGACAGGGAAAGGCAGGCTTGCGATAACGAACCTCCGCCGCAAGGTTCCCAGTTCAAAGGTCCATTAGGCCTCCTTTTGTAACACTCATTGATCCAAATTGCCCCCACGAGGGGAGGGTCGCACCACCTCAATCCACTGAAAACATATTGCCTGTATGTCACCTAGATGCTGAGTATTTACATGACGGGCAACCAGGGTGTCAGCATTTTTACAAATGTCATTAATGTGTTCTCCTATACGGTGTCGGAACTCACAAATAGACTGCTCCACGTATTTAATGCTGCAAGTACAAGTAATCAGATAGATCAGTCCTGAATATCTGCAATTGATGAAGGTATGGATGGCATATGATTTTGTCGTAACGGTACTGCAGAATGTGGATCCAGACTTTATGGAGTCGCATGCTATGTACCCGCTACAGTGAAATGTCCATTTTAAGGGATTAACCAGCCAAGACGATGGAGTCGATTTCTGTAATCGATCCATCTGTAGATTCCCTCAATGCCTCCGAAGGATATCCTGAATGGGACCATTTGCCCAATCAAAATTGGCAATTAGCCGTACCTGTCCCTGACCAACCCCCCTCTCGCTGGGATTAAGGAGTGATTCACGGACACAGGAAAGGGAATGCTGTTAAGCAGTAGAGAGGACCCTACGAGGGTACCCACTATTCACGAATCTATTGGTCAGATCACCAGCCTTAATCTGAAAATCCGAAAAGTATGAGCAGTTTTGACATACCCAAAGGATTTGTCCCTTCAGGATTCCCTTTTTCAATGGGTACAGGTGGCAACTCTCTAAGTGGAGCAATGTATTTGTCACTGTATTTTTACGATACAAACTTGTGTGTATCCTGCCATTCTCTGCTTTCAAAATGGTTAGGTCAAGGATCTTTGTGGGATTGATTTCAGAGGTGAAAAAAAGGTCATATTTATTCACATTCAAGGTTTTCACGAAATCATTGAACTCCTGTACCGTGCCATCCCAAAAGATCAACTCATCATCGATGTATCTAACCCACATCGTGATGTGACTTGACCAGACATTCATCTAATCTCCAAATACTGTCTCCCTTTGCCACCAGCCCAGGTATAAGTTTGCATAGGACGTTGCGCAGGGACTGCCCATGGCCACGCCCCCGAGCTGGTGGTATTAACGACGATTAAACAGGAAGACATTGTGATGTAAGATGAAGTCTAAAAGGCTGATGACAAATTCATTATGCCTGCTATACTCACTGGACTCAAAGATAACATCCTATATGGCAGCTTTAATGAATGATCATGGCTAGTATCTATTTGAATAGTCACATCACACACATGTAATAGAACATATCACTTGTATGACACATATGTATATTTACACGTGTTATGGGTAATATCCTATACTCCGATCGGAATGTTCTTCATATGTTATGTATGACATCATGCGCGTTCCACCCTTTGCTCCTTTTGTAATTTCCCTCTTTCTATAAATTTGGATGTTCCAAAGGGAGGTTGGTTGTCGCCAGACTTCCTTTCCCTGTCATTATGCATCCAGTCATCCTGTCCTATATTGGAGTTATCCCTGTTATTGTTCTACCTCTATTCATAGGCGTGCGCACGGGGTGTGCCGGGTGTGCCTGGGCACACCCTAATAGCCACCTTCGTGCTCACTGCCCGCCGCTGATTCCCCTGTCTGTTATGCTGGCTGCCGCCGCCCGCCGCACTGTAAATTAATTTACAATACCTGGCTGTGGGCGGGCGGCGGCTAGTATTCACATAGGGGGTGGAGTCCTGGACCCAGCGGAGGCAGAGAGGGAGCCGTACGGTGCGTGCTGTGCGGCGCAGGAGTTGACGTCATGTCACGTCACGTCACACTGCGTCTGTGTGCACCTAGCGCGCCTGCAAGTTGGTGAGGTGGGGGTGAGGGCTGAGGGTACATAAAAAAAGAAGTATGTACCTTTGTAACCCCCTGTCCCACAGTGCTACGCCTCCTCTGTTGTCCCCTGTTTTACCCTGATACCCCTCAGTTATATAATATATCTGAGGGGTATCAGGGTATATTATACAGGGGGTAATATAACTAGGGGTATCCGGGTACATGAGGGGTAATATAACTGAGGAGGGCTAGGCTACTATCAGACATTATACAGGGGTAATATAACTTATATTACCCCTCACCCCTGTATTATGTCCCTGATAGCCCTCCTCAGTTATATTACCCCTGTATAATGTACCCTGATACCCCTCAGTTATATAATATAACTGAGGGGTATCAGGTTAAATTATACAGGGGTAATATAACTGAGGAGGGCTATCAGGGACATAATACAGGGGTGAGGAGTAAGATAAGTTATATTACCCCTGTATAATGTACCCTGATACCCCTCAGTTATATAATATAACTGAGGGGTATCAGGTTAAATTATACAGGGCAGGGTAATATGACTAAGGGGTATCAGTGGACATTATTATACAGGGGTAACATAACTGAGGAGGGCTATCAGGGGACATTATACAGGGGTAATATAACTTATATTACCCCTGTATAATGTCATTGATAGCCCTCCTCAGTTATATTACCCCATGTATAATTTACCCTGATACTCCCTGGTTATATTACCCCATGTATAATTTACCCTGATACCCCTCAGTTATATTACCCCCTGTATAATATCCACTGATAGCCCTCCTAAGTCATATGTAATCCACAGGTCCCCCATAACAGTGTGTCATCCACAGATGCCCCCATAACAGTGTGTCATCCACAGATCCCCCATAAGTGTGTCATCCACAAATCCCCCATAACAGTGTGTCATCCACAGATCCCCCATAACAGTGTGTCATTCCCAGATTCCCCCATAACAGTGTGTCATTCCCAGATGCCCCCATAACGGTGTGTCCTCCACAGATCCTCCATAACGGTGTGTCATCCACAGATCCCCCATAACGGTGTGTCATCCACAGATCCCCCATAACAGTGTGTCATCCACAGATCCCCCATAACAGTGTGTCATCCACAGATGCCCCCATAACAGTGTGTCATCCACAGATGCCCCCATAACAGTGTGTCATCCACAGATGCCCCCATAACAGTGTGTCATTCACAGATGCCCCATAACAGTGTGTCATCCACAGATCCCCCATAACAGTGTGTCATCCACAGATGCCCCCATAACAGTGTGTCATTCACAGATGCCCCATAACAGTGCACCTGCGCACTGAGGAGAGACTGAAAGCAGGGGAAGATCCGCGGAAGCAAGCAGGGGAAGGCACAGCAGACGACTGAACAGCTTCTTTTGTAAGTAAATTATTTTATTATAGTGATGAAACGCTTTAAACTCTAAAGAAAAGTTTTGGAGAGTGTTTCTCTCTTTCTCAGGTCTGAAGCAATACCGCGGAAGAAAGGAAAACTCTTGAAAGCTTGTCTTATAAGTATTAGGATAGTACAATAAAAAGGTATCCCTGCGTACCGCAATACTCTTGTATTTTGTAATCTTATTTATATATACTTATTTAGTTTTTTTCAGTAGTATGATTAAGTGGTAAAAATTATTAGTGACCCCCCCATTTTTGACTGTGGTATCTTATGTGCCCCCCCTATATATTGTTCCTAGGCGCAGAGGCGGAGTCACGACAACACTAGGGTGAGGCCCGGCCTGTGTGTGTATGTATATAATATATATATATATATATATATACACACACGTGCGCGGGGCGTGTGTGTTTGTGCTTTAGGGTGCACACCCTAATGCAGTAGGCTGCGCACGCCTATGCCTCTATTACTTTTTCACATACCTTACAGTGGGCATCCCTCATTGTATATGCGCACAATTGTGTTGCTGGGAGCTGGCAGGTGGTGTGTGCCGCCCCCTGGCCTGCTGTTCTTTCGCATGGGATCCCTGCATCATATGGTGGGAGGGGCTCCATGGTCGAACTAGCGCCGAAGCTGTCACCACGCTGGTGGGACAGCCGATGCTCTCTATATTTTCAAGCAGCCAATATAGCTCCTGATGAATCTTGGAAAACGCGTTTAGCCAGGACGTGCTGCTGTAGTCAGTAGAAGCAGAGATTATGAAATAGTTGTCACCCCTATTAGTACAGCGGATTATTCCCTTCATCTATCATATAAACCAGATACCATACTGATTAATTAGGGTCTCCTCCGCAATTTCCATATATAGGGTCTGTATGAATTCCCTAGTGGATACCCCTGTGGGTCTAGACTAATAGGCTTGTGTCTCTCTTTGCACCTAAACCATAGGTGTGTGTTTGTATTAACGCACAGTTGTTTGCCTCTCCTCCCCTGTATCTAAGGGGCTGTAATTGGCTTTGGTTTCAGCAAAAGTGTATCATTTTACTGGACTGGTATGTGGAGTGTTTTAAGTTTATGATACACTCCAGGCTCAGTGTTTGGAAACGTTAATAGCCTAAAATATATATTCCCCCTGTGGTACCAACAGGAGGGTGGTGATGTAATAGGCACACATAGTTCACCTGATACACTTAAGACCTATGATACACTTAAGACCTATGTATTAAAGTCCTCTGAGTGCAGTTTCTGTGTGTTCACCACAAATGGGAATTTTTAAAGGATTCATGAATTCCCTTCTCTCTTTTTTTTTAGTGCATACCAATAAACATTGTTTTATTGGATTCATCTGAAGCAAACCTGAAAATTTTTATATTTTGATATATTGTATTATGCAGTAATATTTCACAATAAAACAGTACAAAATAATTAGGCATTTTTTCTTTCTGCTTTTTATTACGGTATCTTCTAAATTTTTTTAGGTAGTATTTATTTTATTGCTTCCAAGGATATGTGATGTTTCTTGTAGGGGCATTGACTAGACTTATTCTGGACCTCCTCTACATATTGCTTCAAATTAATGCCGCTAGTAAATATGGAGTGATCTTGTGAGAGTTTCCTTTGTGCACCATGGAAACTCGTAAATTATAATAACTTAGTAGGTTTACATGCAGTCCTATGGAAAATCACAAATAACACTCTATGTTAAACTTATTTATGTCACATTTGTATTTTACAGTTTATTAAAAAATGCAAAGTTTATGTTACTTTTCAGGATAAAATAAAACTACAATGTGTGTCTTAGTAATTACCATAGTAATTTTCATGTCTTGCTATTTGATATGTTGCTACATGTAGAATCATAGCCCTGCAAAGAAAGGTAATAATTCTTTCAGTATACACCTGCATATTCGGAGCTTGCACCTGGGTAGACTTACTAGAAACAGCATGTGCTACATTTCACTATTGATATTCATTTTAAAATGAATATATATTCTTCAGGCTGATGTTAGATTTGTCAGGTGATATTTAAGTATGGTTTTAATTTTACAGGAAATTATACCTCTAAATATGTAGTCTGAATTGAATGTGCATTAAACCAGCATTAATGAACATGCATCAACTAGTACTAGAAGGACATTTCATACTGGTTAACAGTAAACTATATACATTAGTGGGATAGAAAACTAATTATAGCAGGTTGAAAAAGGTAGCTCCATTTTTTATTATTTTCTAAGGTCACATTTTTAATATGGGGTTTACCATATACAATAGATTGCATCTCAATGATATATATATATATTTTTAAAACAGTAACTAAATTCACCAAATGAATGGCAAGCACATGGGCAAGTAAAATGAAATGTGCAAAATGTTGAATAATAGGTAAATGCCCCATTTAATATTTTTTATTTTATATGAATGACCTATTCTCAGGATAGGCAATCAATATCATCTGTTTAAGGAGGCTGTAGCACTCCAGTAAACAACCCAGCCTAATTGCAGCTTACTTAGCACTGTGGCATTCGTTAGATAGCTGCTGTGCTTAGTAGGGATGAGCAAAGTGAGCTTCAAATCCAATATTCAAAGTCACTTTGCTCCAAACTAGTGTTGATCGAGCACCGATGTACTTGGGTGCGCTAATGCTCAAGTAGAACACTTTGCGATGCACAATAGAAGTCAATGGAAGAAACCGAGTATTAAGCCAGGCACCCCCTGCTCTGAAGAGGGGAGGGTGCCTGGTTTATAGAAAAAGGTCAGAAATTGATAGAAACACCATGGAATTAGTTCGGGAACAGCATGGGGAGGATGTCTGGATACATCTTGGACTCCCAGGTCGATGCTGGGAACAATGTTGTCCGAATGGTACGCCACTTTTACAGACTGACAATAATACGCACAAAACCAATGATAAAAACGATTTTAGATAAAAAAATTGTTAGGAAACATTCTTTCCTGTCTATTTACTTGTATATAAAGTGCAAGTGCTGTCAAAAATTACAAGGAAGAGGCACTCCGATACAATCTGTATATCACATAAAGGAAGGCCTCATTCACATTGTGGTACAATTGTTCAGGTAGTGGGACATCTACACTCATAAAGCCTATGCAATATGTGAAAGGGCTGCCAAAAATTACAAGGAACCGGCACTCCAATACACCTTTTGTTACACATAAAGGAGGGCATCATACAAAGCCTTAAAAAATTATGATTGATGGCCTGCTGGTGACCCTCAAAAACATTTGGAGCAAGCACCTGCTGATCTGATCATCTAAAACATTATGAGCGAGGGCATGCTGCTGCTTTGGTGACTCTAGATAACCTGGGGCCGATCACACGTCCCGTGACAGTGACGATCCATTTGAATGTCTACCTTATGAACTTTCGAGGTAATTTTCAGAGCCAACCATGGTGACCACGGGTAAGGGAGAATCATTGTTCGATTCCGTAGAGGGAGCCTGAGGAACGGCTACAGCTACCACATCCAAGGCAGCATATGTGCAAATTACCTATAAGGTATAATTAGGTGAGGGCCTGTAGGTGAGCTGACCCTGTAAAATATTTTAGGTGCGGGCCTACAGGTGAGCTGACCCCGTAAAAGATTTTAGGTTAGGGCCTGATGGTGACCTGACTCTGTAAAAAAACATATGCAAGAGGCTGCTGGTGAGCTGACCCTCTAAAAGGTTGTAGGTGAGGGCCTGCAAGTGAGATAACCCTCTGAAAGGTTGTAGGTGATGGCCTACAGGTGAGCTGACCCTCTCAAACATTATATGCGAGTTCCTTCAGGTGAGCTGACCATGTAAAAGATTGTAGGTGAAGGCCTACTGGTGAGATAACCCTCTAAAAAAATATATTTGCTAGTGAGCTGATCCTGTCAAACATTATAAGCAAGGGCTTAATCGTGGGCTGACCCTGCATAAGATTTACGGTGTAGGCCTGCTGGTGATCTGACCCTGTATAAGATTCTAGGTGAGGGCCTGCTGGTGAGCTGACCCTCAAAAAGGTTGTAGGTGAGGGCCTGCAGGTGAGCTGACCCTCTAAAAAATTATATGTGAGGGCCTTTAGGTGAGCTGACCCTGTAAAAGATTGTAGGTGAATGCCTGCTGGTAAGCTTACCCTGTAAAAAATTATATGCAAAGGCATGCTGGTCAACTGACCCTGTAAAACATTATATGCGAGGGCCTGCTGGTGAGCTGACCCTGTAAAAGATTTTAGGTGTGGGCCTGCAGGTGAGCTGACCCTGTAAAATATTTTAGGTGTCCCCCCTTTTATTCATCATAACCATGGAAACCCTACTGCAATCTCTCAGGGAGGACGGTGACATTAGGGGTCTTCAGGTTGGAGGCTTAGAAATTAAACTAGCTGCCTTTGCAGACGACTTGCTCATTCTCACGACTAACCCAGGTAAATCTATAGGCATTATTTTATCAATCCTAACCCGCTTTGGCTCCTTGTCTAATTTTAAAATTAATCCCTCCAAAACTCAGGTTCTTCATGTTGGCCTCTCTTCCCTGAATCTCTCTATGCTTCAAAAAGATTCCCCCTTCAATTGGCTTTCTCAACAGCTAACTTACCTAGGTGTAAAGCTCACTCCCTTCCTATCGGATTTATTCAACCTAAATTATAAACCACTCTTAACTTCCATAATTGCTCAGCTGGACTCATTGGACCTCCCTTATCTATCGTGGTTCGGGCGGAAGAACATACTCATGTCCTTAGTCATCCCAAGGTTAACTTACTTGATGCAGGTTCTACCCATTGAGATCCCCAAGTCATTCTTTACTGCCTTAAACAAGGCAATCCGCAAGTTTATATGGCAGGGGAAGAGCTCACGTATCTCCTTTCAAACGCTTACCAAACCCAGACCACAAGGGGGAATAGGTCTACCGGATCCCGAAATCTATATGAAAGCCATCCAGCTCTCCAGGGCAGTGGATTGGATAAGAAGCCCACCCCATAAAATGTGGACTACTCTGGAGAATTCATTCTTACCCTCTCCTGCCCGGGCTCTACTTTTAGCCAATAAGCCGCTTCCGCCCCCCAGCTCTTTAACTAACTCCATGATCCGTAACACTCTGAAAGTGTGGGGATGGTTCTTGACTACTGGTCAAGCCTTATCGGTACCATCTCCCCTTCTACTTCTAAAGGATATTCTAGATCTAGCTCCCGTAGAACTCAAAGACAGCTGTCCTGTTAATCTGAGGTTATCTGGGCTCCCTATCTCTGACACTCTGGACTCTGAGGGGTGTGTTCCCTCTGATTCAGAGTTTTGCGTTAAATTGGGTATATCTGCCCAAAATTTTATGCTGATACACTTTATAAAGAAAGAAATCCGTAGCATCATAGGGGGTTCCCCCTACCCATCAGACGCAGAATGGTTTGAGAAGTTGATAATGAGCTCACTCCCCCCAACTAAAGTAATATCAACAATTTATAAGTCCCTTAATTCCCCCCTCTCCAGTACCAAGCCAGCGATCATTGGCTTATGGGAAAGAGACTTAAAGAGAACTTTGACAAATTCTGAAATTGCAAGGGCTCTGATCACTCCTCATAAGATCTCTAGATGCACCCGCTTACAGGAGAATAGCTACAAGATATTGTCACGCTGGTATAAGACCCCGGACAAAACTAGCTTATATAACCCTGACACTCCTGACACATGCTGGAGATGCCAAGAAGAGAAGGGCACATTCTTCCACATGTGGTGGTCCTGCAAAGTAATTTGTCCTTGGTGGACGGAAATAGTGGAGCTCAGTAACCAAATATGTAAAACAGCCTTCCCATGTACCCCAGAGCTGGTATTGCTTACTCTGGGTTTAGAAGGTAGCAACAAATGTAAATCCTCTCTCTTTTCTCTGCTCTTAGCGGCAGCTAGAACCCTCTTACCATCCTGTTGGCTCTCAACAGAAGTCCCAACGACTCAACATTGGATCAACAAGGTTGATCAGATTTATAGATTAGAAGAGATTTCACGTTGGGAGAACAAGACACACTTTCCTTCTAATTTGGTCTCCCTGGAGAGAATATAGGAATTTCTCCTAACCCACCCCCCCTACACTAAATATTTGTCCTTGTGAGTAAATCTATCTCGGCTTAGTAGCCAAAGTACACTGATATGCTGACACCACTTCATGTCTTGTTTCAGTTATTACTGTTATGTTATAAAACCTATCTTTGCAATAACTCATATCCCCATTATGAGACGGATAAGGATGTTACCCCGCCCTGTCCATTCATGTATCTAACTCATATGTCTGTATTACATTTGCCTGAGATATGATTTCACGCTTATGGATATGTGTAACCATTTGATAAAAATAATAAAAATTGTTAATATAAAAAAAAAAAAAATTTTTAGGTGTGGGCCTGCTGGTGAGCTGACCCTCTAAAAAATTATATGAGAGGGCATGCTGGTGAGCTGACCCTGTAAAACATTATATGCCAGGGCCTGCTGGTGAACTGACTCTGTAAAAGATTTTAGGTGCAGGCCTGCAGGTGAACTGACCCTGTAAAATATTATATGCACACGAGGGCCTGCTGGTGAGCTGACCCTCTAAAACATTATATGCAAAGGCCTGCTGGTGAGCTTACCCTCTAAAACATTAAATGTGAGGGCCTGCTGGTGAACTGACTCTGTAAAAGATTTTAGGTGCAGGCCTGCGGGTGAACTGACCCTGTAAAACATTATATGCGAGGGCCTGCTGGTGAGCTGACCCCCTAAAACATTATATACAAGGGCCTGCTGGTGAGCTTACCCTCTAAAAAATTATATGTGAGGGCCTGCTGGTGAGCTGACCCTCTAAAATATTATATGCAAATGGCATATATGCGAGGACATTATATGTGACGAATAAGCATGTTGATATGATGGAAGAGGAAGAGAAGGATGAGAAAATGAAGATTCAACCATATACCCTTGTTTGTGGTGGAAGGGGTGCATGGGAATACAGTGTATTCAGTACATTATAAACAACACATTTAAAGTGCCTTTATGTTCATCAGCATTCCTCTGGTGGAGTCGAGAAGTCGTGGTCAATCCAGGCCTTGTTCTTTTTTACAAGAGTTAACCTGTCAGCATTTTCAGTTGACAGGCGGATGCACTTATCTGTTATAATGCCACTAGCAGCACTAAATACCCGCTCAGACTCAGGTTAAAATGATCGCACAGAGCATGCGTGTGGACACACGCTGGTGACATGCGCACCCCCCTGCCGGCGTTTGCGCTTTCAGCCCAATGTGGTGCGATCCCACTCTGAGTTAGCCCGGATGCTGCTTCGACCATCGTCCCAGGCCATCCTGCTCTGCGCCTTGAAACCGCTTTAGCTCTAGCTATTGTGATGGGGCCACTCTGGACATCGCCCTGAAGCCGGTTGTCACTGACTGGTGCCTCGTTGGTTGCTGCCTGGCCAGTTTTGCCTGCCTCTCTGCTCATCCTTCTGCTGTCTGACTCACTACTATCCGGCCTTAGGTTGACGACCTGCCGCCTGCTGGTCGCCTCTCCCATCTGTACCGGGTGGTAAGCATGTGAGGTGCTTTAGGACTCCAGGAGATCAGGAGCTGACAAAGTTCTACAAAATCTGGGAGCGACAGCGGGAGTTTTAGCTCGAGGAGCGTGAGTGTTTCCCATCCTCCCTCTGATCTGTGGCAGCGTGGTGAGAAACTTAGATCTTGTTTATTTTCCTTTTAAAGGGACTGTGCCACTTCAAGTGTATATAACAGAATGTGGAGTGCGGGCTGGAGGGGTAGAAGGGACCATGATAACAGGTCCTAAAGAGTATATGTGGGTTCTGTGTGGTCCCCCCCCAACTATAGCCGACTCCTAGAATCTAGACCACAGCAGAGGTGGAAGGAATGTTAGTGACTGTGGGCTTTGGGCAATAAGGATCAATCAGAGGGGTGTTGCTTGCCCAGAGGTTCGCGGCTGTGGGTCTCAGAAATTGGAGGTAAAAAAAATTGTATATTAACTATGCTAACCAGGCTGGATATATAGGACTCTGTCTGTATGCATTTGGAATATCTGGAGTAGTTGGAACTCCAATTTCAGAAGTTGGTTGTATAAAAAGGGGAAGCTGTTAAATTGCCTTAAAGGGGTTGTCCAAGTTATATTTATTGATAACCTATCCTCAGGATAGGTCATCAATATCAGATAGGCTAGGGTCCGACACCCGGCACCCCTGATCAGCTGTTTGAAGAGAAGGCGTGCGCGGTGTCAGGCTAAAAGGTAAACAGTTAAGGGGAGGCAGCGCTGACACCGCCGCACGCCTTCTCTTCAAACAGCTGATCTGAGGGGGTGCCGGGTGTCGGACCCCGCCGATCTGATATTGATGACCTATCCTGAGGATAGGTCAT
This sequence comes from Bufo gargarizans, assembly GCF_014858855.1. Lineage (NCBI taxonomy): Eukaryota > Metazoa > Chordata > Amphibia > Anura > Bufonidae > Bufo > Bufo gargarizans. Next base: position 535,553,660 of record NC_058082.1, on the reverse strand, counting down.
CAATAAATATAACTTGGACAACCCCTTTAAGGGTCAATCCTTAACCGCCTCTGGACCGCCTAACGCAGGATTGCGTTCCAGCGGCGGTCGATTTATTCCTCCTTGACGCGCCGGCGTGTCATCTAGCGAGATGCGAGATTTCCTGTGAACGCGCGCACATAGGAGTGCGCGTTCACAGGATCGGGAGGTAAACTAGTTAATCTACAGCCTGCCAGCGACGACTGCCAGCGTCTGTTATTTCCTGCTACTTGGTCCTCTGGTGGTCCATTTTGCTTGGATCGACCACCAGAGGACACAGGCAGCTCTGTAAGTAGCACCAAACACCACTACACTACACCCCCCATGACCCTGTCACTTATTAACCCCTTATTAACCCCTGATCACCCCATATAGACTCCCTGATCACCCCCCTGTTATTGATCACCCCCCTGTAAGGTTCCATTCAGACATCCATATGTGTTTTGCGGATCCGCGGATCCACGGATCCGCAAAACACGGACTTCGCGGATCTGCAAAACACGGACACCGGCAATGTGCTTTCTGCAATTTGCGGATCCGCACATTGCCAGAACTATATAGAAAATGGCTTTTCTTGTCCACAATTGCGGACAAGAATAGGACATGTTCTATAGGCTCTACAAAAACGCTGCGCTTGCCCGATCAGGCCTGATATTGTGCCCACACTTGCATTCAGTCCGCCCCACCGCAGTGACAGATTTTTTTTTTTCTGATCACTGCAAAAACACTGTAAAATAGCTGTGGCGCTATAAAAAGATAAATTTTATTTTTTGGTGTTTTTTTTCTTACAGAGTCTCATATTCCACTAACTTGTGACAAAAAATAAAATCTCACATGAACTCACCATACCCCTCACGGAATCCAAATGCGTAACATTTTTTAGACATTTATATTCCAGACTTCTTCTCATGCTTTAGGGCCCCTAAAATGCCAGGGCAGTATAAATACACCACAAGTGACCCCATTTTGGAAAGAATACACCCCAAGGTATTCCGTGAGGGGCATGGCAAGTTCCTAGAATATATATATTTTTTTTCTCTTGCAAAATCATTTTCCACTAACTTGTGCCAAAAGAAAAAAATATTCTATGAACTCGCCATGCCCCTCATGGAATACCTTGGGGTGTCTTCTTTCCAAAATGGGGTCACATGTGGGGTATTTATACTGCCCTGGCATTTTAGGGGCCCAAAAGCGTGAGAAGAAGTCTGGAATCCAAATGCCTAAAAATGCCCTCCTAAAAGGTACTCATTGGAATTTGGGCCCCTTTGTGCACCTAGACTGCAAAAAAGTGTCACACATGTGATATCGCCGTACTCAGGAGTAGTTGGGCAATGTGTTTCGGGGTGTATTTTTACATATACCCATCCTGGGTGAGAGAAATATCTCTGTCAAATGACAACTTTGTATAAAAAAATGGGAATAGTTGTCTTTTAGAGAGATATTTCTCTCACCCTCATGGGTATATGTAAAAATACACCCCAAAACACATTGCCCTATTTCTCTATTTCTTCTGAGTACGGCGATACCACATGTGTGACACTTTTTTTGCAGCCTATGTGCACAAAGGGGCCCAAATTCTAAAGAGTATCTTTATGATTTCACAGGGCATTTTTTACGCATTTGGATTCCAAACTACTTCTCACGCTTTAGGTCACCAAATTCAAGGGCAGTATAATTACCCCACAAGTGACCCCATTTTGGAAAGAAGACACCCCAAGGTATTCCGTGAGGGGTATGGTGAGTTCATGTAAAATTTTATTTTTTTGTCACAAGTTAGTGGAATATAAGACTTTGTAAGAAAAAAAAATATATAATAATTTTCCGCTAACTTGTGACAAAAAATAAAAACTTCCATGAACTCACTATGCCCATCAGCGAATACCTTAGGGTGTCTACTTTCCGAAATGGGGTCATTTGTGGGGTGTTTCTACTGTCTGGGCATTGTAGAACCTCAGGAAACATGACAGGTGCTCAGAAAGTCAGAGCTGCTTCAAAATGCAGAAATTCACATTTTTGTACCATAGTTTGTAAACGCTATAACTTTTACCCAAACAAATAAATATACACTTATTGCATTTTTTTTTAAATCAAAGACTTGTAGAACAACAAATTTTGAGAAAAAGTTATATAGAAATGTAGTTTTATTTGAAAAATTTTACAACCGAAACTGAAAAATGACATTTTTTGCAAAGATTTCGGTAAATTTTGATTAATATAAAAAAAAGTTTAAATGTCAGCAGCAATGAAATACCACCAAATGAAAGCTCTATTAGTGAGAAGAGAAGGAGGTAAAATTAATTTGGGTGGTAATTTGTATGATCTAGCAATAAACCGTGAAAGTAGTGTAGTGCAGAATTGTAAAAAGTGGTCTGGTCATTAAGGGGGTTTAAGCTAGGGGAGCTGAGGTGGTTAATGGACTTGGTGAAAAAGGAGGAAATTAACTGGCAACTGAAACTGTCAGAGTATGTGTCAGAGCACGTGTGGACCACCAGTGGAATTGTAATGGTATATAAGAAGTTTGGGAACTGTTAACAACGGACTAACATGAACTAATCTAAATAATTTCACAAATTAGCTAAGGGACTACCAGCGACCCTTGTGATACTAACTATTGGGAAGGGTTGGTTCGATCAACTGCAGAGCTCTAATCAACTAACTGTACTACACCACCAAAGTAAATGCGGACTGTTAATTGATAATCAACAGTGGAAATATGAAATGGTTCATTCATGTGTATGTGAATGTTAGATAGACATACTGTCGTTCTGTTGGGGGTTGTATGTGAATTGTCCCTATCTGTGGGCTTTATACTGACAGATATTTTGGTACCGCCTGGGGAGGAGAAAGGGTGGCCGGGGTGAGGCTGGGGAATGGCGAGACAGGGTACAGGGAAAAAGGCAAAGGGGCAATCGGAGTTAAATATTTCAGTTTCCCCAATGCCTAAAAGAATAGAAAGATCTAAGCAGCTACTCCTGACCAACATGCGTGGACAGACTAGCCCCACAAAGAAAAAAAAGGAGTATCTCCAGATCAAGAGGGTGAACCTCCCTTGGGGGAGGACCCTGGGTTGGTGCCACCCGGGGAGAGTTTCCAGTCTGGGGAGATAGGTAACAAACAGTTGAATGAGGCCGAAAAAATAAATAAAATAAAACTCTCTGGAGCAGGCTCCCAGCCTGCAAGATATATTTCAAGAAATAAAAAAATGCAACATGGCGATACAGGATCTTTCTCTCCAGACTGGAAACATCAGGGAGTCGGTGGGACTCCTCAGGGTGGACCTACAAAAATATAAAGACAGATTGACAGAAGTGGAGAAAAGAACAGTGGAAGTGGAGGACTTAGGACAGGAAGCATTCAAAGAAAAAAAATAAAAAATAATGGAAGAAAATAAGGAATTGAAAAATAAACTATTACAGTTAGAAAATAGGTCCAGGAGGGTAAATCTGAGAAGGCTGGGAATCCCAGAGGGTGCAGAGGGGCAAGACCCCGGCACCTTTGTACAAATGTGGTTAATGGAACAACTGGGCCAAGACATCTCCGATTATAAAAATTTTGTGGTGAGGGCATATAGATTGCCGGCAAAGATACCCCCTCCAGGAATGAGACCGAGGTTAATGGTCCTGAATCTACTTTCAGTCAGGAATAAGGAGGACATATTGCGTAGGGCAAGGAGGAAAGGGAGGCTGGAATATTTAGATACCACAGTTATTGCATTTCCTGATTATGCAAAAGAAACAGTAAACAAAAGAAGTCGGTTTATTGATGTGAAAAAAAAAAAAACTCTGTTTAAAGAATGTGAAATTTTTAATGTTTCCGGCTAAGTTAGGGATAGAGTGGGAAAGTAAAATGTGTTTTTTTTTTTTTTAAACAGCAGAAGCGGCGGGAGAATGGGTTAAAGAAAAGATAAAGAGCTGAGCGGGAGTTGGGCTAGACGGGGGGACATAGAGGGGAATGCTAGGTTAGAGAACCAGGGTTTAGGCTTTCCTGGGTCATTCAGGAGGAATGGGAAGGGTGAGTATATATATATATATTTTTTTTTTTTCCTCTTTCTTTCCTTCCTCCCTTTCCTCTCTCCCTTCTTTCCTTCTTACGCCTCTACCTTTATCCCATTGTTCCTCCTCCTTCTCCACCCCTGGGAGTCCTGATTAATATCCTGAGAAAGGGTAAATTTAAGAACAAATTATATAATAATTATTTCATGGAGTATTAGGAAGCTGAGCAGGGGATTAAAGAGAATTGCATTTTTTGATGCAATACAAAGGTCTCTTCTGGCTATAGTCTGGCTGAGGTTTATAGACCAAGGATGCAGCACTGTTTCCATTAAGTTTACTCATCATATGCGAGAGGGGTGAGTATATTAATACATCGGGATATAGATATAAAAATACTAAAAGTAATTACAGATAGGGAGGGCTATTATATCCTACGATACTGTATATTGGAAAGCAGAGCATGGTTAATAGCAAGTGTGTATATACTGCCACCCTTCAAAATTGATGTCCTATTAAAAATATATGATATTGCAATTGAAGCGGGGGATAAAATTTTTAGTGATGGGGGATTTCAATAACATGATGGATGTAAGATTAGATAGATGAATAGGGAACACTCAAGGGCCCTGTAGGGGATCAAAAAAATAAAAATAAAAAATATATATATATATATATATATATATCACAGAAGAGATGGGATGCATTGATATCTGGAGGGTCAGGTATCAAAACTTTAGAAAATACTTGTGTTTCTCAATAACTCATAGGAGTCTATCACAGATTGATTTCGTTTTCACAAATAAGAAAGGTTCACTAGAGATTGTAGGGGTGAAATATGGGCAACAGGGAATTTCGGATCACAATCCAGTTAATATAAATATGAAAACACAAAAGATAAAAAAAAAGAGGGATGAATATAAATATAGGGTGGATAAATATGATAAGGTATACACAGTAAGATTTTGGGAGAAATAATAGAGTTTTTTGAGATGAATGATGTTTCAACGGCAGTTAATGTGGTATGGGAGGCTGCCAAGGCCTTTATCAGAGGGATTATTACAAAATATACAGTAATATACAGGAAAGAAATAAGAGAGAAAATAATAAATCTGGAAAAAGAGACGAAAAAATATGAAAAATGTACATTGAAAACCCTACAGAGCAAAACTATTCTGAGTGGAGTGAAAAAGCCTCTGAATTAAAGGAGGAATTGCTCTTATTGGCAGAACAACAAAGAGAAAATGATGTAAGGGTTAACTATATACATGCACAAATACCTGGATAAAAGTTAGCGGCCTTGGTAGCGGCTCAAACAAAAAAAAATCTAGATTCACTGCCTTGTGGATGAAACGGGATATAAAGTAATTGAACAAACAGCCAAGATAGAACTGCTTCAAAAATATTTTGCTGATATATATAGTGGTAAGATAAATAAAAACTCAGAACAAATACAACAGTTTTTGGATGGAATTACTACTTCTAGGTTAACAACAGATCAATGTACAGTCAGGTCTATAAATATTGGGACATCGACACAATTCTAACATTTTTGGCTCTATACACCACCACAATGGATTTGAAATGAAACAAACAAGATCTGCTTTAACTTCAGACTGTCAACTTTAATTTGAAGTGAACGGTGTAGGAATTACAACAGTTTGCATATGTTCCTCCCACTTGTTAAGGGACCAAAAGTAATGGGACAGAATAATAATCAAAAATCAAACTTTCACTTTTTAATACTTGGTTGCAAATCCTTTGCAGTCAATTACAGCCTGAAGTCTGGAACGTATAGACATCACCAGACGCTGGGTTTCTTCCTTGGTGATGCTCTGCCAGGCCTCTACTGCAACTGTCTTCAGCTCCTGCTTGTTCTTGGGGTATTTTCCCTTCAGTTTATTCTTCAGCAAGTGAAATGCATGCTCAATCGGATTCAGGTCAGGTGATTGACTTGGCCATTGCATAAAATTCCACTTCTTTCCCTTAAAAAACTCTTTGGTTGCTTTTGCAGTATGCTTTGGGTCATTGTCCATCTGCACTGTGAAGTGCTGTCCAACACTTCAGAATTCATCCTGCTGCTTTTGTTAGCAGTCACATCATCAATAAATACAAGATAACCAGTTCCATTGGCAGCCATACATGCCCACGCCATGACACTACCACCACCATGCTTCACTGATGAGGAGGTATACTTAGGATCATGAGTAGTTCCTTTCCTTCTCCATACTCTTCTCTTTCCATCACTCTGGTACAAGTTGATCTTGGTCTCATCTGTCCATAGGATGTTGTTCCTGAACTGTGAAGGCTTTTTTAGATGTTGTTTGGCAAACTGTAATCTGGCCTTCCTGTTTTTGAGGCTCACCAATGGTTTACATCTTGTGGTGAATCCTCTGTAATCACTCTGGTGAAGTTTTCTCTTGATTGTTGACTTTGACACACATACACCTGCCTCCTGGAGAGTGTTCTTGATCTGGCCAACTGTTGTGAAGGGTGTTTTCTTCACCAGGGAAAGAATTATTTGGTCATCCACCACAGTTGTTTTCCGTGGTCTTCTGGGTCTTTTGGTGTTGCTGAGCTCACCGGTGCGTTTCTTCTTTTTAAGAATGTTCCAAACTGTTGTTTTGGCCAGACCTAATGTTTTTGCTATCTCTCTGATGGGTTTGTTGTGTTTTTTCAGCCTAATGATGGCTTGCTTCACTGATAGTGACAGCTCTTTGGATCTCATCTTGAGAGTTGACAGCAACAGATTCCAAATGCAAATAGCACACTTGTAATGAACTCTGGACCTTTTATCTGCTCATTGTAATTGGGATAATGAGGAAATAACACACACCTGGCCAGGGAACCGCTGAGAAGCCAATTGTCCCATTACATTTGGTCCCTTAACAAGCTGGAGGCACATATGCAAACTGCTGTAATTCCTGCACAGTTCACCTGTTTGGATGTAAATACCCTCAAATTAAAGCTGACAGTCTGCAGTTATAGCACATCTTTTTCGTTTCATTTCAAATCCATTGTGGTGGTGTATAGAGCCAAAAATTTTAGAATTGTGTCCATGTCCCAATATTTATAAACCTGACTGTATGTCCCTGGAAGATTCTCTAACCCCTTTAGAAGTGAAGGATACGTTAATTAGGATAACAAAGAACAAGGCCCCAGGAATGGATGGTATTCCGTTTGAGGTGTATGCTCAGTATAAAGAAATATTAATACCAAAACTGCTGGAGATGTGGGAAACTTCAAAACAGATGGGTAAACTGCCAGACTCCCTGTGAGAAGCCTCAATTACACTTATCTTAAAGCCTGGCAAAGATCCAGCCTTAATGGATTCATACCATCCTATTTCACTAATCAACACTGACAACAAAATACAAGCTAATATTTTGGCAACTAGACTTAGGAGTGTGGTCCCGTTGCTTGTTCATGAGGATAAATCAGGGTTCATGTCAGGAAAAACTATTACTGAGAACATTATGAGATATTTCTTAACCCCTTCAAGACACAGCCTTATTTCACCTTAAGGACCAGGTAATTTTTTGCAAATCTGACCAGTGTCACTTTAAGTGCTGAAAACTTTAAAACGCTTTGACTTATCCAGGCCGTTCTGAGACAGTTTTTTTGTCACATATTGTACTTCATGACACTGGAAAAATTAAGTCCCAAAATAAAAAAAATTTTGCATAAAAAAATACAAAATTTACCCCAAATTTGGAAAAATTAGCAAATTTCAAAGTTTCAGTTTCTCTACTTCTGTAATACATAGTAATACCCCCAAAAATTGGGATGACTTTACATTCCCCATATGTGTACTTCATGTTTGAATTATTTTGCGAATGATATTTTATTTTTTGGGGATGTTACAAGGCTTAGAAGTTTAGAAGCAAATCTTGAAATTTTTCAGAAATCCAATTTTTAGGGACCACTACAGGTCTGAAGTCACTTTGCGAGGCTTACATAATAGAAACCACCCAAAAATGACCCTATTCTATAAACTACACCCCTCAAGGTATTCAAAACTGATTTTACAAACTTTGTTAACCCTTTAGGTGTTGCACAAGAGTTATTGGCAAATGGAGATGAAATTTGAGAATTTCATTTTTTTTGCCTAATTTTCCATTTTAACCAATTTTTTCCACTAACAAAGCAAGGGTTAACATCCAAATAAGACTGTATCTTTATTGCCCTGACTCTGCCGTTTACAGAAACACCCCATATGTGGCCGTAAACTACTGTACGGCCACACAGCGGGGCGTAGAGTGAAAGGTGCGCCGTATGGTTTTTCGGAAGCCAGATTTTGCTGTACAGTTTTTTTGACACCATGTCCCATTTGAAGCCCCCTGATGCACCCCTAGAGTAGAAACTCCCTAAAAGTGACTCCATCTAAGAAACTACACCCCTCAAGGTATTCAAAACTGATTTTACAAACTTCGTTAACCCTTTAGGTGTTGCACAAGAGTTATTGGCAAATGGGGATGAAATTTGAGAATTTCATTTTTTTGCCTAATTTTCAATTTTAACCCATTTTTTCCACTAACAATACAAGGGTTAACAGCCAAACAAGACTGTATCTTTATTGCCCTGACTCTGCTGTTTACAGAAACGCCCCATATGTGGCCGTAAAATACTGTACGGCCACACAGCGGGGTGTAGAGTGAAAGGTGCGCCGTATGGTTTTTGGAAGACACCATGTCCCATTTGAAGCCCCCCTGATGCACTCCTAGAGTAGAAACTCCAAAAAAGTAACCCCATTTTAGAAACTACGGGATAGGGTGGCTGTTTTGTTGGTACTAGTTTAGGGTACATATGATTTTTGGTTGCTCTATATTACACCTTTTGTGCGGCAAGGTAACAAGAAATAGCTTTTTTGGCATCGTTTTTTTTATTGTTATTTACAACATTCATCTGACAGGTTAGATCATGTGGTAATTTTATAGAGCAGGTTGTCACGGACGCGGCGATACCTAATATGTATACATTTTTTTTTATTTATGTAAGTTTTACACAATGATTTCATTTTTAAAACAAAAATTTTTTTTAGTTTCTCCATAGTCTAAGAGCCATAGTTTTTACAGTTTTGGGGCGATTATCTTAAGTAGGGCCTCATTTTTTGCGAGATGAGATGACAGTTTGATTGGCACTATGTTGGGGTGCATATGACTTTTTGATCGCTTGCTATTACACTTTTTGTGACGTAAGATGACAAAAAATTGCTTTTTCTACACCGTTCTTATTTATTTTTTTTTTTACGGTGGTCACCTGAGGGGTTAGTTCATGTGATATTTTTATAGAGCCGGTCGATACGGACGCGTCAATACCTAATATGTATACTTTTTTTTATTTATATAAGTTTTACACAATGATTTCATTTTTGAAACAAAAAAATGATGTTTTAGTGTTTCCATAGTCTAAGAGCCATAGTTTTTTCAGTTTTTGGGCGATTATCTTAAGTAGGGTCTCATTTTTTGCGGGATGAGATGACGGTTTGATTGTTACAATTTTGGAGTGCATGAGACTTTTTTATCACTTTTATTATCTTTTTTGGGGAAGTAAGGTGTGCAAAATTTCAATTTCATCATAGTTTTTTATTTTTTATTTTTATGGCGTTCACCGTTTAGGAAAAATAACATGACCGTTTTATAGATCGGGGGTTTTTATAGGGGGGGTACCAAAACTACCCGATCGCCGATACGGGGGGTCACAGGACCCCCCTCGGCATTGAGCCTGAGTGCCTGGCTGTCTGCAGACATGGTGACAGTTAAATGCGATGAGCAGTATACTAGTCATGGAGCGCTAAGTAGCAGTGCTCCATGACTAGTATACATGTGATTGGTATAGTATATTGTCACACTCTCCTTCTCTGATCGCTTCCCTGACAGGAATGGGGACGATCAGAGAAGGAGAGGCACACAGTCCCTCCCTAACCCCCCCTTACCTGCCCCGATGCGCTGCAATTGGTCCCTCTGCAGTATTGGACCAATCACAGCTATCGTGGAAGGGTCAGGGGTCTAATACAACTCCTTCCGGCTTCTCTGGTTGCCTAGCAACCCCAGCACGCCGGCTTCACTGAATCTTCAGCGCTTCGGTCCCTGCGCTGACAGTGAAAGCCGATCACGTACATGCACGTGGGGATGCGGTGAGGCACCACATTCCCCCACGTACATGTACGTGATATTGCGTGAAGGGGTTAAGTACCCAGCTTGAACCCACAAATTGCGGAGAACGGATGATAGTAACTATAGACGCCTCAGGGGGGCTTTGACATGATAGAATGGCCCTTTTTGATCAACATAATTAAGAAAATGGGATTTGGCGACTGTTTTCTCTCATGGGTAAAGTTACTGTATACTGAAATTCCCGCAAGGGTGATAGTAAATGGAGAATACTCGAGTAACATACAAATTGGCAGAGGGGTTAGACAGGGATGCCCCCTCTCCCCTCTGCTATTTGCTATAGCTATTGAGCCACTTACAGATATGATTGGGCAAGATACAGAAATTGTGGGGTTTAGGTATGGTACTCATGAGGAAAAAATTGTGTTATATGAGGATGATATTATGTTATTTGTGGGTTCACATGGATCACTCAATAGGATCTTCCGAGTATTTGATCAATATGGTAGACATGCTGGACTCAGCAAAAACTGGTCTAATTGAGCTTGTATCCCGATCGGTCCTCTGAACAATTTTAGACTGGGAATGTTGGGAATTAAGACGATTAATGAACCTGTTAAATAACTGGGAATTCAGATTACCCCAGATCCTAATGGTTATGTTCGACTGAATGTGGTTCCTAAAATTCAGGAAGAAAACAGAGGTATGGAAAAGACTGTACATGTCGATGGCGAGTCATATTTCCTTGGTGAAGATGTGTTTATTACCTGCAGTGAATTATATTCTGTGGAACACACCAGTGATAATCCCTAAAAGATATTTTAAAATAATAGCCAGTTTACTAACGGATTTAATATGGCGAGGGAAAAAATGAGGATAAAGGCACAGACACTGTGTATTCATGAGAAGGAGGGTGGATTATCTGTACCAGATTTGGAACTTTATTTCATTTCCGGGATTATAAAAAACATGATAACATGGAGTAACACAAAAAGCTATAAGAATATAATAGTAGGAATTAATAAAAGACTGGAAAAATGTATTATCATTCAAATAATGGAAGCAGGCATTCTGACCCAACAGAGATGTAATTATACACCTTTAATTGCGTTGATGGCTAAAAAAAAAAAGTTGGAGGACGGCAAAAGAACTATGGTCCCAGACTGGTTTTCATGCTGACACCATATTATGGGACAATGTTAATCTCACAGAATTAAAGTTAATTGAACAGAAGATCTGGTGGAAATACAGTATATATAAATTAGGCCAGGTATGAGAAGCCCCTACGAAGAGCTAAAAAGGAAATACCAATTGAAAAATATAGAGTTGAGGTTTTATTACTTACAACTAAAACAAGCACTGTATAAGATTATAGGGAAAGGCACACAAATTACCATTCTACCGCAGCCTTTGGTTAATATCACTAAATTAATACCAGGCAAGAAACTGGTTTGAAGAATATACCAATGCCTGTCGCACCAAAAGACAAACAGAAGAGCAGTTGATAATCTAACTCATAAATGGCAGGGTACCTTAATTTTTTGGAATCGGCTATACAGGCAAAGAACAGGGTCTCAAGGAATTTTTCTTTTAGAGAGAAAGGAATATTATATATATTTTATTTTTATTTACTTTTTTCTCTCCTGAGCAACTGGCACGTTAAGGGTGGGGGGTTGGGGAAATATTTGCAATGTAAGAATAAGATGATTGTTGAAAAACTTTGTAATGGTTGGAAAAATGTAATAAAGATTTATTTTAAAAATGCTGGCGGCAGGGTAGGCCGGCACCTTCAAGGCATAGAGTGCCAGTTCGTGCCACATGTCGAGCTTGAACACCCAGACTTGTAAGGCACCGAAGGATCATTGAGGACACTGACACGGTCTGCTATGTACTCCTTCACCATCTTCCAACATTTTCCCCTCCTTGTTACACTAGGCCGCGCATCAGTGTGAGGGTGCTGGCAGGGTGTCATGAAACTGTCCCAGACTTTGGAGAGTGTTGCCCTGCCTCTGTTAGAACTGCTGTGTGTTCCCCTTGTCTCCCCTAATTGATTGGCCTAGGAACTATGGAGTCTGCCGCCAGCGTTGTCAGATGGAAATTTTTGTAGTAATTTTTTCAACAAGGATCTTATGGTATTGCACCATTTTGCTCGTCCTCTCCGACAGAGGATTGAGGGATGAGAAGTTCTTTTTGTAGCGGGGGTCGAGAAGGGTGAACTACAAGTAATCCGTGTTTTTCTAAAATGCGTATAACACGTGGGCCGCTGGAAAGGCAGCCTAACATGAAGTCAGCCATGTGTGCCAGAGTCCAAACAGGCAAGACTTCGCTGTCATCATCTGGAGCATTACTCTCAATCTCCTCATCCTCTTCATCCTCTTCTGCCAACCCACGCTAAACAGATGGAATTAAACTTCCATGGGTACTACCCTTTGTAGCGGAGGCAACCATCTACTGCTCCGCCTCCTCCTCTTCATCGTCCAATTTGTGCTGATAAGACAAACTGAGGGTGGTCTGGCTAATCACCCAGTGTAATGTCTTCCCTCATTTCCACCTCTTCCACATGCAAAGTGTCCTTAATTGTAAGCAGCGAGTTTTGAGTAGACACAGAAGTGGGATGGTTACCCTGATTATAGTGTTATCGCCACTCACCATCTGTGTTGATTCCTCAAAGTTTCCTAAAACCTCACAGAGGTCAGACATCCATGCCCACTCCTCGCTTGTGAATAGTGGAAGCTGACCGGAAAGGCGACAACCATGTTACAAATGGTATTCCGCTACTGCTTTCTGCTGCTCACAAAGTCTGGCCAACATGTGGAACGTCGAGGTTTCAGCACGTGCTCACTTTGCACAACAGCCGGTGAGCTGGCAATTTCAAGTGCTGCTGCAGCATTGACAGACCAGATGAAGCTGCCGATGACTTTCAGAAATGTGCACACATGCCGCACACCTTCACCAATAGCTTAGGCAAATTGGGGTAGGTTTTGAGAAACTGCTGATCCACTAAGTTGAAGACATGGGCTGGGCATGCCGAGCTTGCCGAGCTCCAAAGTCACCACCAAGTTATAGCCATTATCAGACACAACCATGCCTGGTTCTAGGTTGAGTAGCAAGAGCCACAGCTCAGTCTGGTCTCTTATCCCATGCCACAGCTCGCTGGCGGTGTGCTGTTTGTCCCCTAAGTATATCAGCTTCAGCACTGCCTGTTTCAGCTTCCCCACTGCAGTGCTACACTGCTTCCAGAGCCCCTGCTCATTTTTGTAAGGCACAGGTTGCAAATTACAATTCTTTTGTCGTACGCATTTTCCTCAGAAAAGCACCTACCCCTTGACAAGGGAGATTTCTGCAAGGGGGTGCTCCATGGAACAGTTGCGGGCCTGTTTGGTGTGGCCTGCCTTTTCCCTTTTGCCACTCCACTGCCGATTCCAGCCTGTTACGGTGCTGCAGATCCCTGCCCCTCTGTACTGCTGCCCTCGCTTGGTTTTACACCTTCCCAGGTTGGGTCAGTGACTTCATTGTCCATCACCTTCTCTTCCACTTCTTCACTCACTCTGTTCATCCTCCTGACTTGTTGACATAACCACAACCTCATTGATTGACAACTGTGTCTCATCCTCTTCCTCAACCTCTTGAGACAGTAATTGCTGTTGAGTTATTGGCAACTGTGTCTCATCATCATCCACCTCATTAAACAGTAATTGCCGTTTTCCACCGTTGTCTTCTTGTGACTGTGGAGGGTCAAGAGTTTGGGAATCAGGGCACAAGATCTGTCCCTCTTCAATTTTGCTTGGCGAGAGAGCCAAATCAAGAAATGGCGAGGAAAAGAGGTCCTCGGAAATACCGAGTGTGGGATCACTAGTTTGGCCAGACTCTCCTTGGCTGGAGGAAGGAGTATCAAGACTGTACTTGGTGGAAGACAGGGTGGTGCTTAACTGACTGGAAGCAATATCTACTGTAATCCAACCGACCACCTGGTAGCACTGGTCTGACTTCAAGAGTGGTTTCCTGCAAACTGGGACAAGAAGCTAGGTATTGTGGATGACTGTTTTTCTTGTGCTTTGGCAGCAGGGACAGTTTCAATGTGCCCAGGGCCACAGCCTCTGTGTGCACCATCAGCATCACGGCCACTTCCTCGTCCCTTACTGCTCGCCTTCTTCATTTTAAGTGTGATAAATGTGTGAAAGTATGTCACACGTACAGTAGTGTAGGATTTGGAAGTGTATGCAAATTTTATTTTTTTTACGGATTTGAGATGTGGAAACATCACACAGTAATATCCCGCAGATAATGTCAATGCTGACACCAGCGGCTAACAAAAAATTGCAGGGATTGTCACAGGTATTTGGGATGAGGAAACGTTATACAGGAGATGTACCACCAGTAAGGTCACTGTCCAAGGCGTCTATGTAAAAAGTGCACTGTATGTCAGAGAGAAACATTTTAGGCGCACACTTGACACTGGATATGTGGCACTGATAATATCACTATCTGCAGCGGACACCGTATATTGAAAAAAAACACTGGATGTCACAGATATATTTGGGATGTGCACATTTTACACTGGATATGTGGCACAGCTAATCTCACTGTCTGCAGCGGACAGTGCTAGTGCTTAGTATCGCGCCTTAACCCCATGATCGATGAACATGACCTCTTTGGCTTAGGCCTCTTGCACACGAATGTATTTTCATTCCGAGTCCGTTCAGTTTATTTTTTAACCGATCATATACGGAACCATTCATTTCAATGGGTCCACAAAAAAAATTGAAGGAACTCCGTATGCATTCTGTTTCCATATTTCCGTTCTACAAAAAAATTGAACATGTCCTATTATTATGCGAAAATGTTGGGCGGCACTATGTTACGATGTGGATGCTCGATCGGCGAATGTCATCCCAGATAAGTCGAAGAAGAGAAAACCGGCACTCCAATGAATTGCTGAATGATTCTTTTTATTGGTCACTCATGAATTGGTCACTCAGTGTATTCATGAGTGACCAATAAAAAGAATCATTCAGCAATTCTTTGGAGTGTCGGTTTTCTCTTCATGTCCTATTATTGTCTGCATTACAGACAAGGATAGTACTGTTCTATGAAGGGCCAGCTGTTCTGTTACGCAAAATACGGAATGTGCACGGATTTCACCCGTATTTTTTGAAGATCAATTTTTTGTGGACCACAGAATACATACGGTCATGTGCAAGAGGCCTTAGTAAGAGGCTGTGGTGCTCATTGTAGTTCTGTGGCCTTTTCAAACAGCTGAACAACGTGGATGCTGGGGTATGAACAAAGTTCAGATAATGATGAATTATCTTGAGGATAGATCATCAATATCAAAATCTCACACAACCCCTTTAAGGAATATAATTCCCAAATATAGCATAATTGATGTTGAAAAAATAATAATATATAGATCCGTTTTTCAGCTATATATCATGAACTTTTCATTCCACAAATTGTGCACAGAACGAGGGGGGCATTATTTGCTAAAAAGAGTTGCCCTAACGATATAAGGGCTCATGCATACGACCGTATGCCCTCCTAGACATACGGTCCGTGAGCGGGCCATATGTCCCAGAGCAGTATAAATTGTGCGCACGGGAGCGCACAGCATCATAGATTACTATGATACTGTGCTCACCGGGCCACCTGCGGGTCTATTGTCCTGCACTCATGTGATCATATGATCATATGAGTGTGGGCCAATAGTCCTGCGGGCGGCCCGATGCGCACAGTATCATAGTAACCTATGATGCTGTGTGCTTCCATGCGCACGTTGTATGCTGCTCCGGGACATATGTCTTTGTAGGGCATACGTTCGTGTGCACGAGCACTAACTCCATCTCTGAATAATGTAGCCCTAGCAATTAGGCTAGTTTCACATCTGCGGCAGGGTGTTCTGGCTGCCTGCTCCGGCAGAGTATGTCGCAAATTGGCTGGACACAAAACTCCAGTGTGGAGTAGTTTCTGTCCTGCCAATTTCCGGCATTTTTGCTGGATCTCTGCTGTGCCCAATTATAGTTAGTAGGGCTGACTGGCAGATATGGAAAACTCTGGCAGGCTGTTCTCAGCTGGAACAGCCTGCAGGAATCGGTGCCATAGAAGTGAAACTAGCCTTAGCTGATCTCTGTATGAATGAATTCCATTACTCTGATAATATTGGGGCAGATCATTCATATCCTCTCTAATATGTGAGATGAACATGCTACTCACCAGCCACTTCTGGGACCATATTCTTCAAAATGAGGTACATATGGAGATTTATTTAACTGGTGTAAAGTCGAACTGGCTTAGTTGCCCATAGCAATCAATCAGATTTCACTTTTCATTTTCCAAAGGAGATGTGAAAAATGAAAGGTGGGATCTCATTGGTTGCTATGGGCAGCTAAGCCAGTTCTACTTTACACCAGTTTGATAAATCTTCTCCTATGTCCATATATCAGCTTGCTTAAACAATAGCACAATATCTAGCTAGCAATTTATTAAAAAATTGACATGACTGAAACTGACAATATGTGTATGAATGTCTCTATTATACAAAGTCCTGATTGACAAGATTTATTCCTGGTGTTACACTGAGATGATCAAGATGTTCCTGCTTCCCGCTTGTTCTTTCTGATGTTTTTGTAAACAGGTATAATTAGAAATAAGCAAATTGCTTCTATTTCCTATTACTTAGCCATACTTGATCAGTGACAGCCGAACAGCTGAATGACAGTGAAGCATGTTTTCACTGATTTGTTCATCTCTATTTGCAATTAACACCATACTCCTACTGGTCAAGTTTTTTTATTTTATTTTATTTTATTTTATTATGAAATATAGATTCCTGAATATTATAGGATCTTGGAATTATTTACAATTTTGTGGTCAGCAAAGTCATATCTCATGCGCACAAACGTATGCCTTTTGCAGTCCGCAAAAAACAAATCCACAAAAAATACGGATGATGTGCATTCCGTATTTTTTTAAACGGAACAGCTGGCCCCTAATAGAACAGTACTATCCTTGTCTGTAATTCGGACAATAATAGGACCAGTAATGGCCAGTTTGCCGATGAAGGCCCCCGGTGGCTGTTCTTGGAACTGCCTGCTCCCGGTGACCGCATTTCATTTCAGACTGATTCGCGCACAGGCACAGGTAAGGACTTACCTGTGCATCGCCAGACTTGTCAGTTAAGATGGCAGCTCGCATGTGTTCGCGGGCGAACACGGCGAACTGGCCAACACTGAATAGGACATGTTCTATTATTTTGTGGAATGGAAATACGGATATATGGAAACGGAATGCACAAAGAGTAACTTCTGTTTTTTTTTGCGGACCCATTGAAATTAATGGTGTTCACAGGAGTCCAAGTATAAGTGCATGTCTACCCCTAGCAGCTCCATAGAGCTTTATGAAATGGCAGTGTCTATGTGTGACTGCAGCTCCATTCAAAAATGGAGCATAGGTCTCTGTTCTCATAATCAGTGGGGGCCCCAGCGATTGGAACCCCGCTGATCAAACACTTATCCTCTATCCATTTTACAGATCAGAAGACAGCACAGCAGGGAAAGGGAACAGTAAGAAGGAGGGTAATATGACCCATGCTCATAAAGTCTTGAAGTCAGCCAAAACCAATCAGGAGGGATAATATTGACATGTGTCATAGGTAGATCCCAAGCAAAAAAAGCTATGGGTATTCTGAGCTCGTACCTTGATTTGGCATGACATCTGAAAGTGAGACAGCAATGAAAGCTTTATCTTTAGACACAGAATACAGTTAGTTTAGGGTCAAGCTGGGATGGTGATAGGGAAGATAATAGGAGTAGTAATTTATTGACAGACAGGCAGAGACCTTTTTGATGGGGATAGGATAGGGTCAGTCACTGGACCGCAGCCAATTTTATCCACTGAGGCTCTGGTTGCACCATAGAAGTACTACACTGTGCCCAAATTTTCAACATACATGTTTTCCATCATCACAATCACTAAGTATATACGTAATAAACAGCATCCTGAGTGCAATTGGTGCAAAGTATAAAGTAACCAGCCATACAGTATTTTCTACAGGCTCCATATTGTACTGTTATCAAGCACGAGATATGAGAAGTTAAAACAGGAAATAAAATCAGTTGTAAAACATCAACAGTCCTCATTATTAACATATTTTTTATTAACCTCTGGATATTTCCTGATCTCTAATTTGTTTATAGGAATCTGTTTCAGAAATAATCCCTTAAGTAATCTTAATTTAAGACTTTGTTAGAAATTCAAATTTATAATGATATGTTTTTTTTTTTTAATTGTGCACATAAATTTACATTGACATTTATACTTGGAAAAATACAGCCCACCTTGTGTTCATTATTTTAATAAAAACTCAACATATTGAAAACTTCATACAATCAAAAGGAAACAATGTAGTTGAATAATATAGTTATTGCTATAGATTTATACATCTGTATAAGATATATTGTTATAGATTTATACATCTTTTACAATTTATTCTACTGAAATAGCCCTATTTTAAAACGCTTAAGTTGCAACCTAATTAGGTATTAACAATTTTTTCTGTTTTTGCTTTTCTTTGCTTCAATTGACAGAAAACAACTCATTATCGCTCACTAAGGCCTCTTTCACACGGACGTCATTTTTTTTGCCCGGATAAGAGCCGGGTGCGTTGCGGGAAAATGCGCGATTTTTTCTGCGCAAGTGCAAAACATTGTCATGCGTTGCACTCGCGTGAGAAAAATCGCGCATGTTTGGTACCCAAACCCGAACTTCTTCATAGAAGTTCGGGCTTGGGATTGATGTTCTGAAGATTGTATTATTTTCCCTTATAACATGGTTATAAGGGAAAATAATAGCATTCTGAATACAGAATGCATAGTAAACCAGTGCTAGAGGGGTTAAAAAAAAAAAAAAAAAACCTTAGTCCACTTGCTCGCGAAGCTGGCATCTCCTTGTGTCTCCGCTGCTGATGAACAGGACCTGGGGTGAGCTGCTCCATTAAATACAGGTTAAGGACCTTCGATGACGTCACTCCGGTCATCACATGGTACGTCACATGATCTTTTACCATGGTGATTCACCATGGTAAAAGACCATGTGATGACCGGAGTGACGTCATCGAAGGTCCTTAAGCTCTATTTAATGGAGCAGCTCACCCCAGGTCCTGTTCATCAGCAGCGGAGACACAAGGAGATGCCGGGCTTCGCGAGCAAGTGGACTAAGGTGAGTTAAATTTTTTTATTTATTTTTTTAACCCCTCTAGCGCTGTTTTACTATGCATTCTGTATTCAGAATGCTATTATTTTCCCTTATAACCATGTTATAAGGGAAAATAATAATGATCGGGTCTCCATCCCGATGGTCTCCTAGCAACCATGCGTGCAAATCGCACGGCATCCGTACTTGCTTGCGGATGCCATCCGATTTTCACACACCCCATTCACTTCTATGGGGCCTGCGTCACGTCAAAATCGGAAAATATAGAGCATGCTGCGATTTCAACTGAACGCACAAGTGATGCGTTAAAAACATCGCTAATGTGCACAGCCCCATAGAAATGAATGGGTCAGGATTTAGTGCGGGTGCCATACGTTCGCCGCACGGATCGCACCCGCACGGAAAACTCGCCCGTGTGAAAGGGGCCTAAAAGTATCTGTTAAGGCCCGTTTTCCTGCACTGCATCACAGTCACATGAGATTTTCTCGCTATGTTGGTTCCCTATCACGATGATATCACCTCAACATTTGAGGCATGACAAGGCTTGTAAGAATCTGACCTGTAGACACGACTAGTGATAGACTAACATCGGCCGGGACGATTTGCGAACACGATTGCGCGCACAAGATCAAATGGCTTCATTCACATTAATGGCAGGTTAACCTGAAAAACCTTCAGGTCATTATTGCAGCCACAAAATACTATAAGAAGTGCACAAATCGTCCCACAACATGGACAGTGACATACCAGAGGGGGATCAATGGCAAAAATTCCCCCCCAAAAAACTATTTTAATCAGGTGCCATTTTTTTGCATCTTATAGGGAAACTGTCAAAAATGTTCCCTGCTGGAACCTAGAAAAAAAATTATTTTAGACTACGGGAGTACAGGCCCCAAACATTAGGCATTTAGCAGACAGAAAACATCAATTGATAATGTGGCTAGAGGTACATTAGGCGGTCATCGTATAACAATTTTACTTCAGGCCAGTTAGATTATAGGCGCCAAAAATTATGCATTCACCGTACAGAAAAGATTAAGTGATTATGTGGCTGGAGGTATAATAGAGGGTCAATGGATATCAATTTTACTATAGGCCAGTGGACTACAGGCCTCAAACAATATTCATTCACCGGACAGAAAACATCAAGTGATTATGTGGCTGGAGGTATATAAGAAGGGCATTGGATATAAATTTGAATGCAGGCCAGTGGAGTACAGGCCCCAAACATTAGGCATTCACCGTGCAGAAAAGATCAATTAATTATGTGGCTGAAGGTATATTAGATGGTCAATGGATATCAATTTTACTGCAGGCCAGTGGACTACAGGCCCCAAAAATTACTCACTTACCGTACAGAAAAGAGCAATTGATAATGTGGCTGGAGGTACATTAGGCGATCACCGTATAACAATTTTGCTGTTGGCCAGTTAGATTAGAGGCACAAAAAATTATGCATTCAGCATGCAGAAAAGATCAAGTGATTATGTGGCTGGAAGTATAATAGACGGTCATTGTATATGAATTTTACTGTAGGCCAGTGGACTACAGGCCCCAAAAATTATTCATTCACTGGACAGAAAACATCAAGTGATTATGTGGCTAGAGGTATATTAGATGGTCACTGGATATCAATTTTATTGCAGGCTAGTGGACTACAGGCCCCAAAAATTATTCATTTACCGGATAGAAGACATCAA
Organism: Bufo gargarizans; assembly: GCF_014858855.1. Taxonomy (NCBI): domain Eukaryota; kingdom Metazoa; phylum Chordata; class Amphibia; order Anura; family Bufonidae; genus Bufo; species Bufo gargarizans. The sequence goes on along the minus strand of NC_058082.1, from coordinate 535,532,633 downwards.
GTGATTATGTGGCTGGATATATATTAGATGGTCATCAATGTTACTACAGGCCAGAGGAGTACAGGCCCCAAAAATTATTCATTCAACATACAGAAAAGAACAAGTGATTATGTGGCTAGAGGTATATTAAACTGTCATTGAATATTCATTTTACTGCATGCCATTGGAGTACATGCCCCAAATATTAGGCATTCACCGTACAGAAAACATCAAGTGATTATTTGGCTAGGGTTATATTAGATGGTCATTGGATAACAATTTTTCTTCAGGCCAGTGGAGTATAGGCCCCAAAAATTATTCATTCACAGGACAAAAAACATCAAGTTATTATGTGGCTAGAGGTACTGTATATTAGACGGTCATTGGATATCAATTTTAATGCAGGCCAGTGGAGTACAGGTCCCAAAAATTATTCATTCAACGTACAGAAAAGAACAAGTGATTATGTGGCTGGAGGTATATTAGACGGTCACAGGATATCAATTTTATTGCAGTCCAGTATAAATACTTGTCAAATACATATGTTTAAAAGAACTAAAAATACTATTTTGGATTAAAAACATGGCTAACGAAATCCCACCTCTTGGGAAAAAAAAAAAAAAAAAAAAAAAGAGAATAGTTGAAATTTGATAACACGTGGTCGTCATAGGTGTTGAATTTCTCCATTGCCCTAAACATTAGGCATTCACTGGACAGAAAAGGCCTTTTATGCCACTGTATTTACATAAGACAGGGACCATTCTTTGTTCTGGGTGGTGGCGGATATGTGTGGGCTGGCATGAGGAAATTCAATAAAATGTGGTAGTCATAGGTGTTGAATTCCTCCGAGATCCATGCCTCATTCATTTTTAGAAATGTTAGGTAGTCCACACTGTCGTGAGCTAAGCGAGTGCGCTTATCGGTCACGATCCCCCCTGCTGCGCTAAACATCCTTTCGGACAGGACACTCAACGACGGGCAAGCCAAGAGTTTCATGGCAAATTGTGCCTGCTCTAGCCACAGGTCAAGTCTGCACACCCAGTAGTCAAGGGGTTACTCGCTTCTCAGAGCGTCCACATCATCCGTTTACCCAATGAATTCGGACACCTTTCGGTCTAGACGTTTCCTGTGGCTGGATCCAAGTGCAGCTGTTGATGGGTTGGCTGCAAAAATGATCTCATATCCGAAGTGACCAACACATCTTCAAACCGCCCTCTTCTTACATGCACTGTAGGATTGGTATAAGCAACTGTTTCTCTGTGGGTGGAAAATCCCTTCTAAAATGGCTAGAGATTTTCCTGGTCTGCCGCAAGACGTCCTGGACCCCGGGGTATTTGACAGCGAATCGCTGCAAGACTAAGTTCAGGACATCTGCCATGCAATGCACGTGTGTAATTTTGCCCTGTTTCAGCACGCTTAGCAGATTGGCACCGTTGTCGCACTCCACTTTACCAACTGTCAAATTAAGTAAGGTTAGCGACTGATCAGCCTGTGACTGCAGAGCTGAAAGGAGTGCAAGACCGGTGTGGCTCTTGGCTTGCAGGCACAACAGCCACAGCACAGCTTGGCAACCTCTCACCTGGCACTTCAAATAGGTTCTGGGGAGCTTGGGGGGTGCAGTGGAAGAGGCGATAACAGTGGAAAAGGAGGAGTCAGCTGAGGAGGAGACAGAGGATGGAGTTGGAGAAAAAGAAGAAGAGAAAGGCCTGCAATCCGTGGCGGTAACACCAAATCTCCACGGGTGCCACGGGTTACATGCTGGATGGCCGTCAGAAGGTTCACCCAGAGGGCAGTAAAAGTTATGTACCTTCCCTGCTCGTGTTTGTTAGACCACATATCTGTGTCAGATGTATCTTGGCACCGACACTGTGTGCCAGAGTTACATTCACTTATCGCTGAACATGGCCATATAGCTCTGGGATGCCCTTCTGGGAGAAATATTTCCTCCCGAAGACCTTCCATTGCAGTGTGCCAATGGTCGCAAATTTTCTAAAGTCCTCCAAGTACACCAGCTTATATGGCAGTAGTTACGGGGCTAGAAGTTCCGACATGCCAGCTTTCAGCTGTTGGGCAAGAGGGTTGTCTGGTGTCATCAACTTTTTACGTTCGAACATTTATGCCACGGAAGCCTGCCTTTTGCCAGATGAACGCAATGATGGAAGGTGGAGGACAAATGGGAGGAGTGAGAAGAAGGAGAAAAGGCAGGATGTGGAGCGCCGGAAGAGTGGCTTTTTGGGTTCTGACGGATTTGCTCCCACTGGGATCGGTGATGGGAGGCCAGGTGCCTTCTTATGGCGGTCGTCTCTAGGTGAGTGTTGGGCTTACCGCGACTTATGCATTGACAGCACAGGCTGTAGATGGCAACACTATTGTCAGCAGCTGACACATTGAAAAAAGCACACACTGTGGAGCCATGTGCCGGCATACTGGGAGTGCAAAATGTGACCGTGCATGGTGGATGTCTCGCTCCAGATTAATTTGCAGTCTTCTATTTGCCTTCTATGCTATGCAAATTCTGCCTGCTTTTCCTCCTTCTCCTACCTATCTTCTGCTCCTTCTCTCCCTCTGAATTCTTCTCCTCTCCCTCTCTTTTGGGTACCCACGTGACATCCATCGTCACGTCATCATCGTCATCTTCACCACCACTGACATTAGAGATCTCGGAGTAAGCAGCAACAGCGGGGACCACCCTCCTTGGGCTGATCTGGGAACTGTCGTTAGACTGCAGAGTGGCAACCGTTGATATCTCCTCTTTCTGATCTGATGCAAAGAATGGCTGCACATCAGTAAGGTCTGGTAATTGATGGCAAATAATTCCTCTGACTCAAGCAGAGGGGATATGGTGGTGGTGTTTTTGGTGGTGCACACAGCAGAGAGGGAAGAGGATGCAGATAGAGAGGATGAGAAAGGTGCAGAAGTGGAAGGCTGAGTGAGCCACTCAACCAAGTCTGGTGCATCCTTTGACGTAATTGCACGCACCTTCTGCAACTTCCCACTAAGGCTACTTTCACACTAGCGTTCGGGGCTACGCTTGTGAGTTCCGTTTGAAGGCTCTCACAAGCGGCCCCGAACGCATCCGTATGGACCCAATCCATTCTGAGTGGATGCGGATCCGCTCAGAATGCCTCAGTCTGGCACCGTTTGGCCTCCGCTCAGCAGGCGGACACCCGAACGCTGCTTGCAGCGTTCGGGTGTCCGCCTGGTTGTGCGGAGCCAAACGGATTTGTCCAGACTTACAATGTAAGTCAATGGGGACGGATCCGTTTGAAGTTGACACAATATGGCTCAATTTCAATGTAAAGTCTGGACAGATCCGTCTGACTAACTTTCACACTTAGAATTTTTTCTGAAATATAATGCAGACGGATCCGTTCTGAACAGATCCCATTGTCTGCATTATAGGAGCAGATCCGTCTGTGCAGAAACCAGACGGATCCGCTCCGAACGCAAGTGTGAAAGTAGCCTTAGTCTAAGGCCTGGTGCACCTCCCCGACCCCTAACACAGCTAAACCGCAAACAAATGCTGCACTACCCAAATGCATTATATAGACAGTATATAATTGGTATATAACACCCCTGCTTCAATCACTCTTTTGGGGGGGCAACTGGTATATCACACCAGTAGAAATGAATTGTTCTAATGACGTTTGTCGCTATCTGTAGCTTTGGTAACACAGCAAAACCGCAAAGAAATGCTGCACTACCTAAATGCACTATATAGAAAGTATATTATTGATATATAACACCCCTGCTTCAATCAGTTTTTGGGGGGAGCAACTGGTATATCACACCAGTAGAAATGATTTGTTCCAATAGCGTTCGACACTCTGTGTTGCTGCAGAACCGCACACAACTGCTGTACAATACAAATGCACTATAATATACTTTGTATATTAGAAAGTATATTATAAGTATATAACACCCCTCAGTAAGTCACACCTATCGATAGCATACCTATACCAGTCCTTAAAAAGACTTTTGTGACACTATTAGCTAGTGTTTGGTGTCCCTAACAGCCTGTCACTGCTCCACACAGAAACCTCTCCCTACACTGGCAAAAAATAGAATGTAAAATGTAGGCCATATCAGGTTTATTTATAAGGTAGAGGGTATGTCCATGTGCTGAAACGTCTCAATTGTCTGTCCTGTACCACCTGATGGATGTGTCATGGGTCAAAGTTCTTAACAATGTAAAAGAATATGGTGCCTTTGGACATAGCAATATGTTCGCCCGTTAGGCGAACTGCGAACGAGCAAAGTTTGCTGCAAAACAACCGCCGGGCAAACCGCAAGGCCATCTCTAATCCTTAGGCTCCATTCACACGTCCGCAATTCTGTTCCACATTTCGCGGAACTGAATTGTGGACCCATTCACTTCCGGGTCCGCAATTCCGATCCCGAAAAAAATAGAACATGTCCTATTCTTGTCCGCAATTCCAGACAAGAATAGGCATTTTCTATTAAGTGACGGCAATGTGTGGTCCGCAAAATGCGGAAAGCACATTTCCGGTGTCCGTGTTTTGCTGATCCGTGGATCCGTGAATCCGCAAAACGCTTACGGACGTCTGAATGGAGCCTTAATTGTTAACCATGCTAATATATCCACATTGAAAAAAGTAGTAGGGCACACCTACACTTGGTTACACATGGAGAATTGTTTTGAACAATATATATTTATTTCATGAAACTTTCGATGCATTTAAATTGATATAAGAATATAAGAACTGTAATCTAAAATACAGAATATCTCGTAAAAATCACATAAAAACATATATCACATAGAAAGGTAAAGTTTCTATATATCCTTGGTAGTAATCCCAATAAAGTGACTTGGTGTAAATGGCGACGTTTGTCTAGTAGCTTCACCAACCTGGCTGGTATTAACCACTTCAGCACCCCTAGCTTAAACCCCCTTAATGACCAGACCACTTTTTACAATTCTGCACTACACTACTTTCACGGTTTATTGCTCGGTCATACAACTTACCACCCAAATGAATTTTACCTCCTTTTCTTCTCACTAATAGAGCTTTCATTTGGTGGTATTTCATTGCTGCTGACATTTTTACTTTTTTTTATATTAATCAAAATTGACCAAAATTTTTGCATTTTGCTACATTTTACACTTTCTGTTATAACATTTTTCAATTAAAACTACATTTCTATATACATTTTTCTCTAAATGTATTGTTCTACATGTCTTTGATATAAAAAAAAATGCAATAAGTGTATATTTATTGGTTTGGTGAAAAGTTATAGCGTTTACAAACTATGGCGCAAAAATGTGAATTTACGCACTTTGACTTTCTGAGCACCTGTCATGTTTCCTGAGGTTCTACAATGCCCAGACAGTAGAAACACCCCACAAATGACCCCATTTTGGAAAGTAGACACCCCTGGCATTTTAGGGGCCCTAAAGCGTGAGAAGAAGTCTGGAATATAAATGTCTAAAAAATTGTAAGCATTTGGATTCTGTGCCCGCTAACTTGTGCCCAAAAAATATAGGGAGTGCAGAATTATTAGGCAAGTTGTATTTTTAAGGATTCATTTTATTATTGAACAACAACCATGTTCTCAATGAACCCAAAAAACTCATTAATATCAAAGCTGAATATTTTTAGAAGTAGTTTTTAGTTTGTTTTTAGTTTTAGCTATTTTAGGGGGATATCTGTGTGTGCAGGTGACTATCTTTCAGCCTTTCTTACCTTGGCCATGTCTCTGAGTATTGCACACCTTGTGCTTTTGGGCACTCCAGTGATGTTGCAGCTCTGAAATATGGCCAAACTGGTGGCAAGTGGCATCTTGGCAGCTGCACGCAATATACATTGTTCAAAACAATTCTCCATGTGTAACCAAGTGTAGGTATGCCCTACTACTTTTTTCTATTTAATATTTGCCACTTTGAAGATTGGGTGGATCTTTTCAGCAGGAGCACACGTTCCATATGTTGATTAGTAGGTGAGCCATCTCTACAAATAATCAGCATTAATATATCCACATGTTTGGACTTATAGAGTAATTTCAAATCTGTTAGACCACAGCACTCAAATCTGGCAAAAGTGGGTGCACGTCCGGGTTTTGTTCTTTAACTCCACCTCAAGAACTGTATGTATCATATAGATTTAGACAGCACTCCAATGGTAATGATGATAATCAGTGAATGTTTATTTCATATTATTTCAGCCGGGCACAGTGGTACACAAGTCACAACGTTTCGGACTAACATTAGCCCTTCATCAGGCTGACAGAAAATAGAATGACAAAAAAACTATCTGTAAGGTGTGCACTAGTATTGCATACACAACAAAACAGCATCTGTACATAATTTGTGTATAAGGATACTATATGGACATTATTCATAGTAACATAAGAATTAACAATGCATGATTAGTTTGAATAAACATGATTTTTATAGAAAACATGATGACATGATTAATAACATATAGACAGTACATTAGACGTGGGACTGGAGTTGATAACAGGTGAATGTTAATATCCAACAAACAGTCCATACAAATAATAAGGTAGGTAGATGCTGTCAGATCAGATATGTGATGGCATAACAATCATCAGGGATTTGATCCAAGTACAATACTAAGCACTGAGTGACTAAAGGCAAGCTGAAATCATGTAACATGAACAGGCAACAACATAAGACAATAGTGGGAGTGTAAAGATAAAGCCCTGGAAAGGAGCAGACAATGTAAAACCATATCCCATACTAGAACAATGCTAGATATAGTGAAGTCCTGAGCTCAAAACTCACCAATAACGAGACCACATGTCTAACCTGTAGTGCAAAGCACCATGATAAATATCGGCAAGGGGTCCCTGATTGGTGGCCAGGGGACACGTGTCTACCCCAGTGGACACACTGCATTTCTTACTTATGACCAAGCTAGGCATGCGCAGAGCGAGGGAAGAGCGCTAGCAAGACGAAAATACAAATCTAGCCTGTGACGTGAGCATCACATGGATGCACATGCGGCAAACGAGGGCCATCTGCTGGCAGCCATCTTAGCAGGGGTCAAAAAGTGTAGGCGCCAGTCAATGCCTCGTACAACTAGGTAGTCTTAAGGCCAGATAACCTAGGGTTACAAGTAAAAGGTGAGAATAGATAGCCATGTATAAAAAATGAGCTGAGCTTTGCCTAAATTGAAGGGGAACCATACATCCATCTTCATAAAAAGTGACAGGGGCAACGGCACACACTAGCACATATATGTATGGATTATATGAATCAGTAGGAGACAAGAAATCCCCCCTATTGCTATGAGACACATAAACTATAGGGTGCTGGAGATCATGACGGATGGACCGTGGAACGTGCTTGGCGGATGTCTCCATCTGCTACTGGACGACTCCAGTCCTAAAAGGTGAAAGAAAAAACAAACATTAGAATATCACAGAAATGTCACCGAGGGCCCAACTTTCACCCATCCCACTACAGGCAAAAAATACAAAACCCAAGGTAACTTTTCATGTCAGACCAAATATGCAATCTATTTGATCAAATGCCATTGTGGACTTGGCTATGTTGGCCAGACCATTCAAAAAATCAAGGAGCGCATTTGTCAGCATAAATCGAATATTCGGATCAAAAAGGCTGACACCCACTAGTTGAGAATTTATTTCACAAAAACATGCCATTAGCCAACTATGGTTTCAAGTGATAGATTGGATTCCTCCCCTGAGGAGAGGAGGTGATCGTCAAATGTTGTTACAGGAGAGAGAGATGATGTGGATTTGATGCCTAAGTACTCTGCAACCTATTAGACTCAATAGGGATTACCTTTTGGATGAATAATGTCATAATATTTCCTTTATGAGATATTTTAATGTTTGTTTTTTTCTTTCACCTTTTAGGACCGGAGTCGTCCAGTAGCGGGTGGAGACATCCACCAAGCACGTTCCACGGTCCATCCGTCATGACTTCCAGCACCCTATAGTTTACAGGGAGTGCAGAATTATTAGGCAAGTTGTATTTTTGAGGATTCATTTTATTATTGAACAAGAACCATGTTCTCAATGAACCCAAAAAACTGTGCATAATTATTAGGCAACATAACAAAAAACAATTATATACCCATTTCAATTATTTATTTTTACCAGTGAAACCAATATAACATCTCAACATTCACAAATATACATTTCTGACATTCAAAAACAAAACAAAAACAAATCAGTGACCAATATAGCCACCTTTCTTTGCAAGGACACTTAAAAGCCTGCCATCCATGGATTCTGTCAGTGTTTTGATCTGTTCACCATCAACATTGCGTGCAGCAGCAACCACAGCCTCCCAGACACTGTTCAGAGAGGTGTACTGTTTTCCCTCCTTGTAAATCTCACATTTGATGATGGACCACAGGTTCTCAATGGGGTTCAGATCAGGTGAACAAGGAGATCATGTCATTAGATTTTCTTCTTTTATACCCTTTATTTCCAGCCACGCTGTGGAGTACTTGGACGCGTGTGATGGAGCATTGTCCTGCATGAAAATCATGTTTTTCTTGAAGGATGCAGACTTCTTCCTGTACCACTGCTTGAAGAAGGTGTCTTCCAGAAACTCGCAGTAGGACTGGGAGTTGAGCTTGACTCCATCCTCAACCCGAAAAGGCCCCACAAGCTCATCTTTGATGATACCAGCCCAAACCAGTACTCCACCTCCACCTTGCTGGCGTCTGAGTCGGACTGGAGCTCTCTGCCCTTTACCAATCCAGCCACGGGCCCATCCATCTGGCCCATCAAGACTCACTCTCTCATTTCATCAGTCCATAAAACCTTAGAAAAATCAGTCTTGAGATATTTCTTGGCCCAGTCTTGACGTTTCAGCTTGTGTGTCTTGTTCAGTGGTGGTCGTCTTTCAGCCTTTCTTACCTTGGCCATGTCTCTGAGTATTGCACACCTTGTGCTTTTGGGCACTCCAGTGATGTTGCAGCTCTGAAATATGGCCAAACTGGTGGCAAGTGGCATCTTGGCAGCTGCACGCTTGACTTTTATCAGTTCATGGGCAGTTTTTTTGTGCCTTGGTTTTTCCACACGCTTCTTGCGACCCTGTTGACTATTTTGAATGAAACGCTTGATTGTTCGATGATCACGCTTCAGAAGCTTTGCAATTTTAAGAGTGCTGCATCCCTCTGCAAGATATCTCACTATTTTTGACTTTTCTGAGCCTGTCAAGTCTTTCTTTTGACCCATTTTGCCAAAGGAAAGGAAGTTGCCTAATAATTATGCAAACCTGATATAGAGTGTTGATGTCATTAGACCACACCCCTTCTCATTACAGAGATGCACATCACTTAATATGCTTAATTGGTGGTAGGCTTTCGAGCCTATACAGCTTGGAGTAAGACAACATGCATAAAGATGATGATGTGGTCAAAATACTCATTTGCCTAATAATTCTGCACTCCCTGTATGTGTCGCATAGCAATGTCTACTACTGATTCATATTATAATCCATACATGCTAGCGCTCTTCCCTCACTCTGCGCATGCCCAGCTTGGTCATAAGTAAGAAATGCTGTGTGTGTGTGTGTGTTCCACGCCTCACTTTAGGGCTCTCCTGCCCACTGGGGTGGATACGTGACCCCTGGCCACCAATCAGGGACCCCTTGCCGATATTTATCATGGCAAGGGGTTAGCGCTGGCTGCGTTTGACATGTGGTCTCGTTATTGGTGAGTTTTGAGCTCAGGGCTTCACTATATCTAGCATTGTTCTAGTATGGGATATGGTTTAACATTGTCTGCTCCTTTCCAGGGCTTTATCTTTACACTCCCACTATTGTCTTATGTTGTTGCCTGTTCAGGTTACATGATTTCAGCTTGCCTTTAGTCACTCAGTGCTTGGTATTGTACTCGGATCAAATCCCTGCTGATTGTTATGCCATCACGTATCTGATCTGACCAGGATACAGCATCTACCTACCTTACTATTTGTATGGACTGTTTGTTGGATATTAACATTCACCTGCAATCAACTCCAGTCCCACGTCTAATGTACTGTATATATGTTATTTATCCTGTCATCATGTTTTCTATAAAAATCATGTTCATTCAAACTAATCATGCATTGTTATTTTTCATAGATTTTGCTTATAGCCTCTTTTTTATGTTCACGTGAGGTGGATACACTGAGGGCCAACAAATCTACAGTGTATTATAGTAGCAGCAAAGTGAATGAGATTAAGCTAAAACTTATCCACTTGTTGCAGGTAAAAATATGTTTGTGAAATTGACCTGCAGTGCAAATTGTAAATATTCAGCAAATCTATTTATGTTGTGGACTTTTACTCTGGATTATATCCTTTGCGATACATTGTACAGCCAAATCTGCCGGGAAAAAAATTTTAAATTATAATTCACATGTAACTCATGTAGATACAGTATGCCCTTCTGTAATATGCTTGAAAATATATAATAAAACATATATCAAATTATAACAGCAAAATAATTATCATCACATATAAAAAGTGAGTCAATGAAACCAATAAACCCTATCTCTTTAAAGAATAGTGAAAAGCTTTTGAATCAGTGTCTTCATCACAAATGTATTGCTTTGTACTGTATATGTGGAGCACTTTTCAGCAGTGTCAGTGCTATGTGTAGAGAATGCTGATACAGTCCTAAAACATTGTATATCAGGCATGTAAATTGCAATCCTTGTATTGCTGTGAATAATAAATGAAGCAGACTAAGCTCCTAAGTCTTTCTAATATTAATAATAATAATTTAGAAAGAAATGTTTGAATGAAATTATTTTACATGTTACATGATAGTTAAATGCTACCTAAAAAAAAAATGGGGAAAACTGACAACATTTTAGATCAGAAATTTTACAGACATGACAATATGAAAATTTTCACTCCATAAAAGTATATTCAAATGCAACAGATTTGATATGACCTAAATAGTTTCTTTTGTCTGAATGGGCTTGTTTCACATTTCTGTAACGTTGAGCGAATCGAGCTTCGGATTCTTGATCAGAAGTTGATTCACTTCAAACTTCATTTTCATGCTGTACAGAGAACTTTCTCCATATAGCACTAAAACGTATAGTCTTCAGCGAGGCGAAATCAGACATCTACCCATCGATTTTTAAAATTTGAAACCGTTTTAAAACATGGATCTGAAGTCGGCTTTGGCACCGACTGGTACCTCGGTAATGAAGCCGACTTCAGATCCATGTTTTAAAATGTTTTTAAAGTTTAAAAATCAAATCTCAAAGTTATTCACCAAAGTCCCACAAGACTTTAGTGATAACTAAAGTTGAGCGAACACCTAGATGTTCGGGGAGTTCGGCTGAACCCCATTGAAGTCACTTTATTATTTTCCGTTATAACATGGTTTTTCAGATCTGAGTTTTCATGATCGTGAAAACTCAGATCCGACAGTATATTCTAACACAGAGGCTTTCCCATGGTGATGGGGACGCTTCAAGTTAGAATATACTAAGAACTGTGTACATAACTGCCCGCTGCTGCCTGGCAGCACCCGATCACTTACAGGGGGCTGTGATCCGCACAATTAACCCCTCAGGTGCCGCACTTAAGGGGTTAATTGTGTGGATCTCAGCCCCCAGGCAGCAGACGCCATACCCCCCTCCCCAGTATTAAAATCAATGGTGACCAGTGCGGCCCCCCACCCCCACCCCCTATTAAAATCATTGGTGGTTAGTGCGGCCCCCTATATTAAAATATTAAAATCATTGGTGTCCAGTGCGGCCTCCCCTCTCCCCCCCCCACCCCTAATTAAAATCATTGGTGGCAGTGGCCACAGATTAACAACCCCCCTCACCCCCATCATTGGTGGCAGCGGAGCGGCAGTTCCTAACGGAGTCCCAGTTTAATCGCTGGGGCGCCGATCGGTTACAATGACAGCCGGGATGCTACTGCATTACAGTAAAAGTTCAGGTTCGGGTTTGGTGTTCGGGTAATATTAATATACCATCGGATCTGCGTTTTCTCCAATCCGATGGTATATTTTAACTTGAAGCGTCCCCATCATCACTCATCATGGGAATATTACTAAGTGGTACCACTGACGAAGGGATAGAGTTCTCGAAACGCGTCTGGGCACACATCTGTGAAAGAAATCTCCGCAACCTATGCATGGCCATGCAAGTATTAATATAAACAGAAGGATTTGAATTACCGAGACGCCGAGCACAGAATCCTGTGTACTATTCAGGACGTATACCTCCTCCAAAACTCCGCGAAATCCCGCGAGATCAGAGAACAGTACATCACAATAGCTACGAGCTAGACGCCGGAGCTGCTCTCTGCCGCTGAATTATTCAACACGCTCACAGAGGCGCTCGTATGGTTCGGAGTGGAAGGTAGGAATATTACATTTGTACCTTGCAAAATCTACACGATACTTGACCAAATCATCGTTACTCAAGATACCAAAGTACGTGTTTACACAGGAAAAGCTTGATTCGCCTGCTCATTGTTAACATTGGAGTGATATCTGTGAACTGCTCTGAGTTGCGCATGAAAATTGAAGCGCACTTTTTGTTACTAACTACTCAGATTGGCTACATTTGCACGGCCTGACTTATTTGCTTATCATTAACACTGGAGCGAGATTTATGAACTATTCCAAAGTGCACATGGAAATTGATATGCAACTTTGTCATTAATTGCCCGGATTGATCATACCAGTGATTTCGGATTTTAGTAACGGATTTTTATATATGTGAATTGTTATGTATTTTATTGATAGTTCTTTTTACATTTCTAACATACGCGTTATTATTGTGATTTAATAAATATTTTATTCACATCCAATTGGTGCCAAGTGCTGAGTGCTCGCCTTAATTTTGATTTCAGCCATTTTTCATTACCAGAGGAGGGGTGTTCCTCTTTACTAGGCTAGTAGCACCTGATTCAGAACCCTGCCTGAGGTGAGCCACCATTTTGAGTCTATAGATTAATATTACATATCGGTTTAGATAATATTTAGTTTGAATGCCCAATGATATACTGTCTGAGAGGTGTATTTCTGTATCACAGGCTACCTGTAACATCATCATCTCAAATATGCCCTCCCTGGTGTCTCACAATGGCCTAAGGCACATAACAGCATATCACTTACCTTACATGGCACACTCAATGTCATCACAAGTACAATGATGTAGTATACAACATAAAATTCACACAATAAAGACATTACTGAAGTTCCAGTAATCAGTCATATAGCAGTTTAACAATTTAATTTGGGTGGTATTGTCACCATACCAGGGTTGAAGTGACTGAATGAGCTGTACTACAGTACGAGCTATGGAGATGTTTGCACTGGTTTCCGGAATAAGCTGCCATGTTTTTCTAATCCCCTCTAAAGTAATACTTTTGTACAACTCTGATCCACTTTATCAATATACAGGGAGTGCAGAATTATTAGGCAAGTTGTATTTTTGAGGATTAATTTTATTATTGAACAACAACCATGTTCTCAATGAACCCAAAAAACTCATTAATATCAAAGCTGAATATTTTTGGAAGTAGTTTTTAGTTTGTTTTTAGTTTTAGCTATTTTAGGGGGATATCTGTGTGTGCAGGTGACTATTACTGTGCATAATTATTAGGCAAATTAACAAAAAACAAATATATACCCATTTAAATTATTTATTTTTACCAATGAAACCAATATAACATCTCAACATTCACAAATATACATTTCTGACATTCAAAAACAAAACAAAAACAAATCAGTGACCAATATAGCCACCTTTCTTTGCAAGGACACTCAAAAGCCTGCCATCCATGGATTCTGTCAGTGTTTTGATCTGTTCACCATCAACATTGCGTGCAGCAGCAACCACAGCCTCCCAGACACTGTTCAGAGAGGTGTACTGTTTTCCCTCCTTGTAAATCTCACATTTGATGATGGACCACAGGTTCTCAATGGGGTTCAGATCAGGTGAACAAGGAGGCCATGTCATTAGAATTTCTTCTTTTATACCCTTTCTTGCCAGCCACGTTGTGGAGTACTTGGACGCGTGTGATGGAGCATTATCCTGCATGAAAATCATGTTTTTCTTACCTTGCAGACTTCTTCCTGTACCACTGCTTGAAGAAGGTGTCTTCCAGAAACTGGCAGTAGGACTGGGAGTTGAGCTTGACTCCATCCCAACCCAAAAAGGCCCCACAAGCTCATCTTTGATGATACCAGCCCAAACCAGTACTCCACCTCCACCTTGCTGGCGTCTGAGTCGGACTGGAGCTCTCTGCCCTTTACCAATCCAGCCATCTGGCCCATCAAGACTCACTCTCATTTCATCAGTCCATAAAACCTTAGAAAAATCAGTCTTGAGATATTTCTTGGCCCAGTCTTGACGTTTCAGCTTGTGTGTCTTGTTCAGTGGTGGTCGTCTTTCAGCCTTTCTTACCTTGGCCATGTCTCTGAGTATTGCACACCTTGTGCTTTTGTGTACTCCAGTAATGTTGCAGCTCTGAAATATGGCCAAACTGGTGGCAAGTGGCATCTTGGCAGCTGCATGCTTGACTTTTATCAGTTCATGGGCAGTTATTTTGCACCTTGGTTTTTCCACACGCTTCTTGCGACCCTGTTGACTATTTTGAATGAAATTGTTCGATGATCACGCTTCAGAAGCTTTGCAATTTTAAGAGTGCTGCATCCCTCTGCAAGATATCTATTTTTGACTTTTCTGAGCCTGTCAAGTCCTTCTTTTGACCCATTTTGCCAAAGGAAAGGAAGTTGCCTAATAATTATGCACACCTGATATAGGGTGTTGATGTCATTAGACCACACCCCTTCTCATTACAGAGATGCACATCACCTAATATGCTTAATTAGTAGTAGGCTTTCGAGCCTATACAGCTTGGAGTAAGACAACATGCATAAAGAGGATGATGTGGTCAAAATACTCATTTGCCTAATAATTCTGCACTCCCTGTACTGATCAACTGTATAAGGACTCATGCAGACAAACGTATTTTGTTTCCGTGTCCGTTCCATTATTTATTTATTTTAGCGGATAGGATGCGGACCTATTCATTTCAATGGGTCCACAAAAAATGCAGACAGCACACTGTGTGCTTTCCGCATCCGTATGTCCATTCCGTAGCCCTGAAAAAATATAAAGCATGTTATATTTTTGCCCATTTTGCGGACAAGCATAGGCCTTGTTAGAATGGATCCACAAAAACAACGGATGCAGCATGGATGTCAATCGGACTGCAAAATACATACGGTCGTGCACCTGTAGCCTAATAAGCATTTCTCAAACATGACAATTTTTTAGGTGAGGCACATTATTATTTTGGAAGTGTTCCCATAATTACCTGCATTGTATTTCAAAGTTCTGGTGGTTGTATACAGATCTGTGACTGGAATAAAACCATTGGCGGCAGCATGTAGGATGTTAATGAAAAGCAGGCTCTGAGTATAGTGGGACATGTGCGACTCTGTGCAGCAGGTTTGTGATCTGCTTTTAATCTTCTCATTTGAAGTATATTTCACATTTAGCAGCTGATTGGATCATTTTTCTTTCTGTTAAGTGGTGATTTTCCTTAGCATTGAACAATCTTCCTTTAAATGAACTGAACAATCCAACCATGTTTCGTTTCTACTCTATAGCTTCCATGCTTGCCATATTTTAAGTTCAGGTACATTATATTTTCTGCTCTATGACTGTGACAGAGGATGTGTTACTGCCTAGGACGAAGGTATGGTTTGCATTGGGCTAGTAAAACTAATGCTTATGGCTTACAATTCATTAATCTGGACTAATCATCAAATATTCCCATCAAAGTAATGCATAAGTGTGGAAAGACATGACAAAATTAGCTATAAAGGGAATCGCTAAAATCTCTGCAAAATAGTTTTTTATAAAATACTAAAATAAAAGTTAGTTTTAAAGTATTTCTCCCTCTGGTGCCTTTCAGCCAGGCCCTCCTCATGTCTCCGCACCTGTGGAGGCATATAGAAAAGGAAAAAAAGAGAAGGAGGCAGATCGTTTACTATAAGAGATACATTGACGATATCTTTATCATTTGGGATGGAGATGAACACTCAGCCCTAAAGTTTCACGACAAACTAAACAATACAAACTGGGGGATCACCTTCACTCCAAACTTCCAGAAACAACAGATAGACTTCCTAGACATTACCATCAATATTACAAATAATACTATCACAACAAAGACATTCTTTAAACAGGTTGATACTAATAGCTATATACATTACAAGAGTTTTCACCACAAAAAATGGCTTCAAAATATACCCTATAGCCAGTATAAACGTATAAGACGCAACTGTACAGAAAATGAGATGTTCAAGGAACAAGCAAAAATTATCCAAAAAAGATTCATCGATAAAGGCTATCCAAGCCGTTTATTAAAAGATGCATATAAAAAGAGCCTACAAAATACACAGAAAGAATGTCTATTGAGTGTAGTCAAAGATCACAAGGAAGAAAATCTTAAACATTTAAACCTAATTACACAATATAATACGTCGAATAAAACAATCCGTGCAATACTGTCCAAACACTGGCACGTTTTGAGGCAGGACCCTTATCTTGAAAAATATCTCCCTACCATACCCGTTATCACCTACAGAAGAGCCCCTACAATAAGAAGTGTCCTAGCCCCAAACAAACAGAAAAAATATACAAAAATCAAAAATATAACTAGAATAGAACGTACGGGCAGCTACAAATGCGCCACGAAAAGATGTCTATGCTGTGACATGATCACACATAATAAGATCTCCTTCAGCTCCACAAAAAACGGCACCAGTTTCCCAATAAAGTATCGCCTGACCTGCAAAAGCAGCTATGTCATATATCTAATTGAATGCGAATGTGGCCTGCAGTATGTAGGTCGCACTACACAGGAGCTACACTGCAGAGTTAATCAGCATAGACACAACGTCCAAAAACTGTGTTTCAAACATAGCATCTCGCGACACTGCGCCACAACACCAGAAAAAAATAGACATAAATTAACCATCACTCCAATTGATTATATACCACCTAATCCATACAATAGATTCAGTATCCTCCAAAAAAGAGAGGTTTACTGGATCTATCAATTAGATACTTTGAGACCATATGGACTAAATGAAATGAGCGAAACAATATTATAATAACGAAACTATATTCAAATACGCTAATATGCGCTATTACAGCAGGACCAACAGCCCCCAAGTATGCAGGTGAAGGCGATGTACCACATGCTTGTGACCATATATACACACATTTAGGACGATCCCTCTGCAGTCCTATGCATGTGAAGCACATAGGAATTACGGCTACTACCCAGAGTGATACGCTTATATACTGATATGGGCCATATGTGCCCCACTGGGCCCCGAAACAGTAGTGAAGTCATGACCATTTATACATATATTTTTTGGCGTATCTATTTATGCATATGCATATATACTTTTTGCGTATCCATTTTTATAAGCTTTTACTTCTATACGTAAATATACCATTGTTTATTTATTTATATGTATGTCTATCTCTATATATAGTTTATGTACCTATGTGTGTAGGTTTTTTATATATGCATGTGTATTTTTATATATGTATATATATATATATCTATTTTTTAATATATGTATGTATTTTTTATATATCTCTATATGTAGATCCTTTACACTCACCCAGATATTTAACCCATTCATATATCTATTCCCATCCCCACTTTACCTCTTAACACCCCGGGATGTATGTATATATACACACCTGTGCACATATAGACGAAACCTTGTGTGCGCACGTACGTATATACATATGATTGTGTATGGGCGTATATAGATACAGGCAGGGAGTACCTCTCCTTTTTATTATGTATGGACACTCTCATACTTACCCCTCACCCATATTATGTATTTTTCAATAAGAAATTAAAACCCTTTTAAACACACAGGTATCTATACCCAATTCCTCATCCACTATAGCGATAATGCTACTACATACCATGTCCCCGTAGCTAAAACACACGGGCCACCAAGGTTACAAAATCGGTACATAACAATACTGCCAGATGATCGGAGGTACAAACACACCCCCCCCTCTCTGAACGTCATTCTCGGCCATCACGCCCCCTAGACGCCACGTGTATCCATAGCAACGGAAGCCAGCGTTCAAACACCCGGCAGCCTGACTCCGCCCCTACCATGTATCGGAACTCCTCCCGTAACCCCGCCGGTTCGTCTCGCCCGCCCGATCATTACCACACCATGGACCAGCAGATCCAGAGAGAGACAACATTACCTTTGGAGTGGCACCTCTTGCCCACCTTCTCATCCCGTTTTATACATATCTCCGGCAAACATCAGCGGGGAGAGTATAGTTCCCTGACACTCCAGGCGTCCTCCCCCTGCTCCGGAACCCGCCCTATCCCCGCCCCATATGCCAATCATGCCTTTCCACCGCCCCCAGAACATGAAAATTGGCTGAAAGGGAGTCCGCAGTATCCTAGCAACACCAGACTCCTTCACGCCCACAATCCCGCCCCCCCCCACGCCCCCCATGTCACTGCACATCGCGCCCAAACAGAGTTTATATAGGAAAGCACACGAGTACACATGTTTTATCCTTATCTTTATAAGTTTTATTGTCCTGATGAAGGGGGCAGTCCGCCCCTGAAACGCGTAGACCTTTTGAATAAAAGATTACCTCTATGGTAACAATTTAATTACGGAGTCCATCTTCTGCATCAGCGCCGCTTGTAATTTGGTCTGATTCTCTCCTTTCAACTACACCTGTGGAGGCAGACATACTTACCTTCTCCCTGCCACAGAATTTTTATATTTTTTTATTTGAAGTATTCAAAATTGTACAATCATGAGAGAAGCAGGAATTGTACATAGTCAATACTAAATTGTACAAGGTAAATGATTGATATAAACAGTAACAGAGAAGTGAAACTGTAACTAGGACACGTGTTAGCTAATAGATGAAATCTGATACTCTAGTTTCTCTTGGAATCTGGCATGAGAACATAAGAATATATTTGTATACCCTTACTTCTTTCACATATTGAATAGAAGACAGTTAGGTAGGTGTATATAATACTGACTGGAGATTTCTGTGTGTATTTGGCAGAGGTAGCTTGCCCATGTTTGGATTGACTGTGTTTCACCCAGTTATCCCACCTACTGTTAAATTTTTTGTAATTGCACGCTTCAACAGCCGCCAGTTCCTCGAATCTATATATTGTATCAATTTTTTCCCTCCATAAATCAGGGGATGGGAGTTCAGCTGTGAGCCAGAAACGAGGTAAAAGGAGGCGTGCGGCCATGAGCAGGGTGTGGAATAATGGAGGGATCATTGATGTAGAATCAGACGGTGGGAGACTTAGTAAGGCTAATTGGGGATTTGATGGGATTGAGGTTTTGCAGATTTTGTTACTCCTGTCGAACATATCTTTCCACCAACTTAAGTCAAGAACTCTGGTTAGATGAATAGCTTTGTTGTTGAGTTGGGGGTTGTAGAGTGGTTGTCGCTAATCTCGGGCTTTTTTGTTTCCATATAAATCTACAGATCAAAGTCAACAGAGTTGTGAAATATTTATTTTTAAATGGGATAGGGAGTACTTGCTGCAGGTAGTTAAGTCTTGGGTCGATCAGAGAGGTGACTAAGTTTTTCAAACCAAACCACAACAGCGATCAGGGCCTATTTTTATTCCCAAATAGGTGATATAAGGATTATCCCAATTAAAGGGAGATTTAGTTTTTAGGGAATTTTTCATAGATATGGGGATGCCTATGCCCATGGCATGAGATTTGTTCATATTATTTTAAAATTGGACAGAGGACTGAACCGTTCTAATAAGTTGTAGATGACAGTTAAGGAAGTTTGTGGGTTTGTGGTGAGGATTGAAAGGTCATCCGCAAATGCAGCGGTTTTATGTTCTTGTTTACCCATTTTTATCCCAGCTATTTTTATATCTTGTCTGATGGTCTGTAGAAGTGGTTCCATCGATAATACAAATAAAAAGGGGGATAGGGGACAGCCTTGCCTCGTGCCATTTTTTATTGCAAACGGGGGAGATATTGTGTCATTTACCAGCACTGATGCGGAGGCATTGGAATACATATCAAAAGTGGCTTCTATAAATGGGGTAGGGAAATCAAACTTGTTCATTGTACAGCGCATGAAATTCCAGTTGACCCTGTCAAATGCTTTCTCCGCATAAGTGCTTAGCAATGTCAGAGGGATACCTTTATTTTTTGCGTGGTAGATGGCATTGAGGATTCTTGCAGTGTTGTCTTTCCCTTCTCTGCCTTTCACAAACCCTGTTTGATCTCTACGAATCAAGTCTGGAAGAAATGGGGCAAGACGGTTAGCTAGCATTTTTGCAAGAAGTTTTAAGTCAAGATTTAGCAGGGATATGGGGCGGTAGCTTGAGCACTGGGATGGGTCTTTATCCTCCTTGGGAAGAATGGTAATATGGGCTTTAGTCATGTCTGTTGTGAGGGGTAGACCTAGAAGGGAGTTATTACAGATCTGTAGCAAATGTGGAATGAGGGTATTACTAAAGGAGCGGTAGTAAAGAGCCGGGAGACCATCTGGGCCCGGGGCCTTACCATTTGGGAGATTTTTTATAGTTTTATTTATTTCTTCCGCTTCGAATGGAGCAATGAGGGCTGATTTTCACATTTCAGTCAGTCTGGGAAGGGTGATAGCATTAAGGAAGGAGTCAATAGAGATTGGGGTTGGAGAGTTTTGGTCTTTTAACCTACTTTGTGGTATGTTGTACAAAGACTGGTAGTACTCTTGAAACTGAAGAGCAATGTCTTTAGAAGTTATGGCTGTACCTCCTTCTTTTTTTTATTAATTTTGCTAATATGGTTTTGGACTTTCCTCTTTTTTATGAGGCCCATCACTAGCTTGGAAGCTTTGTTGCCATGGCAAAGTATTTAAATTTGGAGTGTAAGTAAAGTCTGGCTGATTTGGTATTGAGGAGGTTTTTTAGTTCTGACCTAAGGTCATTAAGTTGGGAGAGGTTTGAGACTAGTAGGGATTTTTTGTGGATGTCCTCTATTTTGTGGATTTCCGATAGAAGTTGTTCTATCCTTGCATTTCTCTTTTTTTTTTTAGATGAGTTCCAAGTTTAATAAACTGTCCTCTTATATAGGCTTTATGAGCATCCCACACTACATGAGGGGAGGTTTCGGGAATGGCATTTAGGAGAAAATATTCCTCTAGATAGTTTTGTACTTGTTTTTTTAAGTTTGGGGATAGTAATTAGTTGCTCGTTTAATCTCCATTTGAATGTTTTTAGCGTGTTTTGGGTGTGGAGATTTTTAGGTAAATGGGGGAGTGGTCTGACAAGTGTATGGATCCAATTTTAGCATTGGTGCAGTACTGGACATGTTCTTTAGAGATAAATAAATAGTCTAATCTATGGTTTGAATGATGCATATTGGAGTAGAAAGTATAATCTTTACATAAGGGGTTTAAAGTTCTCCATGCATCCACATATTGGAGTGAATGGAATTGTTTGTGGATAATCCTGAGATTTTTTTGGGATAGCGAGGATTTTTGTGAGGTGGAGTCCAGAGTGGGATCCAGTGGAATGTTAAAGTCCCCGCTCATAACGACTATACCTTCTTTAAATTTTTCCACAATTGGGGAAAGGGTAGAATACCATTTGTGTTGATGAGCATTAGGGGCATAAATGTTGATGAATGTATATAACTGATTAGCAAGGGTACCTTAAACCATTATGTAACGGCCATCGGGATCCTGAATATGTGAGTTATATTGGAATGGATTACCTTTTTTGAATCCTATGCTTACTCCCCTGGAGGCTGAAGAGTCAGATCCACTATGATACCACACTGGAAAACTAGAAAAAGAAAGGTTAGAGTAATGTTAAGATTTGTAATGTGTTTCTTGAAGGAAAATGATGGAGCAATTCTCCTTTTTTAGTAAAGAGAAGATTTGGGCTCTTTTTGAGGGAGACTTGAAGCCTTTAACATTGTATGAGGAAATTTGGAGATCTGTCATGGTAAAAGT
Source organism: Bufo gargarizans (assembly GCF_014858855.1). NCBI lineage: Eukaryota > Metazoa > Chordata > Amphibia > Anura > Bufonidae > Bufo > Bufo gargarizans. The sequence continues at coordinate 535,510,649 of NC_058082.1, read as the reverse complement.
AAGAAGAAATGGTTCATACGTGCTACTGATGTTTGGGTGTGGGTGGATTCTAAGTTTCCCGCCTCCAGAGGAGTCACCGGCCCATCTATATGACTTAAGTCGTCCTCGTTACACAGATTCTGTCTAGAGTTGCAGTGTCCCTTTGAACTAATAATAACATGAACAAGAAATGAGCAATATGCCCGGGTTAGTGTATGAGCCATTGCTGGGTAATACAACAATATAACTTTTAGGAGTAAATTAAGTAGTAGTAGGAAGTGGGTATAGGACCCTGGAGTACCAGGTAAGGAGAGTAGAAGGGGAGGGGGGGGGAATTGGTATCAATAGGGTCACCCTATGAAGAGGTTAGTAACCATCTGGGGAACAATAGGTGTGTGACTATAGAGAGTATATCATACCCCTAAAGAAGTAAATTGACAGGAGAGGGAGTTGGGATAGATAGAAGAGAAATATATTAAATAATTACATATATTGTAAGTGTCCATATACGTGAGTACTTAACCTGGAGTGGACCCTTTTAAAATTTGCTTTTATTAGTTTTATTTAAAAAGCATAAGTATAGACACCCATTGATAACTGGATATCCAAAGCAAATATCAGGACAAGATGTTGTCCAGCTACAATTGGTGCAAAAAACAAGAGATAATTTAGACAGATGTGCAAAGAATTCCCATGGCATTTAGTGACCTTTTAAGCTTTGGGGTCGGGTAGAAGGTAGGGCACCTCTGCCCAGGGCACATAGATGTGGGTATTCGGGATGGTTCTTTCCCTGTACCCGCCCTAAGATAATCCTCTGCCCAGGGATGAACCCTAATGGTGGGATCACCCTGTCCCCGTGCCTACCCTGTCTGGCCCTGTACAGCCCTGTACAGTGGGAATTTATTACAAATGATGTCCAAGAATGTTTTATATATATTTTTACCCCAACGCGTTTCCCCACTTTTGGTTCGTCAGGGGGTCGGTTATAGGATAAGAATTATAATAGTTAACATCATGCAGAATGAAATACAATAGATAATTATATATAGTTACTGTGTCCTGCTCGATGCCATGATAGGGCAGTCCATTATGGAGGAACTGTGGATTCCCCAGTCGAGGAAAAGTCACCTAAGAATAAAACATTATACAAGAACCTGCTGTCAATATTATCGCTATATAAAAAAAAAAAAAGGGTTCATATTCATATAGATTTCCGATTCGTGGTGACTTACATGTAGATGTCCCCCTGTTATTTAGACTGCCGCCTGCCGTCTCTGATGGGGCAGTGAGGCATCCCTGTGCTCATGCTGCTTATAAGGGGAATAATCAGAAGGCGCTCTTTTCGTTCGGAGCCGCATGTCCGGTAGGTGGAACGCACACTCTACTTCCGGCATCTTGGAACACACCCTCCACTTCCGGTCTATTGGAACGCAGGTATTGCTTCCTGCCTGCTGAACCGCAGACGTCATTTCCGGCTAGTAGCGATGTCAGAGCGCTCCCAGCATATATAGTTTAAGATGAATCCAAAAATTGCACCTTTAATTATTCCCCAGTGTTTATTCTAATCGGGCACTACTAGGCATCTTAGAGGGGCTAAGGTATATATAGATGTTTATTGAGGTATAATTCCTCTAATACCTTTTAATCTGGGTACCTTCGGCATACCGTATAAAGCACATTTTGGTATGCCAGATAAGGCACCCCTGTGAGGTCGTTTATACATAATCCCATTGTTATCAAAAGGACCCTCTAGGTCATAACCAGCAACACAGTAGCAGGACCGAATTTCTGGGTTATATCTATTCTGATCAGTAGAGACGAGTATACAGTCAACGTATTCACCTGATCAGACTAAATAGAAATTAAATAGTGGATAGTTTAGCTGGGTGATGCATGATATAGCACAGACCCTTCTAATATCATATATTGGGTACTTTATGTGCCCATGACCAATTTGAGACCATTATTGAATTATCAGAGATAGAGGTAAGTGTCAGAGGAAGGAGATTCCTGAGCCCACTTAGCTATTTTCTCCACTTCATGAGGTATGGAGAAACTCTATAAAAAACAGGTGAAGGTCAATCGTTCATTAAGGCCAAAAGGTGCTTGTGAGTGACATCTGTAGATCCATTCAGCTTCCCTGCGCAGAACCTTGTTATCCCAATCCCCCTTCCTCGGGGACATGGGTACAAGCTCTAACGCAGAGAAGCTGAGTGAACGAGGATCTCCTGAATGGTATTCATGTACATGACTTGCCACCGGCGTAATTCTGTTGTTTCTAATGTCGCCTATATGCTCGCCCACTCTTTTTCTTAATTCCCTCAGGGTCTTTCCGATATAGTCCTTAGGACAGGGGCAACGGCAAATATAAATTACCCCTTTGCTTTTACAGTTAATAAAATCCCGGATTGTAAATACCTTTTGAGTGGCCGAACATGTAATGGATTTACCTGTAGTAATAAATGGACAGATTTTACATGTCCCACATTTAAACATACCGATGGGGCGGCGATCAAGCCACGTTCCCGGTGGAGAGGGGGGCATATAGTGGCTGTGGACCAATCTGTCTCTAAGACTCTGACCCCTGCGATAGGTTATGCTTGGGTGGGATGAGATGTTCCTGGCGACACTCGTGTCCATTTGCAAAATTGGCCAGTACTTATTGAGAATGGTCCTTATCTCAGTGTTGGCCATGTCAAATGTTGAAATAAGACGCGTTTCGCCCCCACCGTCATCCCCGCGTGTTTTGGGGATGAGTAAAGTTTCTCTATCAGTTACTAGGGCTTGCTGAAAAGCATCTCTTAGAGTGTTCTTTGGATACCCTCTGTCGGTAAGTCTCTTATAGAGTTTCTTGGATTCGCAGTGAAAATCGTTTATACCTGAACAATTTCTGCGAATCCTGAAGTATTGTCCTTTTGGGATACCTCTTTTTTGTGGAGTAGGGTGGTGACTGCCCCAATGTAGTATGGAGTTTGTCGCCGTAGATTTTCTGAAAATTGTGCTGACTAATTTGTCGCCTTGTTTGTATATTGTCACATCTAAGAAGTTGATACTCTCTTCATGTACCTCAGATGTGAACTTAAGGCCTATGTCATTGATGTTTAAGACATTGATGAAATCAGCAAATTCCCTCCTACTCCCATTCCAAAGCAAGAAAATGGCGTCAATATATCTCGTCCAGAAGGCCACATTCTCATTCCACCACGTATGGTGACCTGGAAAGACGATGTTGTCCTCCCACCAGCCCAGGAAGAGGTTGACATATGTGGGGGCACATGGGCATCCCATGGCCGTCCCCCTGAGCTGGTGGTAGAACCGCCCACTGAACAGAATTAATAATTTGTAGATCTTCAGTATTTTGGACCGTGTTGTCTATTTGGTTCTGCCCCGTAATTGGTAGGGTGGTTGACCCTGTCCTAAAAAAGGAACTGCTGTTGATGCTGTGGCCTTGAGGACACTGGAGAAAGATAACTCCATTGTCATCAAGCCCTCGGATAAAGGGGGGAACCTGGTGATAATGAATCATGAGCTGTATACAAAGATGTGTATGGATCTCTTGAAGGATAAAAGTGGTTACCAAATTTTACCAAGTGACCCGACAGATATCTATCTTACAGAACTCCAAAAAATCCTGGATACAGGACTGGAGCAGAGAGTCATGGGTAAATAAGAGTATCACTTTTTATTATCAAGTCAATAAAAAGTGATTTCTACCCTGTATGGACTCCCCAAGGTCCATACAGGGCCTTGGGGAGTCCATACAGATTGCTACCCTGTATAGACTCCCCAAGGTCCATAAGGGGACGACCCCTTTAAAGGGTCGACCGATAGTATCCGGTGTTAATTCAATCACGCAAAACTGTGGTTTGTATCTTGATCAGGTATTGAAGGATTTTGTGGTGTCCCTTGCGTCATACACAAGGGACACCATGGATTTTTGGAAAAAAAAACTGAGTCCCTGGGGATTGAACCCTCCTGTTTATTAGCCAGTATTGACGTTGAGTCCCTATATAGTAGCATCCCGCACGATAAGGGACTTTTGGCGGTCATCCACTATCTTGGCACAAGAGTTAATCAATTCCAGGAAAACAATCGATTTATCCTAAACCTACTAAATTTCATTCTGAGGCATATTTTTTTTCTGTTCAGTGGGCGGTTCTACCACCATCTCAGGGGGACAGCCATGGGATGCCCATGTGCCCCCACATATGTCAACCTCTTCCTGGGCTGGTGGGAGGACAACATCGTCTTTCCAGGTCACCATACGTGGTGGAATGAGAAGGTGGCCTTCTGGACGAGATATATTGACGCCATTTTCTTGCTTTGGAATGGGAGTAGGAGGGAATTTGCTGATTTTATCAATGTCTTAAACATCAATGACATAGGCCTTAAGTTCACATCTGAGGTACATGAAGAAAGTATCAACTTCTTAGATGTGACAATATACAAACAAGGCGACAAATTAGTCAGCACAATTTTCAGAAAATCTACGGCGACAAACTCCATACTACATTGGGGCAGTCACTACCCCACTCCACAAAAAAGAGGTATCCCAAGAGGACAATACCTCAGGATTCGCAGAAATTGTTCAGGTATAAACGATTTTCACTGCGAATCCAAGAAACTCTATAAGAGACTTACCGACAGAGGGTATCCAAAGAACACTCTAAGAGATGCTTTTCAGCAAGCCCTAGTAACTGATAGAGAAACTTTACTCATCCCCAAAACACGCGGGGATGACGGTGGGGGCGAAACACGTCTTATTTCAACATTTGACATGGCCAACACTGAGATAAGGACCATTCTCAATAAGTACTGGCCAATTTTGCAAATGGACACGAGTGTCGCCAGGAACATCTCATCCCACCCAAGCATAACCTATCGCAGGGGTCAGAGTCTTAGAGACAGATTGGTCCACAGCCACTATATGCCCCCCTCTCCACCGGGAACGTGGCTTGATCGCCGCCCCATCGATATGTTTAAATGTGGGACATGTAAAATCTGTCCATTTATTACTACAGGTCCATTACATGTTCAGGCACTCAAAAGGTATTTACAATCCGGGATTTTATTAACTGTAAAAGCAAAGGGGTAATTTATATTTGCCGTTGCCCCTGTCCTAAGGACTATATCGGAAAGACCCTGAGGGAATTAAGAAAAAGAGTGGGCGAGCATATAGGCGACATTAGAAACAACAGAATTACGCCGGTGGCAAGTCATGTACATGAATACCATTCAGGAGATCCTCGTTCACTCAGCTTCTCTGCGTTAGAGCTTGTACCCATGTCCCCGAGGAAGGGGGATTGGGATAACAAGGTTCTGCGCAGGGAAGCTGAATGGATCTACAGATGTCACTCACAAGCACCTTTTGGCCTTAATGAACGATTGACCTTCACCTGTTTTTTATAGAGTTTCTCCATACCTCATGAAGTGGAGAAAATAGCTAAGTGGGCTCAGGAATCTCCTTCCTCTGACACTTACCTCTATCTCTGATAATTCAATAATGGTCTCAAATTGGTCATGGGCACATAAAGTACCCAATATATGATATTAGAAGGGTCTGTGCTATATCATGCATCACCCAGCTAAACTATCCACTATTTAATTTCTATTTAGTCTGATCAGGTGAATACGTTGACTGTATACTCGTCTCTACTGATCAGAATAGATATAACCCAGAAATTCGGTCCTGCTACTGTGTTGCTGGTTATGACCTAGAGGGTTCTTTTGATTACAATGGGATTATGTATAAACGACCTGACAGGGCTGCCTTATCTGGCATACCAAAATTTGCTTTATACGACATACCGAAGGTACCCAGAGTAAAAGGTATTAGAGGAATTATACCTCAGTAGTGCCCGATTAGAATAAACACTGGGGAATAATCAAAGGTGCAATTTTCGGATTCATCTTAAACTATATATGCATTATACACTGGGAGCGCTCTGACATCGCTACTAGCCGGAAATGACATCTGCGGTTCAGCAGGCAGGAAGCAATACCTGCGTTCCAATAGACCGGAAGTGGAGGGTGCGTTCCAAGATGCCGGAAGTAGTGGAGAGTGCGTTCCACCTACCGGACATGCGGCTCCGAACGAAAAGATCGCCTTCTGATTATTCCCCTTATAAGCAGCATGAGCACAGGGATGCCTCACTGCCCCATCGGAGACGGCAGGCGGCAGTCTAAATAACAGGGGGACATCTACATGTAAGTCACCACGAATCGGAAATCTATATGAATATGAACCCTTTTTTTTTATATAGCGATAATATTGACAGCAGGTTCTTGTATAATGTTTTATTCTTAGGTGACTTTTCCTCGACTGGGGAATCCACAGTTCCTCCATAATGGACTGCCCTATCATGGCATCGAGCAGGACACAGTAACTATATATAATTATCTATTGTATTTCATTTTGCATGATGTTAACTATTATAATTTTTATCCTATAACCGACCCCCTGACGAACCAAAAGTGGGGAAACGCGTTGCGGTAAAAATATATCTAAAAAATTCTCGGACATCATTTGTAATAAATTCCCACTGTACAGGGCTGTACAGGGCCAGAACAGGGTGATCCCACCATTAGGGTTCATCCCTGGGCAGAGGATTATCTTAGGCCGGGTACAGGGAAAGAACCATCCCGAATACCCACATCTATGTGCCCTGGGCAGAGGTGCCCTACCTTCTACCCGACCCCAAAGCCTAAAAGGTCACTAAATGCCATGGGAATTCTTTGTACATCTGTCTAAATTATCTCTTGTTTTATTTGCACCAATTCACGGTGGTAGCTGGACAACATCTTGTCCTATTATTTGCTTTGGATATCCAGTTATCAATGGGTGTCTATACTTATGCTTTTTAAATAAAACAAATAAAGCGAATTTTAAAAGGATAGATAGAAGAGCAATTAAAGCGGAATGCAGAAAAGTTGGATCAGTATATTTTTAGCAGTGTATACTTAGTGGCTATTAATTGAATATCAATTGTCCACTTGTAAACGTCTTGGTGATGGACCTCGGGTGTTTTTCCTGTGTCTTTGAGACTTTGGTGTTCGCTGTTTTTCCCAAGGATCCAAATTGGGTATTTCTGGAAGCTCTAGGAGGTCTTAAACAGGGTCCCAATTTTGGATGTTTAGAGAACCGCAGCCTAGTAGATCATATAGTGGCTCTAAGTCCTGATATGAGGTGATAGACAGTCTGCGTCCTTCAAAGATAAAGGAAATCCCAAACGGAAAGGACCAACGGTAGAGAATCTTCTTGGACCTGAGCCAGTCTGTAAGGGGTTTAAGTGCTCTCCTCTTCCTCAGAGTGGACTTCCCATGGTATGGGGCCTCCGGATCTTGCTTTATACATGATCGCTTCTTTCACTGGGAATGCCAGAAACTTGCAGATCACATCCCTGGGGGGTTCAGACGGTGCAGGTCTTGGTTTCAAAGCCCTATGTGCCCTCTCCAGGATAACTTCGTGGGCTGTGTCAGGACCCAGAAGCATGAGGCATATCTGTATTACTGTGTAAGGAAGATCTCCTGCAGTTAGAGATTCGGGGATGCCGCAAAAGCGAAGGTTTTATACGTCTTCCTCTGTTCTCCTGATCTTCAATTGTGCTGTATAAGTTTTTCTGAATCAGGGAGATGCTATTTGTAACCGCTTTCTGATGTTGAATGACGCTTGACTGGTTTTCTTCCAGGGTCTCTACTCTTCTCCCTATCTGCCTCACATCAAGTTTAATAGATGATAGGTCAGAGCTGATAGGCTCTAGTGCAGAGGATAGCGAGAACGCCAGGGCTTCTTTCAGGAAAGATCTGGAGATGGGGAGGTTGTCGATTTCTTCTCCACTTTCCCATTCTTGGGCTGGGACTTCCGCCTGTTTGCGGCTTGAGGCGTTCGGAGCGTCTGGTGCCATTTTATGTTCTCTGGCTGCGACAGTTGCAACAGCTTTTTTCTAAAATGTATCCATCTCTCCATTTGTTGGATTTGATTTTTGCTGACCAGCTGCTTCCCCAGCTTTGAAGCCACCTATTTTTACCATCTTGGTTAAATCAGGCTGATATGCCACGCTATTAGGGTGAATATTGGTTAGGGCAGCGAGGTTAGACCATCTCGCTCTGTATTTGTCTTTCCCCTTTTTTCTTTTTTATGTTTTAAGGCCTAAATTGTTGCAGCTAGAAAACTTCTGTCATTTTGGGTTAGTATCCAAAATATGACACTGCCTGATATGCGATTTTTTAATATGGGATTTTTATGTTCGATTTTATCTGTGGTGTATAATCTCAATATGCGATTTTTAACAGTAACATAAGATCGCAATACTCAATTTTTTCTGAGGCTTAAAATCGCACTGGCTGCTAATCTCCGATCTATCAGCTGAGCGATTATAGCTGCCACTGGAATAACTCCTGCAGGCACCTGCCTTGTAGCAAGATGGCACCCACTCGGTAAGGCTATCCCGTTATGGCGCCAGGCACAGTAAGAAGACGGGTAAGTTAGACGCTGATTGTATGTGGCTTTACCTTGCGCCTTAGCTTGCTGTGCCGATGTCTTGCTGTGTCGATTCTTCACAGCGTGAGCAGGAGCAGAAGACAGGCTCTGCAAGCAGCCTCGCACCGCTCCGGTCGGGCCTCCGGTTCTCACCTCACTATGCCCCCCTCGGAGCTCCGGAACTGTGTGCGCCTTCGGCCACAGGAGGACCTCAATTAGGCAGGTATTGTACCGCAGCTAATGTGTGCTTGCTCCGACTGTGTAACGGCTGTGATTCTTGTCGGCTGGGTCTGGAGGGAGACTTCCGTTTTCTTCAAATCCAGGCCGCTTGTTCATCCACCGCTGGGCCTCGCTCAAAACTTTGGTTACGAGCAGACTTTCAGCCCCAGAGAGAACTTAAAATGTTAATCAGCAGCCCTTAGACTTGCAAGTGAGATTCTAGGGCTTTTATGCTAGGGCGGATTATGTTAGATTATATCTATCCAGACGGAGCTGCTGTGAGAGACAACTTTCCCGGTCAGCGGCTCCTGCCACAGAATTTTGATTCATTCTTTCCCCTCTTGTCATTACCTTGTTTAACAGGGGTCATGTGTGCTGCTGCAGCCAATAACTGATTGCACTGGAAATGTGTCCTCTCGCATCCCATGACCCATTGATGTCATGCATGGGGAACACTTCATTTCTGCAGACAGTCATTGGCTGCAGCAACACATGTTAACCCTGTAAAACCATATGTTGACAAGTGGAAGAAGAGTAGTGGGAAAGCAAAGGAGCCAGGACACTGCTATGGGTCACAAGCAAAGTGCTGTATGCTTGCCTTCACAGATCTGGAAATGTCAAGGGTTCTGGTCAAAAGTAAGGGTAGTAGAAAACTGGTGACAGATTCCCTTTAAACCTTTATTGTCTTTTATTAGATAAATATATGGGTCATTCTTCATTCGCCGTTGTTTTTGTGTCAGTTTTAAGTCAATCATTGCTTTGTGTGCCTGTGCCAAATTTATGAAATGGTGCACAATAATAATATATTTGCCATGAGTGCAATGTGGTTTAAAGCTACAGTATATGTGATAAAGTACACCAACAGGTTGCCTGGAGTGAAGTTGTGACTTTTGTAACTTTTGCAGAAGGCACACATAGTAAAGGAGCTAATTATTTGAAATCAGAAATTAGAGATGCTTAGGCCTGCAATGCAGCTGCATACATAGATTAAATAATAATAATAATAATAATAATAATAATAATAATAATAACATAAATTAGATTTAAATTAAGATTTTTTTGTAAAGCTGGCAATTTTTTTTTTTTTTTTTTTTTTTAGAAATGTTAAAACACTATGGTAGAGATGAGCGAATTGATTGCACTGATTTCTAAAACATACATACTCTCTTTAGGAGGGTGTTAATTTCGAGAACAATCCCTGTAATCCTGTAAGAACAAAAGGGCAAACCCTAGTAAGAAATGCACACATATTATACTGTAATAATTAACAAATTTCATTAAGCAAACTATTCTAAATTGTGAAGACACATTAAGCACCAAACTGTCATTAAATATATTATATTGGAACGTAATAGTCTTGATCTTTTTGCAAATGAATCTCTTGGGAACTATCAATATTATGAACTGTGATAGATGATTAATGGATTGTCAGTATTATTCTGTTTCAGGACTGTTCTCTTAGGTATACAGATACAATCTGAAAATACATATATTAATCTATAGAGTAGGTTTCATGGCTATGAGCTATAATTGCCTGCTTAAGAGTCTCTCATGTATATCACCACTAAAATTAAAAAGAGACACAATAATGCATTTTTTTAAAATAAAATTATTATAGTAGTCCCTTTTTAATTATGTACAGTTAATTTAAACTTTTATTTTATAATCATGAGATCGACAATGAGGCTCAAGCCTGATACAGGAATAACATACAATGCATTTGTATGCTTATTGACACTATTATAAAATTAATTAAACTACTGTTCAAAGCAAGTTTTTATATTGAATATATTGTAAGAATTTTACATGGTGTTAATTGTAATGTTCCATGTAATTTTTATATTGTAACTCAAAACCCTTCAGTTTTTATACTGATATCAAATTAATACTATGCTAACACTTAAGGTAGATATACACCTTAATATAATGATGTAGATTATCAGGAACAAACATTTTTGTGACAATCTGCTCAAATGTTTCAAATGTTCGCAAATCTTGTGTTTGTGGCGAGCCCCATTCACTTTAATGGCAGGCAAACGTGAAAAACCTTCAGGTCATATTTTCAGCCACCAAATACTTACTAAAAGTGCATAAATAGTCCCACAACATGGAGAGTGACATAACAGAAGGGAATCAGTGGCAAAAATTCCCACAAAAAAACGTGTATTTGAATCAGGGGCCAGATTTATGAGTTTTAAAGGGAACTTCTCAAAAATGTGCCCTTCTAGAGCCTAGAGATATTTTATTTTAGGCCACTGGAGTACGGGCCCCAAAAATGAGGCCTTCACCTGAAAGAAAAGAACAAGTGATTATGTGGCTGGAGGTATATTAGGCAGTCAGTGGATAACATTTTTACTGCAGGCCAGTGTAGTACAGGCCCTAAACATTAGGCATTCACCGGACAGAAAAGAACAAGTGATTATGTGGCTGAAGGTATATAAGGCGGTCAGTGGATACAAATTTTACTGCAGGCCAAGGAAGTATAGGCTCCAAATATTAGGCATTCACCAGACAGAAAAGAACAAGTGATTTTGTGGGTGGAAGTATGTTAGGCGGTCAGTGGATAACAGTTTTAATACGGGCAAGTGGAGTACAGGCCCCAAACATTAGGCATTTACCGGACAGAAAAGAACAAGTGATAATGTGGCTGGAGGTATATTAGGCGGTCACTGAATAACCAGCCATCTGTCTTATACCATCTGCCAGTGGGGGCCACCCTTGTGGTCATAAGTTCATGTATGGTGTTGTGAAGATGTTGCTTTGATCTCTTTATTTATTGCAGCGTATGGTTTCCTGGGTTCCTGTGTGGTGTGTGCTGTGTCTCTTGTGTTGTTGTGGACAGCAGCACTTATACATGGGTTCCAGGCTCTGTGTCGGTGGCAGGTAGGTGTGGTACTAGTTGCACATTGCCATTGCCATATGTCTGTTTCTGTTTCCCCTTTCTTTATAGCTTGGCCAGTGAGACTCCTGTTCGTCCGTATCTAGGAGGAACATGTAGTCTTACCCAACTCCTAGTCCAGGGCCACCCTGAGGGCTAGCAGGAATATCAGGTTCCGGAGTATGAGCCCTCCTACCATCAGGGTCGGCAGGCAGGCTGGGCAGGCAGCTGCGTAACTCCCTGATGTCAGGTGCCTGCGCTGCCTACTTTATGAATGAAGCAGGCGCCGTAGGCAAGTGACGTCAGTGAGTGACGCGCCGGCCGCCCGGCCTGCCTGCCGGCATTGTACTGAAGCTGTTAGGATATACGGTACTAATAGGAGTGAGGGGGCATGTGTAATCACTTTTAATTGAATAAGACATTTTATATTTGTATACTGGAGCGGCGGGGGGGATCTGTGGATAACATCCGTGGATGGCACAGTTAAGGGGTGGGGGTCTGTGGATGGCACTGTTATGGGCTGGGGGGTCTGTGGATGGCACTGCTATGGGGTGGGGGGTCTGTGGATGGCACATATATAACAGTGCCAGCCACAGATCCTCCCTGTAACAGTCAGAGGCAAATAATTTTACTATAGGCCAGTGGAGTATATGCTCCAATAATTATTCATTTTCCTCACAGAAAAGAACAAGTGATTATGTGGCTGGAAGTATATAAGATGGTCATTGGATAACAATTTTACTGTAGGCCAGTGGAGTACCGTCCCCAAACATTATGTATTCACCGGACAGAAAAGAACAAGTGATTATGTGGCTGGAAGTATATTAGGCTGTCAGTGGTTAACAATTTTATTGCAGGCCAGTAGAGTACAGGCCCCAATAATTATGCATGTACCTGACTGAAAAGAACAAGTAATTATGTTGCTGGAGGTATATATTAGGTGGACAGAGGATAACAATTTCACTGCAGGCCAGTTAGGTATAGGCCCCAAATATTAGGCATTCACTGAACAGAAAAGAACAAGTAATAATGTGGCTGGAGGTATATTAGGCTGTCAGTGGATAACAATTTAACTGAAGACCAGGGGAGTATAGGCCCCAAACATTAGGCATTCACCGGGCAGAAAAGAACAAGTGATTAAGTGTCTGGAGGTATATTAGGCGTTCAGTGGACAACAATTTTACTGCCGGCCAGTGGAGTACAGGCCCCAAACAAAAGGCATTCACCGGACAGAAAATAACAAGTGATTATGTGGCTTGATAACAGTAACAGTTTTACTGCAGGCCAGTTAAATACAGGTCCCAAAAATTATGCATTTACCTGACTGAAAAGAAAAAGTGATTATGTTCCTAGAGGTATATTAGGCAGTCAGAGGATAACAATTTTACTGTAGGCCAGTGGAGTTTTGGCCCCAAAAATTATGCATTTTCCTCACAGAAAAGAACTAGTGATTATGTGGATGGAGGTATATAAGACAGTCAGTGGATAACAATTTTACTGTAGGCCAGTGGAGTAGAGGCCCCAAAAATTATGTATTTACATGACATAAAAGAACAAGTGATTATGTGGCTGGAGGTATATTTTGCAGTCAGTGGATACAATTTTACTGCAGTCCAGTGAGGTATAGGACCTAAACATTAGGAATTCTGTGAACAGAAAGGAGCAAGTGATTATGTGGCTGGAGGTATATAAGACGGTCAGTGGATAACAATTTTACTGTAGGCCAGTGGAGTACAGGCCCCAAAAATTATGTATTCACATGACAGAAAAGAACAATTGATTATGTGGCTTGAAGTATTTTAGACAGTCAAAGGATAACAGTTTTACTGCAGGCCAGTTGAGTACAGGCCCCCAAAATTATGCATTTACCTGACTGAAAAGGAAAAGTGATTATGTTCCTGGAGGTATATTAGGCAGCCAGATGATAACAATTTTACTGTAGGCCAGTGGAGTTTTGGCCCCAAAAATTATGCATTTTCCTCACAGAAAAGGACTAGTGATTATGTGGATGGAGGTATATAAGACAGTCAGTGGATAACAATTTTACTGTAGGGCAGTGGAGTAGAGGCCCCCAAAATTATGTATTTACATGACATAAAAGAACAAGTGATTATGTGGCTGGAGGTATATTAGGCGGTAAGTGGATAACAATTTTACTGCAGGTCAGTGGAGTACAGTCTCCAAACATTAAGAATTTACCAGACAGAAAAGAACAAGTGATTATGTGGCTGGAGGTATATAAGACGGGCAGTGGGTAACAATTTTACTGTAGGCCAGTGGAGTTTTGGCCCCAAAAATTATGCATTTTCCTCACAGAAAAGAACTAGTGATTATGTGGATGGAGGTATATAAGACAGTAACATAGTAACATAGTACATAAGGCCGAAAAAAGACATTTGTCCATCCAGTTTGGCCTGTCATCCTGCAAGTTGATCCAGAGGAAGGCAAAAAAAACCTGTGTGGTAGAAGCCAATTTTCCTCCCTTTAGGGGAATAAAAATTCCTTCCCGACTCCAATCAGGCAATCAGAATAAATCCCTGGATCAACGATATCTCTCTAGTAGCTATAGCCTGTAATATTATTACGCTCCAGAAATACATCCAGGCCCCTCTTGAATTCCTTTATTGTACTCACCATCACTACCTCCTCAGGCAGAGAGTTCCATAGTCTCACTGCTCTTACCGTAAAGATTCCTTTTCTATGTTTGTGTACAAACCTTCGTTCCTCCAGACGCATAGGATGTCCCCTCGTCACAGTCACCGTCCTGGGAATAAATAGATGACAGGATAGATCTCTGTACTGACCCCTGATATATTTATACATATTAATTAGATCTCCTCTCAGTCATCTTTTTTCTAAAGTGAATAACCCTAATTTTGATAATCTTTCAGGGTACTGTAGTTGCCCCATTCCAGTTTTTACTTTAGTTGCCCTCCTCTGGACCCTCTCCAGCTCTGCTATGTCTGCTTTGTTCACTGGAGCCCAGAACTGTACACAGTACTCCATGTGTGGTCTGACTAATGATTTGTAAAGTGGTAGGACTATGTTCTCATCACGGGCATCTATGCCCCTTTTGATGCAACCCATTATCTTATTTGTCTTGGCAGCAGCTGCCTGACAATGTTTTTTGCAGCTTAGTTTGCTGTTTATTAAAATTCCTAGATCTTTTTCCATGTCAGTGTTACCGAGTGTTTTACCATTTAATAAGTACGGGTGACTTGCATTATTCCTTCCCATGTGCATAACTTTACATTTGTCAGCGTTAAACCTCATCTGCCACTTCTCTGCCCAAGCCTCCAGTCTATCCAGATCCCTCTGTAGTAGTATACTGTCCTCTTCAGTGTTAATTACTTTACACAGTTTAGTGTCATCTGCAAAAATTGATATTTTACTATGCAAGCCTTCTAGTCAGTGGATAACAATTTTACTGTAGGCCAGTGGAGTAGAGGCCCCAAAAATTATGTATTTACATGACATAAAAGAACAAGTGATTATGTGGCTGGAGGTATATTTTGCAGTCAGTGGATACAATTTTACTGCAGTCCAGTGAGGTATAGGACCTAAACATTAGGCATTCTGTGAACAGAAAAGAACAAGTGATTATGTGGCTGGAGGTATATAAGACGGTCAGTGGATAACAATTTTACTGTAGGCCAGTGGAGTACAGGCCCCAAAAATTATGTATTCACATGACAGAAAAGAACAATTGATTATGTGGCTTGAAGTATTTTAGACGGTCAAAGGATAACAGTTTTACTGCAGGCCAGTTGAGCACAGGTCCCAAAAATTATGCATTTACCTAACTGAAAAGAGAAAGTGTTTATGTTCCTGGAGGTATATTAGGCAGCCAGAGGATAACAATTTTACTGTAGGCCAGTGGAGTTTTGGCCCCAAAAATTATGCATTTTCCTCACAGAAAAGGACTAGTGATTATGTGGATGGAGGTATATAAGACAGTCAGTGGATAACAATTTTACTGTAGGGCAGTGGAGTAGAGGCCCCAAAAATTATGTATTTACATGACATAAAAGAACAAGTGATTATGTGGCTGGAGGTATATAAGACTGGCAGTGGATAACAATTTTACTGCAGGCCAGTGGAGTACAGGCCTAAAAAATTATGTATTCACATAACAGAAAATAACAAGTGATTATGTGGCTGGAGGTATATGAGGCGGTGAGTGGATAACAATTTTACTGCAGGCCAGTGAGGTATAGGCCCCAAACATTAGGCATTCACTGAAAAGAAAAGCACACATGATTATGTGGCTGTAGGTTTAATAGGCTGTCAGTGGATAACAGTTTTTCTGCATGCCAGTGGAGTACAGGCCCCAAACATTATGAATTCACTGGACAGAAAATAACAAGTGATTATTTGGCTGGAGGTATAATAGGCAGTCAGAGGATAAGAATTTTACTGTAGGCCAGTGGAGTATAGGTTCCAAAAATTATGCATTTTCCTCACAGAAAAGAACATGTAATTATGTGGCTGGAGGTATATTAGGCAGTCAGTGGATAACAATTGTATTGCAGGCCAGTGGAGTACAGGCCCCAAACTATAGGCATTCACCGGACAAAAAAGATCAAGTGATTATGTGGTTTGAAATATTTTAGGCGGTCAGTGGATAACAGTTTTACTGCAGACCAGTGGAGTACAGGCCCCAAAAATTATGCATTCACCTGACTAAAAAGAACAAATGATTATGTTGCTGGAGGTATATTAGGCTGTCAGAGTATAACAATTTTACTGTAGGCTAGTGGAGTATTGGCCTAAAAAATTATGCATTTTCATCCCAGAAAAGAACAAGTGATTATGTGGCTGAAGGTATATAAGACGGTCAGTGGATAACAATTTTACTGTAGGCTAGTGGAGTACAGGCCTCAAAAATTATGTATTCACATGACAGAAAAGAACAAGTGATTATGTTGCTGGAGGTATATTTTGCGGTCAGTTGATAACAATTTTACTGAAGACCAGTGGAGTACAGGCCCCACACATTAGGCATTCACAGGACAGAAAAGAAAAAGTAATTATGTGGCTGGAGGTATATTGGACGGTCAGTTGATAAAAATGTTACTGTAGGCCAGTAGATTATAGGCCCCAAACATTAGGCATTCACCGGATAGAAAAGTACAAGTGATTATGTACCTGAAGGTATATTAGGTGGTCAGTGGATAACAATGCAGACCAATGGCACATAGGCCCCTAACATTAGGTATTCACCGGACAGAAAATAACAAGTGATTATATGGCTGGAGGTATATCAGGCAGTCAGAGGATTAGAATTTTACTGTAGGCCAGTGGAATATATGCCCAAAACATTTGGAAATCACCATACAGAAAAGAACCAGTGATTATGTGGCTGGAGGTGTATTAGGCGGTCAGTGGATAGCAATTTTTTGTGTAGGCAAATGGAGTATAGGTGTCAAAAATTATGCATTCTCCTCACAAAAAAGAACAACCAATTATGTGGCTGGAGGTATATAAGACAGTCAGTGGTTAACAAGTTTACTGTAGTCCGCAAAAATTAAGCATTTACCTGACAGAAAAGAACAAATGATTATGTGGCTAGAGGTATATTATGCGGTCAGTTGATAACAATCTTACTGTAGACCCTGTTGATTACAGGCCCCAAACATTAGGAATTCACCGGACAGAAAATAACTAGCGATTATGTGGCTGGA
The DNA here is from genome assembly GCF_014858855.1 of Bufo gargarizans. Classification (NCBI taxonomy): domain Eukaryota; kingdom Metazoa; phylum Chordata; class Amphibia; order Anura; family Bufonidae; genus Bufo; species Bufo gargarizans. The sequence continues at coordinate 535,493,410 of NC_058082.1, read as the reverse complement.
GGTATATTAGATGGTTAGTGGATAACAATTTTATCCTTCTTAAGGTGTTCATCCCTAGGTGAGTGATGGGCTTACCACGGCTTATACAGCTCCCAGGCTGGAGATGGCAACACTATTGTCAGCAGCTGACATGTTAAAAAAGCCCACACTGCAGAGCCATGTGCCGGCGTCTTGGGAGCGCAAAATGTGACCGTGCATGGTGGGTGTCTCGCTCCAGATACATTTGCAGTCTACTTTTTGCCTCCTGTGCAGTGCGAGTTCTTCCTGATTCTCCTCCTTATCTGCTGCTCCGTCTCTCCCTCTGAACTCCCCTCCTCTTCCTCTCTTGTGGGCACCCATGTGACGTCCATCGACAAGTCATCATCATAACCTTCACCACTACTGACATTAGAGATCCCGGAGTAGGCAGAAACAGCGGGGACCACCCTCCTTGGGCTGATCTGGGTACTGTTGTCAGACCGCTGGTTGGCGGCTATTGCTACATCCTCTTCCTCATCCAATGCAAAGAATGGCTGCGCATCGGTAAGGTCTGGGAATGGATGGGAGTGGTGGTTCTTGTGATGGTGGTGGCGGTGATGTCTTTAGTGGTGCACACAGCAGAGAGTGAGGAGGTTGCAGATACAGATGATGAGAAGGGTGAAGAAGCGGAAGGCTGAGTGTGCCACTCAACCAACTCTGGTGCATTCTTTGACGTAATCGCATGCACCTTTCCCCAACTTCCCACTTAGGATCCGGCCTGGTGCACCTGACCGACCCCTACCACGCCTGTGGAATGGCCTCACTCTTCTATTGCCTGTCATTTTCAAAATGACCCTGTGTCAAAGTCCTTAGAGAAGAGCAATATTTGTGAAAGCAGCTATATCGCTCGCTGGCTTCAATCCGATTTTGGTTGAAGCTGGTATATCGCACCCTTCAATCAGTAATTTGCGGAAGCAGGTACAGTGCCTTGCAAATGTATTCACCCCCCTTGACTTTTTTTTTTCTTCGTATTTTGGTGTCTCACAACTTGGAATTAACATGGATTGTTTGAGGATTTGCATAATTTATTTACAGAACATGCCCACAACTTTGAAGATGTTTTTTTTATTTTCTATTGTGAAGCATACAGAAAATAGGAAAAATAACAGAAAAAGTCAATGTGCATAACTATTCACCCCCCTAAAGTCAATACTTTGTAGAGCCACCTTTTGCGGCAATCACAGCTCCAAGTCACTTTGGATAAGTCTCTATGAGGTTGTCACATCTTCCCACTGGGATTTTTGACCATTTCTCCTTGCAAAACTGCTTCAGCAACTTGGTTTTTGCGCTTGTGAACAGGAATTTTTAAGTCTGACCACAGATTTTCTATTGGATTGAGATCTGGGCTTTGACTAGGCCATTCCAACACATTTACATGTTTCCCCTTAAACCACTCAAGTGTTGCTTTAGCAGTGTGCTTGGGCTCATTGTCCTGCTGGAAGGTGAACCTCCGTCCTAGCCTCAAATCACGCACAGAGTGGTACAGGTTTTGCTCAAGAATATCCCTGTATTAGTGTTGAGCGCGAATATTCGAATCGCGAATTTTTTTCGCGAATATCGGCACTCCGCTAATTCGCGAATATTTCGAATATAGTGCTATAAATTCGCTATTTCGAATATTCTTTTTTTTTTTTTTTTTTTTTTTTTTTTTTAATTGTTATATTTTTTCCTTTCCCACTTCCCTAAAGTTGTTCTTACCTGTCCTTTGGATTCCTGGCTTCCTGGCTGCTCCAGTCAGTGCCCGTTGCCGCTTCTGCCGCCTTCCGTGCTCATGGAGCGTCCCCATCTCCATGGGAACGTCTCCATATACTAGAATGTACTGTCGGATTTGAGAATTACGTTGAAATCGCAATTGCGATTAATATAACACGAAATAATCGCATTTGCGATTTCAACGTAATTCTCAAATCCGACAGTACATTCTAGTATATGGAGACGTTCCCATGAGCATGGAATATAGCATTACTAAGTTAAAATCGCAAATGCGATTATTTCGTGTTATATTAATCGCATTTGCGATTTTTTTTTTTTTTTTTTTACTATGGTTGGCTTCAATGGTAGAATTAGCGAATATGACGAATGTATTCGTTATATTCCACAAAACGAAGATAACGAAGTATTCTGCATCTCAGTTATATCTACCTATTCATCAACTTCGCTAATTCTAGCAATCATATAGGACAGTTTACTATAGAGACAGCTAAGTATAATTCGCTATGCGATTATATGACTGCTTTTTTTTTTTATATAAATAGAATAATTATAATACCTGATAATTATTATAATCTATTTATATAAAAAAGCAAAGTAATATAATCGCATAGCGAATTATACTTATCTGTCTTTATAGTAAACTTTCCTATATGATTGCTAGAATTAGCGAATTTGACGAATAGGTAGATATAACTGAGATGCAGAATACTTCGTTATCTTCGTTTTGTGGAATATAACGAATATATTCGTATATTCGTTTTGTGGAATATAACGAATATATTCGTCATATTCGCTAATTCTACCATTGAAGCCAACCATAGTAAAAAAAAAAAAAAAATAAAAAAAAAAATCGCAAATGCGATTAATATAACACGAAATAATCGCATTTGCGATTTTTACTTAGTAATGCTATATTCCAGGGCACTCCAGCTGTTGTCAAACTACGACTCCCAGCATGCTCCATTCACTTCTTTGGGAGTCCTGAGAACAGCCATGGAGGTGTGCATGCTGGGAGTTGTAGTTGCACCACAGCTGGAGTGCCGAAGGTTGCTGATCCCTGCTATATTCCATGCTCATGGAGCGTCCCCATCTCCATGGGAACGTCTCCATATACTAGAATGTACTGTCGGATTTGAGAATTACGTTGAAATCGCAATTGCGATTAATATAACACGAAATAATCGCATGTGCGATTTCAACGTAATTCTCAAATCCGACAGTACATTCTAGTATATGGAGACGTTCCCATGAGCATGGAATATAGCATTACTAAGTTAAAATCGCAAATGCGATTATTTCGTGTTATATTAATCGCATTTGCGATTTTTTTTTTTTTTTTTTTTTTTTTACTATGGTTGGCTTCAATGGTAGAATTAGCGAATATGACGAATATATTCGTTATATTCCACAAAACGAATATACGAATATATTCGTCATATTCCACAAAACGAAGATAACGAAGTATTCTGCATCTCAGTTATATCTACCTATTCATCAACTTCGCTAATTCTAGCAATCATATAGGACAGTTTACTATAGAGACAGATAAGTATAATTCGCTATGCGATTATATTACTTAGCTTTTTTATATAAATAGATTATAATAATTATCAGGTATTATAATTATTCTATTTATATAAAAAAAAAGCAGTCATATAATCGCATAGCGAATTATACTTATCTGTCTCTATAGTAAACTGTCCTATATGATTGCTAGAATTAGCGAAGTTGATGAATAGGTAGATATAACTGAGATGCAGAATACTTCGTTATCTTCGTTTTGTGGAATATGACGAATACATTCGTATATTCGTTTTGTGGAATATAACGAATATATTCGTCATATTCGCTAATTCTACCATTGAAGCCAACCATAGTAAAAAAAAAAAAAAAAAAAAAATCGCAAATGCGATTAATATAACACGAAATAATCGCATTTGCGATTTTTACTTAGTAATGCTATATTCCAGGGATCAGCAACCTCCGGCACTCCAGCTGTTGTCAAACTACGACTCCCAGCATGCTCCATTCACTTCTTTGGGAGTCCTGAGAACAGCCATGGAGGTGTGCATGCTGGGAGTTGTAGTTGCACCACAGCTGGAGTGCCGAAGGTTGCTGATCCCTGCTATATGCCATGCTCATGGAGCGTCCCCATCACCATGGTAACGTCTCCATATACTAGAATGTACTGTCGGATTTGAGAATTACGTTGAAATCGCAAATGCGATTATTTCGTGTTATATTAATCGCATTTGCGATTTCAATAGGAGAGTAGCCTTTAAGTTTAAAAAAAAAAAAAAAAAAAAATAATTAAAAAAAATCGCATATGCGATTTTTTAAATCGCATATTATTCGCGATAACTAGCATAATGACGAATATTCGATTTCGACGAATATAAAACGAATATTCTATCGAATATTCGCGAATTTCGTCGAAATCGAATATGGCACCTGCCGCTCATCACTACCCTGTATTTAGCACCATCCATTTTCCCCCAATTCTAACCAGTTTCCCAGTCCCGGCTGCTGAAAAATATCCCCACAGCGTGATGCTGCCACCACCATGTTTCACTGTGCGGAGGTTGTTCTTCGGGTGATGCGATGTGTTGGGTTTGCTCCAGACATAGAATTTTCTTTCATGGCCGAAAAGTTCAATTTTAGCCTCATCAGACCAGAGCACCTTCGTCCATACATTTTTGGAGTATCTCACATGCATTTTCTCAAACTCACAATGTGCCTTTTTGTTTTTAGCTGAAAGTAATGGCTTTCTTCTGGCCACTCTGCCATAAAGCAAATCCTCCAGGGTTACCTTAGGTCTCTGTGCTGCCTCTCAGATTAATTTGCCTGGTCCATGAGTTTTGGTGGGCGGCCGTCTATTTGCAGGTTTGCTGTTGTGCCATGTTCTTTCCATTTGGTTATGATAAGATTTGATGGTGCTTCTGGGGATCATCAAATATTTTTTTTTTTTTATAACCTAACCCTGACTTGTACTTCTCAACAATATTGTACTTCTCAACAACATTGTCCCTTACTTGTTTTGAGAGTTCCTTGGTCTTCATGGCAGTGTTTGGTTAGAGATGCCTCTTGCTTAGGTGTTGCAGCCTCTGGGGCTTTTCAAAAAGGGTGTGTATATGTTATGACAGATCATGTGACACTTAGATTGCACACAGGTGGGCATCATTTCACTAAATATGTGACTTCTGAAGGCAATTAGTTGCACCAGAGCTTTTTATGGGCTTCCTAACATTTGCACATGCCAATTTTCTGTTTTCTATTTCTAAATAATAGTTTTATTTATATATTTTTCTCATTTCACTTCACCAACTTAGCAACTTAGACTATTGTGTTCTGGTCCATCACATAAAATTCAGATTAACAAAACATTGAACTTAAGTCTGTAATGTAACAAAATGCGGAAAAAGTCAAGAGGGGTCAATACTTTTGCAAGGCACTGTATATATAACTGCTTAATCAGTTTTTTTTTTTTTTTTGTAGAAGCAGGTATATCACACCCCACAATCAGTACTTTGTGGAAGAAGGTATATCAAACCCCCTTTTTTTTAACTCTTAATAGTTTATTTTCATCAATTACCAAAAGGCAAAGAAATCTAAATCAAATCAATATTCGGTGTGACCACCTCTTTGCTTTAACCACTTGGCGCCGCGCTAACGCCGAAAGGCGTCATTGCGGCGGCTCTCCCAGGCTACGCTAACGCCAATAGGCGTCATCTCGCGTGAGCCGAGATTTCCTGTGAACGCGCGCACGCAGGCGCGCGCGCTCACAGGAACGGAAGGTAAGCGAATGGATCTCCAGCCTGCCAGCGGCGATCGCTCGCTGGCAGGCTGGAGATGTGATTTTTTTTAACCCCTAACAGGTATATTAGACGCTGTTTTGATAACAGCATCTAATATACCTGCTACCTGGTCCTCTGGTGGTCCCTTTTGTTAGGATCGACCACCAGAGGACTCAGGTAGGTCAGTAAAGTAGCACCAAACACCACTACACTACACTACAACCCCCCCTGTCACTTATTAACCCTTTATAAACCACTGATCAGCCCATATAGACTCCCTGATCACCCCCCTGTCATTGATCACCCCCCTGTCATTGATCACCCCCCTGTAAGGCTCCATTCAGAGGTCCGTATGATTTTTACGGATCCACGGATACATGGATCGGATCCGCAAAACGCATACGGACGTCTGAATGGAGCCTTACAGGGGGGTGATCAATGACAAGGGGGTGATCACGCATATAGATTTCCTGATCACTTCCCTGTCATTGATCACCCCCCTGTAAGGCTCCATTCAGACGTCCGTATGATTTTTACGGATCCACGGATACATGGATCGGATCCGCAAAACACATACGGACGTCTGAATGGAGCCTTACAGGGGGGGAATCAATGACAGGCGGGTGATCACCCATATACACTCCCTGATCACCCCCTGTCATTGATCACCCCACTGTAAGGCTCCATTCAGATGTCCGTATGTGTTTTACGGATCCACGCATCTATGAATCGGATCCGCAAAACACATACGGAAGTCTGAATGGAGCCTTACAGAGGGGTGATCAGTGACAGGGGGGTGATCATATAGACTTCCTGATCACCCCCCTGTCATTGATCACCCCCCTGTCATTGATCACCCCCCTGTAAGGCTCCATTCAGACGTCTGCATGTGTTTTACGGATCCACGCATCCATGGATCGTATCCGTAAAACGCATACGGACGTCTGAATGGAGCCTTACAGGGGGGTGATCAGGGAGTCTATATGGGATGATCACCCCCGTGTAAGGCTCCATTCAGACGTCTGCATGTGTTTTACGGATTCACGCATCCATGGATCGGATCCGCAAAACGCATACGGACGTCTGAATGGAGCCTTACAGGGGGGTGATCACCTCATATACACTCCCTGATCACCCCCTGTCATTGATCACCCCCTGTCATTGATCACCCCCCTGTCATTGATCACCCCCCTGTAAGGCTCCATTCAGACGTCTGCATGTGTTTTTCGGATCCACGCATCCATGGATCGGATCCGCAAAACGCATACGGACGTCTGAATGTGTTTTACGGATTCACGCATCCATGGATCGGATCCGCAAAACGCATACGGACGTCTGAATGGAGCCTTACAGGGGGGTGATCAGTGACAGGGGGGTGATCACCTCATATACACTCCCTGATCACCCCCTGTCATTGATCACCCCCATGTAAGGCTCCATTCAGACGTCCGTATGTGTTTTGCGGTCCCGATCTAAGTATCCGTGGATCCGTAAAAAACATATGGACGTCTGAATGGAGCCTTACAGGGGGGTGATCAATGACAGAGGGGTGATCAGTGACAGGGGGGTGATCACCCCATATACACTCCCTGATCACCCCCCTGTCATTGATCGCCCCCCTGTAAGGCTCCATTCAGACATTTTTTTGGCCCAAGTTAGCGGAAATATATATATTTTTTTGTTTGTTTTTTCTTACAAAGTCTCATATTCCACTAACTTGTGTCAAAAAATAAAATCTCACATGAACTCACCATACCCCTCACGGAATCCAAATGCGTAACATTTTTTAGACATTTATATTCCAGACTTCTTCTCACTCTTTAGGGCCCCTAAAAAGCCAGGGCAGTATAAGGGTTCATTCACACGTCCGTTGTTTCTTTCCTGATCTGTTCCGTTTTTTGCTGAACAGATCTGGACCAGATCTGGACCCATTCATTTTCAATGGGTCCTGAAAAAAAATCTGACATTGTGCTGTACGTTTTTTTTCAGGACCCATTGAAAATGAATGGGTCCAGATCTGGTCCAGATCTGTTCAGCAAAAAACGGAACAGATCAGGAAACAAACAACGGACGTGTGAATGGACCCTAAATACCCCACATGTGACCCCATTTCGGAAAGAAGACACCCCAAGGTATTCCGTGAAGGGCATATTGAGTCCATGAAAGATTGACATTTTTGTCCCAAGTTAGCGGAAAGGGAGACTTTGTGAGAAAAAAATAAAATAAAAAAATTTCCGCTAACTTGTGCCCAAAAAAAAAAATTCCTATGAACTCGCCATGCCCCTCATTGAATACCTTGGGGTGTCTTCTTTCCAAAATGGGGTCACATGTGGGGTATTTATACTGCCGTAGCATTTTAGGGGCCTGAAACCGTGAGAAGAAGTCTGGGATCCAAATGTCTAAAAATGCCCCCCTAAAAGGAATTTGGGCCCCTTTGCGCATCTAGGCTGCAAAAAAGTGTCACACATCTGGTATCGCCGTACTCAGGAGAAGTTGGGGAATGTGTTTTGGGGTGTCATTTTACATATACCCATGCTGGGTGAGAGAAATATCTCTGCAAAAGACAACTTTTCCCATTTTTTTATACAAAGTTGGCATTTGACCAAGATATTTCTCTCACCCAGCATGGGTATATGTAAAATGACACCCCAAAACACATTCCCCAACTTCTCCTGAGTATGGCGAGACCAGATGTGTGACACTTTTTTGCCGCCTAGGTGGGCAAAGGGGCACACATTCCAAAGAGCACCTTTCGGATTTCACCGGTCATTTTTTACACATTTTGATTTCAAACTACTTACCACACATTAGGGCCTCTAGAATGCCAGGGCAGTATAACTACCCCACAAGTGACCCCATTTTGGAAAGAAGACACCCCAAGGTATTCCGTGAGGGGCATGGCGAGTTCCTATAATTTTTTATTTTTTGTCACAAGTTAGCGGAAAATGATGATTTTTTTTCTTTTTTTTTTTTTTCTTACAAAGTCTCATATTCCACTAACTTGTGACAAAAAATTTAAAATTCCAGGAACTCGCCATGCCCCTCACGGAATACCTTGGGGTGTCTTCTTTCCAAAATGGGGTCACTTGTGGGGTAGTTATACTGCCCTGGCATTCTAGAGGCCCTAATGTGTGGTAAGTAGTTTGAAATCAAAATGTGTAAAAAATGACCGGTGAAATCCGAAAGGTGCTCTTTGGAATGTGTGCCCCTTTGCCCACCTAGGCGGCAAAAAAGTGTCACACATCTGGTCTCGCCATACTCAGGAGAAGTTGGGGAATGTGTTTTGGGGTGTCATTTTACATATACCCATGCTGGGTGAGAGAAATATCTTGGTCAAATGCCAACTTTGTATAAAAAAATGGGAAAAGTTGTCTTTTGCAGAGATATTTCTCTCACCCAGCATGGGTATATGTAAAATGACACCCCAAAACACATTCCCCAACTTCTCCTGAGTACGGCGATACCAGATGTGTGACACTTTTTTGCCGCCTAGGTGGGCAAAGGGGCACACATTCCAAAGTGCACCTTTCAGATTTCACAGGCCATTTTTTACACATTTTGATTGCAAAGTTCTTCTCACACATTTGGGCCCCTAAAATGCCAGGGCAGTATAACATGTAGAACAATAAATTTTGCGAAAAATTTATATATGGATGTCGTTTTTTTTGCAAAATTTTACAACTGAAAGTGAAAAATGTCATTTTTTTGCAAAAAAATCGTTAAATTTCGATTAATAACAAAAAAAGTAAAAATGTCAGCAGCAATGAAATACCACCAAATGAAAGCTCTATTAGTGAGAAGAAAAGGAGGTAAAATTAATTTGGGTGGTAAGTTGCATGACCGAGCAATAAACCGCTAAAGTTGTGGAGTGCCGATTTTTGTAAAAAAGGGCCTGGTCACTAGGGGGGTATAAACCTGTGGTCCTTAAGTGGTTAAAATAACATTAGTTCTTCTAGGTACACTTGCACACAGATTTTGAAGGAACTAATTTTGGAGGTTGTGTAAAACATCTTGGAGAACTAACCACAAAGCTCTGTGGATGTAGGCTTGCTCAAATCCTGCTATCTCTTTAAGTAATCTCAGGCAGACTTTATGCTGTTAAAATCAGGACTCAGTGGGGGCCATACCATCACTTCCTTGTACTTTTTAATTCTTTATCACACTCACAAAAATAAAAATATTGTGTCGTATGCCACCCACCCAAACACCTCCCTCCCCATGATGCCATCTCAGAAAAAAAATAAAATTATAATTAAAAAAGGAACATCCTTTTCCCTTCAACCATTCCACTCTCCCCATACTTTAACCCACTCATCATAGGAACCTCTTTGCCTGTACAGGATCGCCTCGTAGTTTTTGATTTTATTCACTAAATTCAGCCACACCTTAAAGTCAGGGGGTAAAGCCGCAAACCATATATCACACCTGTTGCAAATAGTTGTTCCAATAACGCTTGTCCCTCTATATACCTGCGGTATCGCAGCAGCACTGCACGCAACTGCTGCACAATTCAAATGCACTCTAATATATTTTCTATGTTAAAAAGTATATTATAGGTATATCACACCCCTCAATCAGCTTTTTTGGGCAAAAGGTATATCACACCAGTTGCGATTAGTTATTCCAATAGTGTTTATCCCTCTATATAGCTGCGGTATTGCAGCAGAACCACACACAACTGCTGCACAATGCAAATGCACCATAATATACTTTCTATGTTAGAAAGTATATTATAAGTATATCACACCCCTGACTATATCACATCTATCGATAGCACACCTATACAAGTCCTTAAGAAGACTTTTGTGACCCTATTAGCTAGCGTTTGGTGTCCCTAACAGTCTGTCCCTGCTCCACAAAGCAACCTCTCCCTACACTGGAGAAACACAGAATGTAAAATGGCTGCTAGATCGGGTTCTGTTATAGGGTGGGGGTGTGTTCATGTGCTGAAACGTCTCAATTGGCTGTCCTGTCCCACCTAATGGATGTGTCATGGGTCAAAGTTTGGCGCAATGCAAAAGAATATGGCACATGCAAACATCGCCATATGTTTGCATGTTTGGCGAATAGCAAGCAAAGTTCGCTGAAAAACGACCTCCGACCTAACTGCAAGGCCATCTCTACTGCTCATACAAAGGTGCTGCAGATCAACCGATGAACAGGCGAAATGCTGATTCATCGGTGATCCTGCGTTCGTGTAGGCACATCAATTATTGTTTCTGGGCAGCAGGTCATGTGGTCGAAACAGAGATCTGCTGCCCAGAAACAATACAGCTGTATGAGAACGAGCTATTGCAATAGTGATCCCTCATCCTCAAACTGTGGAGGAGATTCCTGCATGTAAATGCAGCTTTTTCCTCCACTGAACCAGTTGCCAACTGTCGGGAAGGAAGCGTTCAGCACTCATATAGTTACACATGCAGGATTACAATGAAGGATTACACCTAAGCATACAATAGATAACATAGGACTCACTCACTCTTCATAGTAGATGATGGTTGTAGCTTACCATCCATATACAGTGTATCTCTAAAATCAGAAAATAAAAGCATACTAGAAAAATGAATATGTTTTACTACCTGGTTTAAAAATGGTAAACAAATGACAGGTTTATTTAATTTCATGAAAAAGTTGATCTGTCACCTACATATGGGTAGCATATTGCAGGAAATATCCATTCTTCCAACGTGTATACACGACACAATCAAGCCTGTCAGTCAGTGCTGATCGGGGCTGGGAGAGATGGTCTTAAGCAATCTCTTTGTGAGTATGGTGGTTCCTGCATTCCTTAATAATTACTATTAGTGTTGAGTGAAGCATTCAAAGAGCAATTTAGTCTGTTTAGAAAAAAAAATGTTGATTCATCACTCTTCGTGGTAACAAATCAGTTTTTCCTAAAACGGCAGCTACATATGTTACAAAATGAAAGTAAGAAGCCCAGGAATGTGAGATTATCATTAATGCCATGCAGCCAGCCAATACACAGATATTCATTCCCTGTGATGTCATAGCCCTATAAAACCTGTGCCGTCTCTCCGCCATTGTCCTGTGAGCTGAGCATAGGGAGAGATATAAAAAGCACTCATATGTTAGGGACAGTGTTGCTAAAAAATTATATTAGAAGAATATTGGAGAGGGAGAGTGTAGGAATAATGCAAGGAGACATTTACTTATTCCTACATCAGCCGTAAAATAAGATATGCAATTCAATACTAATAAGATGGAAGCCTTTATTATTCCACTGCCAGCGTGCCAACCAATACCATCTAGTCTGAACCCCTTAGGGGGACCAGGTCTTAATGATAACCATCCTTATCTTTTGCTGGTATTGCTTCTTTCAAATTATCTTTCAAAATCGCCATGTCCTAGAAAGGTTAGCAAGTTGCAGATAGAGGTGGAGCTGGATGTTCCTGATGACATATTCTCATCGATATTAGATGATGTGGAAAAGGAGAAAAATCAAATACCAGAAGAAGGGCTCCCATCTGTAGAGCAGGAGAGCACTGGGGTTGGAGAAGTGGGTATGTCAGAGCTGATTTATATTTAGCTTTTACCGTCAACCTGCAGTAGATTGCAGAACAGCAATAATATGCATATTGTCTCCCCAACCTGATCAACCAAACCCCATACAAGCATATGCCCCTGTTTAAAGATGCATCAAAGGTGCCATGTGGCCATTAACAATGAAGACCAACTATACAGTGCAGTCTTCATTATTAAATGAAAGGCAGCTGTGGAAAAACCGAGCTGTCTTATAATATGTTGTACTTGCATAAAATCAGATAATAAAACCAATTTACAAGGGTATAAGACTAAGAACAAGCCAGAATACACTCTGGATTTCCCCAATCAAAGCCAAACTAGGCATTTAAATCTAATGAAACCACTCTCTGGTGGCATTACCAGTAAGGTTGAATTAACATTGTGCCCGTAGTGCATAAATGTATATGATCTCCTGATCTATATGCCATGTTCATAGATTTTTATAGCCTTACAAAATATTGTAACATTATGTACAGGTAAAACTCAAAAAATTTGAATATTGTGCAAAAGTCCATTTATTTCAGTAATGCAAATTAAAAGGAATTGCATTAATGCAGCTTAAAATTAGAATTTTGTGAAAAGGTTCAATATTCTAGGCTCAAAGTGTCACACTCTAGTCAGCTAATTAATCCATACCCCCTGAGCAAAGGGCACCTCAAAATTGTGACTTTAGGGTTTCGTAAGCTGTAAGCCATAATCATCCAAATTATAACAAATAAAGGCTTGAAATATCTCACTTTGGATGTAATGAGTCTATCTCATATATTAGTTTCACCTTTTAAATTGCATTACTGAAATAAATTAACTTTGCACGATATTCAAATTTTTCAAGTTTCACCTGTATAGTCCCATCTTTATGGAGAAGTTCAGTTGAGTATTCATATCAGTACAAGTGTATACACGTTATGTAGCACCAGGTATACTTTTTAATGGTAGTCAAAGTAAATAATCCTAAGGTCCATGGACACCTCTGTGGATGAAAATTCAACATCTTATTAAACTGCTGTAGAAAGTACCTAAGGAAACAGTTATACTGAACCTGCAAAGCTGTCCGTGGATATAAGTGAAAGCTGCAGTGTTGGATTAGAGTACTTAGGGCCCACCAAAGGAAATTACTCTGATGGCCCACCTTCAGCTTAGACTACATTTCCTAATGGACAAGTGTGTTTTTGGCATCCACTGTGCCTGCCAATCAATATCAATATACAGTACCTTTCTGTTGCAGTATGAAATAGTGTATGGAAAAGTTTTTTTAATACACAGTATACTGTACATATAGTATTGTGACTTTTCCCACTATATGCCTATACAGTGGACTAGAAATGAGTGGACATTTTGAGATTTGGTTAATTTCAGATTTGCCATCTTTTTCAAAATGTTCGGTATGCACACAAATCAGTTGTACCCTAACTAAAGTTGTTCCAATTACCCTGAAAATTGGTATAAAACCCCTTTCATTTATTTATTTTTATGAATTTTTACTCCCCCTCCCCCAAATTCATGAATGCAATGACAGCAACAGCAAATAATGACTCAATAATGAATACATTTCTGGCATCACTTCTCGAAAATGATGAAAAAAATCATATTTGTTGGATAACAGAGGGTTAATCCATGTGACAATATCACATTATTCTCAGCATGAGTCAAAAGAAATCCAGATTATTTCAAGCAACATTTTGATCAATTATAGAACTTTGCCAAACCAAATCTGAAGAGAAATGCAATAGGTAAGTATAATATCCAGTCTGAGAATGTCATAACCATCAGTAGAAGTGGACAAAGTAAGGGTAAGGGAGAGAAGGAGTAATAAACAGGACAGAATAGAATGACTGCCAACAACAGGAAAGCAAGTATAGTTGTCTAGGAGCAATTACAATAGGAGGTATATGTGGTACAGATCAATGGTCTTTGATACCCGCAAACCAACAGCAATAACCAATTACTTTATTCCAGCTGCCTTTCACCTACTGTAAAAAATAAATAAATCACTTCCTATTATCACAGTTACATCGGATTGAACGTATTGTCTCCATTCCCACAAAATGCATTATATGTACACAAGAAATTTTAGAATGATTTAAAGCATGTGGCTACACGATGATGCACTTTAACCACCACTGAGACAAACTGATAATTGCACTCATGCATCTACTAATGATTGTATTCCATTTGTACATAAATACCACCCTTACAGTCCCAAAATTAACCATATCCTCAGACAACATTGGCCACACCTTCAAAAGACATCTCTTCATATTGACTAATTCAGGAACCCCCTATGCCATGCTATAAACAGTAATGGAACTTGAAGGACTCAGTTTTTAGGGCTGATATAGGTGTTTGAGACCTAAACACACACACACACACACACACACACAGACTTTTCTTTCTACATCCCACAAGGGTACCACCCTTGTTTGCACTGTGCCCAATGCTCATCCATCATAAAAAGAGACTTTTGTATCCATCCAAGATCTGGCAAACACTATGCCATTAAAGAATTTATCAAATGCAAACACAATCCTGCAGATCTTGCACCCATATGTGGTTTTGTGTGCCAGCCTTATGGAGAAAAAACACCATACAGGAGTTTCTCATGTAGAGCTAGTGGCAGGTGAGCTTGGCGTAGGTCTGGCATATTTTGAGCCTGTACCCATAGTATTAGTGGCATCACCAGTTCCAGGGATGCCGACAATATAAACAGATCTAGCTCCGACACTTCTTTTGGAGGTTTTGGCCATACATTGCCTCTACTCTTTATTGTCACCTCGCTCACAATCCTTCTCCACAGAAATCTCCTCCTCTTCATCAACACTTGTATACGCCTCCTAGGTCATGCAATCATAATCATAGTTCTCACGCTCTTCACCACTTTAAGCAAACTGTGATATGTCACAGTTGGATCCTTGGTGCCGATACTGTTCTCTGTATTTGCCCCAACTGCCACTGTTGCTACCAGTGCCCATACCACCACCACTGTGACAAACAATACTACAATTATTGGCCATATGAGTGAGGCTGCTAATAAACACATTCTGACTCTCAGGTGACCAGGTATGCTTATTTTGTTTTGCACTCATCAGTTTTCCAGAAATGTTATTATGAGGCTTAACAAAAACTCACAATTTTCCTAAATGAAAAGAAACAGATTTGGTTCACAGTCCCACAAAGTATTTAATGGTTATAGGAAAACTGCTAGTTTGTTGTCTGTAACTTAAAGACAGAGGCACAATTAACTGTCCTCCTTCAAACACTGCTATGGACAGTCAACTTTGGGAATCAACTTTTGGGAATAATTTAGTATTGGCATCGGTAAGCTTTCTGCCTATTGTGTTATGTGCAATTAAATATGCAGATTAAAAAAGGTATTTTCTAGAGCAAAAACATGTTATGAGCCTGGTATGATATTATTACACCCTTCCCACCACAACAGCAATATAAAGATTAGTGATGAGCGTGCATGCTCCGCCGATTACTTGTTCGGCTCAAGTATCACTATGCTCGGCACATGGCGCTACTCGGCCGAGTTACAAAAAACAAAATGTCTGCGCACCATTATTTATACAAACAATAGAGCTAAGAAATGGGGGTCAGTACCACATGTGCTTGAGCGCCATGCTCAAATCTCCTTCCCGCACATTTTGCGGCTGCTATGCAGGCAATAAACATGCAGGTAAGTATTGCCATCACTGTAATGCCAGTAGCCATGTTGGCTGCTGGCATTACAGTGATTGGCTGGCCGGAAAGCGTGATCGGGTGCTATATAGCACCTGATGACGCGGGTTCGGCTCATTGCGAGTCAGGGAGAGCTGTGCTTAGGAAGGGACAGATATTGTAGGGAGTTTGTGATCGCAATTTATTTAATTTTAAAATGTTTCAAAGACTCAAAAGTCCTTTAAGGACTATTGTGTGTGGTGGCAGCAGACTTGTAACATCTGTGCAGCAGTACCTTCTGTATGTCAGGGGCAGAGATAGGAAGAATATTAGTGAAAATAATATTTTTTCCCCCATAATCCACATTTTTGCTGTCAACGGTGCAATCCGTTAATTGTGTCATCTGCGCTTCAATACATTTTGTGGTGGTCAGGCCCAGATATAGGGAAAAAATTATAATACAGAAAAAAACTATTTTTCTTCCCATAATCTATCCACATTTTTGCTGTCAACAGTGCAATCCATGAATTGTGTGATCTGCGCTTCAATACATTGTGTGGTTGTCAGGCCCAGATATAGAGAAAAATATAAATATGAATATAAACTACATCAGAAAACAGTGTTTGTACCGCAGATTCCAATAATCTGGGCTTAAAATAGTGTCCATATTCTGTGTGTTTCTGTGACATATACTGTCTTGCATCCAAAAATGTAGTTTCTATTGCAAATTCCAAAAATCTGGTCCTAATTTAGTGTCCGTATTCTGTGAGTTTCTGTGACATATACTGTCCTGTATCCAAAAACTGTTTCTTTAGGGAAAATTCCAATTATCTGGGCCTAATCTAGTGTCCATATTCTGTGTGTTTCTGTGACATATACTGTCCTGTATCCAAAAACTGTTTCTTTAAGAAAAATTCCAATAATGTGGGCCTAATCTAGTGTCCATATTCTGTATGTTTCTGTGACATACACTACGTGCAGAATTATTAGGCAAATGAGTATTTTGACCACATCATCCTCTTTATGCATGTTGTCTTACTCCAAGCTGTATAGGCTTGAAAGCCTACTACCAATTAAGCATATTAGGTGATGTGCATCTCTGTAATGAGAAGGGGTGTGGTCTAATGACATCAACACCCTATATCAGGTGTGCATAATTATTAGGCAACTTCCTTTCCTTTGGCAAAATGGGTCAAAAGAAGGACTTGACAGGCTCAGAAAAGTCAAAAATAGTGAGATATCTTGCAGAGGGATGCAGCACTCTTAAAATTGCAAAGCTTCTGAAGCGTGATCATCGAACAATCAAGCGTTTCATTCAAAATAGTCAACAGGGTCGCAAGAAGCGTGTGGAAAAACCAAGGCGCAAAAAAACTGCCCATGAACTGAGAAAAGTCAAGCGTGCAGCTGTCAAGATGCCACTTGCCACCAGTTTGCCCATATTTCAGAGCTGCAACATCACTGGAGTGCCCAAAAGCACAAGGTGTGCAATACTCAGAGACATGGCCAAGGTAAGAAAGGCTGAAAGACGACCACCACTGAACAAGACACACAAGCTGAAACGTCAAGACTGGGCCAAGAAATATCTCAAGACTGATTTTTCTAAGGTTTTATGGACTGATGAAATGAGAGTGAGTCTTGATGGGCCAGATGGCTGGATTGGTAAAGGGCAGAGAGCTCCAGTCCGACTCAGACGCCAGCAAGGTGGAGGTGGAGTACTGGTTTGGGCTGGTATCATCAAAGATGAGCTTGTGGGGCCTTTTTGGGTTGGGATGGAGTCAAGCTCAACTCCCAGTCCTACTGCCAGTTTCTGGAAGACACCTTCTTCAAGCAGTGGTACAGGAAGAAGTCTGCAAGGTAAGAAAAACATGATTTTCATGCAGGATAATGCTCCATCACACGCGTCCAAGTACTCCACAACGTGGCTGGCAAGAAAGGGTATAAAAGAAGAAATTCTAATGACATGGCCTCCTTGTTCACCTGATCTGAACCCCATTGAGAACCTGTGGTCCATCATCAAATGTGAGATTTACAAGGAGGGAAAACAGTACACCTCTCTGAACAGTGTCTGGGAGGCTGTGGTTGCTGCTGCACGCAATGTTGATGGTGAACAGATCAAAACACTGACAGAATCCATGGATGGCAGGCTTTTGAGTGTCCTTGCAAAGAAAGGTGGCTATATTGGTCACTGATTTGTTTTTGTTTTGTTTTTGAATGTCAGAAATGTATATTTGTGAATGTTGAGATGTTATATTGGTTTCACTGGTAAAAATAAATAATTGAAATGGGTATATATTTGTTTTTTGTTAAGTTGCCTAATAATTATGTACAGTAATAGTCACCTGCACATACAGATATCCCCCTAAAATAGCTAAAACTAAAAACAAACTAAAAACTACTTCCAAAAATATTCAGCTTTGATATTAATGAGTTTTTGGGGTTCATTGAGAACATGGTTGTTGTTCAATAATAAAATTAATCCTCAAAAATACAACTTGCCTAATAATTCTGCACTCCCTGTATACTGTCCTGCATCCAAAAACGAAGTTTGTTTTGCAAATTCCAAAAATCTAGGCCTAATCTAGTGACCATATTCAGCGTGTTTCTGTGATATATATACTGTCCTGCATCCAAAAACCGAGTTTGTTTTGCAAATTCCAAAAATCTAGGCCTAATCTAGTGTCTATATTCTGTGTGTTTCTGTGACATATACTGTCCTGCACCCAAAAACCGAGTTTGTTTTGCAAATTCCCAAAATCTTGCCCTAATCTAGTGTCCATATTCTGTGTGTGTGTTTTTGTGACATATACTATCCTGCATCAGAGAACTGTATCTTTAGCAGACTGTAAATCAATCTGCCCCACATCTAGTAGCAAAACCATAAATATGAAGAAGGCGAACACTAGGGATGGGGAAGTGGGCGTGATGCTGATGGTGCATGCAGAGGCCGTGGCCTCGGCTGCCAGTGCACCGAAAAAAAAAAAAAAACATCCACCGTACCCAGCTTCATGTCCAAGTCGGACCAGTGCAAACAGTTGGTCGGTTGGATTGCTGAAGGTAATGCTTCCAGTCGGTTAAGCACCACCCCCTATTCCACCAAGTCCAGTCTCGGTAGCCAAGAGTCTGGTCAACCGACACCTCTCTCAGATTATCCTTCCTGCCAGTAGCTTGCCAAACGAGTGATCCCACACTCGGATATTCCGAGGAGCTCCATCCAGCGCCACTATTACATTTAGCCCTCGTGCCCAGCACTCTTGAAGAGGGACCTGAGATATTGTGCCCCGATTCCCAACCTCTTGAGCCTTCACATTCTCAAGAAGATGACAGTGGTGAATGGCAATAATTCATTCATGAGGTGGATGATGATAAGACACAGTTACCAATCACTGAGGTTGTGGTTGGGTCAAATCAGGAGGATGAGCAGAGTCAGGAAGTGGAAGAGGAGGTAGTTGACGATGAGGTCACTGACCCAACATAGGAAGGTGAAAAGCCGAGCGAGGACAGTAGTATAGAGGGGAGGGATCCACAGCATCGTAACAGGCTGGAAGAGGCAGTGGGGTTGCAAAAGAGAGAAGTCGGCTTACACCAAACAGGCCCGCAACCATTACACCGAGCAACCCCATTTGCAAAGGGGTAAGCGTTCCGCAGTATGGCACTTTTTTCAGGAAAGTGCAGACGACAAAAGAGTGGTAGTTTGCAACCTGTGCCGTACCAAAATGAGCCGGGGCGTGAACATTAGCAACCTTACCACCACCAGCATGATCCACCACATGGCATCCAAGCACCCTAACAAGTGGGCCGAACGCCTAGGTCCACAATCTGGGTCTGCGGGTCACACCACTGCCTCCTCTTCCCCTGTGTTACGCACTGCTGGCCACTCCCCCGTCAAAGGCGCAGGCCCAGATGCCCCTTGCCCTGCACCTGGACCTTCGCATGAACCATCAGCAACAACATCCACTTCCCTGTCCCAGCACATTGTCCAAATGTCCATAACACAGTCGTTTGAACGCAAGCGCAAATACCAACCCACAGGCCATAGCACTAAATGTGAAACTTTCGAAATTACTGGCCCTTGTAATGTTGCCATTTAGGCTTGTGGACAATGAGGCCTTCCACAGCCTGATGTCGGCGGCCATCCTTCAGTATGCAGTCCCCAGCCGCCACTATTTTTCACAGCGTCAACAGGCCGTGCTGAAGTTGATCTGCTTAGGGGACAAACAGCACACCACCTCAGAGCTGTGGCAGGGTACAAGGGACCAGACCGAGCTGTGCCACTCAAGCTAAACTCTACGTTCCACATGTTGGTTAGGCTTTGTGAGCTGCAGAGAGCAGTTGTGGATTACCAGCTACAACATGGTCATCGCCTTTCGAGCCAACTGCTACTATTCACAAGCGAGGAGTAGGAATTGATGTCAGACCTCTGAGGTTTTAAAAAACTTTGATGAATCCACACAGATGGTTAGTGCTGATAACGCTATTATCAGCATAACCATCCCACTGCTGTGTCTACTCAAATGATCGCTGATCACAATTAAGGACGACGCTCTAAATGTGACAGACGAGGAAATAGGGGAGGACATCACACAGGTTGATAGCCAGCCCACCCTCAGTTTGTCTTCTCAGCGTGACTTGGACCATGAAGAGGAGGAGGAAGAGGTGGAGGAGGAGCTGGAGACAGTTGCCTCTGCTACAGAGGGCAGTTCCCATGGAACTTTAATTCCATCTGTTCAGCGTGGGTGAGCAGAAGAGGAGGATGAGGAGATGGGGCAGACATCCAAATGAATCGTCACCATTACGGGGACGTGCGATCGCCTAGAAGTTATCTAGAGTCAACAAAGTGGCAGTAGCCCCTCACCTACAGGTCCAGTCTCAGTAGCCAAGAGTCTGGTCAACACAATCCTCACCATGATGGCACACTGGGTGAACATTGTGGAGGCCGGGAGCAAGTTGGCTGCTGGCACCAGACTTGCCCTTCAATAGATCCTCAGTACAGAAAGTGTACTCATTCCAATAACAGGGCCACTTAGGAGTGCTGTAATGTTATTTATCGTCACTACCTCCCCGAGACGGGAGTGGGTAATTGCCGCTCGTCTGCTGCCTTCCTTGGATGTTTCTGCTTTAATAACTTGACCAACCCTCTCTACCCTATCATATTTCAGCCATTGGCCTCCCTTGGATGTGGTATCCCTTTCTCAAGCTCCCTCTCTGGCATCGAACCCTGTTTTACCATTACCCGTGATCACCATGGTAGGTGCAGAAAAGAACATTGAAAGTTGATAGTGCAGACATGCGAATGGATCATCACTGTCACAGGTTAAGGTTTTAGATGGTCAGATCAGCAGACCCTTACTCCAATAGTTTTTGAGGGTCACCAGCAGGCCATCAATCATAATTTTTCAAGGGTGTGTATGATGCCCTCCTTTATGTGTAACAAAGGGTGTTCTGGAGCGCCAGTTACTTGTACTTTTTGGCAGCCCTTTCATTTAGTGCATAGACTTTATGAGTGTAGGAGTCCCGCTACCTGAACAATTGTACCACAATGTGAATGAGGCCCTCCTTTATGTGATATACAGGCTGTTTCATAGTGCCTCTTGCTTGTAATTTTTTGAAGCACTTTTTTGCACTTTATATACAATTCAATATACTGGAAAGAATGTTTCCAAACAATTTTTCCTGTAAAATAGATTTTTTGGGAGGGTTTTGTGCATTTTTTTCAGTCTGTAAAAGTGGCGTACATCTCAGAGAACATGTTTCCCAGCAGCGACCTGGGTGTCCAAGATGCATCCAGACATCGTCCCCATGGTGTTCCCGATCAATTTTGGTGGTGTTTCTGTCACTTTCTGACCTTTTCCAATGGACCAGGCACCCTCCCTTCTTCAGAGCAGGGGTTCCCTGGTTGTCTCCCATTGACTTCCATTATACATATATAGCAATGTGTTCGGGTCGAACACCCGAATACTTTGGTGCTCGATCATCACTAATTGGGAACACTACACATTCTATTCCAAATCAAAACATGACAAAAAATATATAAAATTTGTGCTGTTCCTCTGAAATAAAAAGAAAAAGAAAAGTGAATATTAGACTGTTCAAAAAAATAGCAGTGCTTGTATTCTTCTTTACAAACTCAAACATTCACTATCTAAAAATGCTTAAAGATTTTGCTTTCCTTTGAATCACTTAACTAATATTTTGTTGTATAACCTCTGTTTCTGAGAACTGCTGTACATTTGTGTTGCATGAAATCAATCTACTTCTGGCACCTGTGAACAGGTATTCCAGCCCAGGATGATTGGACTACATTCCACAGTTCTTCTCTATTTCTTGGTTTTGCCTCAGAAACTGCATTTTTTATGTCACAATATTAGTGACATCCAGCACACTTTTTCCATAGACACTGCGAACTGTGACATCACCTGTGATACCTGTCCTGTATAACGTTTACTCATCAAAAATACCTTTGTAATTTTTTTTGCACATGCACTTCTAAATCCTATGCCACTGTACGTGTGACATACTTTGAAGCATATATCTAATTTAAAATGAAGAAAGCAAGCAGTAAGGGACGGGGAAGTGGCAGTGATGCTGACTGTGCACGCAGAGGACGTGGGCCTGGGCACAGAGAAACTGTGCCTGCTGCCAGAGCACAAGAAAAACAATCATCCAAGATACCTAGCTTCATGTCCCAGTTTGCAGGGCGGTGCAGGACACCACTCTTGAAGACAGACCAGTGAGACCAGGTGGTGGGTTGGATTGCAGCAGATAATGCTTCCAGTCGGTTAAGCACCACCCTGTCTTCCACCTAGTCCAGTCTCAGTAGCCAGGAGTCTGGTCAACACAATCCTTACCCTTATCCCCCCACCATTTACAGTCTGGCCAAGCAAGTGATCCCCCACTCGGATATTCCGAGGACCTCTTTTCATCACTATTACTTGATTTGGCTCTCTCACCAAGCACGCTTCAAGAGGGACATGAGATCTTGTGCCCTGATTCCCAACCTCTTGAACATCAACAGTCACAAGAACATGACGGCGGGGAACGGCAATTAGTGTTTAATTAAGTGAATAGCAGTAAATTATCTGTGGATTACTTCAGCTGGACAAGGTGGAATAGGTGCTCTTGGTCTAGGTGGCCCACCCAGCCACAATACAGCGGCTCACCCCCGTTGCGTATGGGTAGGTGCTCACCCTCAGGTCCTACCCTCAGGACCCAGAAAAGATAGTGGAAAAAATAGAGAAATGAGGGGGCACACTCAAACGGGATCACTGGATAAAGTATAGATATTTATTAATAATATTTTAAGAACATACCCTTAAAATCATTAAAACATACATAAAACAAAATGTACAAGACTTCACTAGCTCTGACACCTATCTAGGAAAATGCCAACAGTATGATAGCAATAGTTATCCCAGTGAGAGTTCTTTCCACAGAGGTGTAGGACAAAGGCCTATAACGTTGGAGCAATAGTATAGTCAATATCGGCCCTATGGCCCAGTCCTATTGGAGCGCTGATAATATTAATGTCTCTTTGTCCAATATGCTGGATAAGCAGAGGTATATGGCAAGTTGGAGACTGTGCTCCCGTACTTAGCAGGATAAGCAGAGGTGTATGGCAAGTTGGAGACTATGCTCCCGTACTTACAATCTCTTGTCGCTTGCGATGTTTCAGCTCACCCTTCCTGGCTGGATCTTCACAGCGTTGTTTTTCCAGGTTGCCGTACACTCACAGCGTCCCGCGTGGTGTACTCGGTCAAGACGTGGCGTCCCACGTGACCTGGTAGTCTGGGGTGCCGGCTGAACGCTAAGCTGACGTCACTGGATTGACGTTGGACTGACGTCAGTAGTATGCGACTTGTGCTCCGGTTTGATGCAGGAGAAAAATCTTGTGTGTTAATGTCTTTCAAGTAAAGAGCTTTCTTGTTCTTTTCAGGAATCCACGCTCACTCTGTCTCTGCCAGACGCGTTTCTGGGTCATACACCCCTTCCTCAGTGGCCAACTGAGTGAGTGGATTCTCACTCCTTATATATGGGTTCTAATTTTTCCCACAATCCTACTTTTTAGGGTTTCTCCCAATATGTGGGATGGATTACATTGTTACTTGCTTGTATCACTATTCACAACATAAAACATATTTAAATGAAGATTATAACCATAAATAACATCCCCTACATTTATTAACAATAAAAACAGGTTCATGGAGAAGACTGCATGGTTAGAATGACATTTTGGAAAAAACCGCATCAAAAACGCATTCAAAACGCAATCGGTGTAAGCTGCGTTTTTTGTGCGGTGCAGGGTCTTGAAATGGAACCTAGCCATATGGTGTCAGAGCTAGTGAAGTCTTGTACATTTTGTTTTATGTATGTTTTAATGATTTTAAGGGTATGTTCTTAAAATATTATTAATAAATATCTATACTTTATCCAGTGATCCCGTTTGAGTGTGCCCCCTCATTTCTCTATTTTTTCCCTATAAGTATAAAATGGATAGACCAGGCACTCAATATATGTTACTATAATGGGATATTTATTTCACACAGTGGTAAAAAGGTAAAATTGATAATCCACCTAAATGATAAAATGTATACTATAGCAGCAACAATAACAATTATAGCAGCAATAACAATAACAATTATAGCAGCAATGATACATGCAACAGTGTATCACAAGTGGCAAAAGAGTGAAAAATCGCAATGGGTAGCGATTAGGGATGAGCGAACTCGAACTGTATAGTTCGGGTTCGTACCGAATTTTGGGGTGTCCGTGACACGGACCCGAACCCGGACATTTTCGTAAAAGTCCGGGTTCGGGTTCGGTGTTCGTCGCTTTCTTCGCGCTTTTGTGACGCTTTCTTGGCGCTTTTTGAAAGGCTGCAAAGCAGCCAATCAACAAGCGTCATACTACTTGCCCCAAGAGGCCATCACAGCCATGCCTACTATTGGCATGGCTGTGATTGGCCAGAGCACCATGTGACCCAGCCTCTATTTAAGCTGGAGTCACATAGCGCCGCCCGTCACTCTGCTCTGATTAGCGTAGGGAGAGGTTGCGGCTGCGACAGTAGGGCGAGATTAGGCAGATTAACTCCTCCAAAGGACTTGATTAACTGATCGATCTGCAGCTGTGGATCATTGAGCTGCTGATCCTCAATTGCTCACTGTTTTTAGGCTGCACAGACCGTTTGTCAGTCTCATTTTTCTGGGGTGATCGGCGGCCATTTTGTGTCTTGTGGTGCGCCAGCACAAGCTGCGACCAAGTGCATTTAACCCTCAATGGTGTGGTTGTTTTTTGGCTAAAGCCTACATCAGGGTGAAGCTGTGACACCAAGTGCATTTAACCAGCAATAGTCTGTTCATTTTTTGGCCATATACAAAATCAGGGGCAAGCTGCGCCTGTCACCAAGTGCATTTAACCCTCAATGGTGTGGTTGTTTTTTGGCTAAAGCCTACATCAGGGTGAAGCTGTCACACCAAGTGCATTTAACCAGCAATAGTCTGTTCATTTTTTGGCCATATACAAAATCAGGGGCAAGCTGCGCCTGTCACCAAGTGCATTTAACCCTCAATGGTGTGGTTGTTTTTTGGCTAAAGCCTACATCAGGGTGAAGCTGTCACACCAAGTGCATTTAACCAGCAATAGTCTGTTCATTTTTTGGCCATATCCCAGTCTAATTCTGTCACTAAATCCATACCGGTCACCCAGCGCCTAAATACTAGGCCTCAAATTTATATCCAGCTAAATCTGTCCCTAGTGCTGTAGCTGGGCGAGTTATTTAGTGTCCGTTCAAGCACATTTCTTGTTCTGGGTTGAAATACAATTCCCAATTTAGCAATTTCATAATTTAGTGGTTCCTGCTATATCAGAGCTCTTTGAAATCTATCCCAAAAAGGGTATATAATATTGAAGGTGCACATAGGGTCATTCAGAGTAACTTCACACACACCCGCTACTGTGTATTTCCAAGTCTAATTCTGTCACTAAATCCATACCGGTGACCCAGCGCCTAAATACTAGGCCTCAAATTTAATTCCCTCTAAATCTCTCGTTACCCACCGCTGTACTGTTGTTGCTGGGCAAGATATTTAGTGTCCGTCAAAGCACATTTTTTGTTCTGGGTTGAAGTACAATTCCCAATTTAGCAATTTCATAATTTAGTGGTTCCTGCTATATCAGAGCTATTTGAAATCTATCCCAAAAAGGGTATATAATATTGAAGGTGCACATAGGGTCATTCAGAATAACTTCACACACACCCGCTACTGTGTATTTCCAAGTCTAATTCTGTCACTAAATCCATACCGGTGACCCAGCGCCTAAATACTAGGCCTCAAATTTAATTCCCTCTAAATCTCTCGTTACCCACCGCTGTACTGTTGTTGCTGGGCAAGATATTTAGTGTCCGTCAAAGCACATTTTTTGTTCTGGGTTGAAGTACAATTCCCAATTTAGCAATTTCATAATTTAGTGGTTTCTGCTATATCAGAGCTATTTGAAATCTATCCCTAAAAGGGTATATAATATTGAAGGTGCACATAGGGTCATTCAGAATAACTTCACACACACCCGCTACTGTGTATTTCCAAGTCTAATTCTGTCACTAAACCCATACCGGTCACCCAGCGCCTAAATACTAGGCCTCAAATTTATATCCAGCTAAATCTGTCCCTAGTGCTGTAGCTGGGCGAGTTATTTAGTGTCCGTTCAAGCACATTTCTTGTTCTGGGTTGAAATACAATTCCCAATTTAGCAATTTCATAATTTAGTGGTTCCTGCTATATCAGAGCTCTTTGAAATCTATCCCAAAAAGGGTATATAATATTGAAGGTGCACATAGGGTCATTCAGAGTAACTTCACACACACCCGCTACTGTGTATTTCCAAGTCTAATTCTGTCACTAAATCCATACCGGTGACCCAGCGCCTAAATACTAGGCCTCAAATTTAATTCCCTCTAAATCTCTCGTTACCCACCGCTGTACTGTTGTTGCTGGGCAAGATATTTAGTGTCCGTCAAAGCACATTTTTTGTTCTGGGTTGAAGTACAATTCCCAATTTAGCAATTTCATAATTTAGTGGTTTCTGCTATATCAGAGCTATTTGAAATCTATCCCAAAAAGGGTATATAATATTGAAGGTGCACATAGGGTCATTCAGAATAACTTCACACACACCCGCTACTGTGTATTTCCAAGTCTAATTCTGTCACTAAACCCATACCTGTCACCCAGCGCCTAAATACTAGGCCTCAAATTTAAATCCCTCTAAATCTCTCGTTACCGTTGTCCTGTTGTAGCTGGGAAAGTTATTTAGTGCCCGTCAAAGCACATTTTTTGTTCTGGGTTGAAGTACAATTCCCAATTTAGCAATTTCATAATTTAGTGGTTCCTGCTATATCAGAGCTATTTGAAATCTATCCCAAAAAGGGTATATAATATTGAAGGTGCACATAGGGTCATTCAGAATAACTTCACACACACCCGCTACTGTGTATTTCCAAGTCTAATTCTGTCACTAAATCCATACCGGTGACCCAGCGCCTAAATACTAGGCCTCAAATTTAATTCCCTCTAAATCTCTCGTTACCCACCGGTGTACTGTTGTTGCTGGGCAAGATATTTAGTGTCCGTCAAAGCACATTTTTTGTTCTGGGTTGAAGTACAATTCCCAATTTAGCAATTTCATAATTTAGTGGTTTCTGCTATATCAGAGCTATTTGAAATCTATCCCAAAAAGGGTATATAATATTGAAGGTGCACATAGGGTCATTCAGAATAACTTCACACACACCCGCTACTGTGTATTTCCAAGTCTAATTCTGTCACTAAACCCATACCTGTCACCCAGCGCCTAAATACTAGGCCTCAAATTTAAATCCCTCTAAATCTCTCGTTACCGTTGTCCTGTTGTAGCTGGGAAAGTTATTTAGTGCCCGTCAAAGCACATTTTTTGTTCTGGGTTGAAGTACAATTCCCAATTTAGCAATTTCATAATTTAGTGGTTCCTGCTATATCAGAGCTATTTGAAATCTATCCCAAAAAGGGTATATAATATTGAAGGTGCACATAGGGTCATTCAGAATAACTTCACACACACCCGCTACTGTGTATTTCCAAGTCTAATTCTGTCACTAAATCCATACCGGTGACCCAGCGCCTAAATACTAGGCCTCAAATTTAATTCCCTCTAAATCTCTCGTTACCCACCGCTGTACTGTTGTTGCTGGGCAAGATATTTAGTGTCCGTCAAAGCACATTTTTTGTTCTGGGTTGAAGTACAATTCCCAATTTAGCAATTTCATAATTTAGTGGTTTCTGCTATATCAGAGCTATTTGAAATCTATCCCTAAAAGGGTATATAATATTGAAGGTGCACATAGGGTCATTCAGAATAACTTCACACACACCCGCTACTGTGTATTTCCAAGTCTAATTCTGTCACTAAACCCATACCTGTCACCCAGCGCCTAAATACTAGGCCTCAAATTTATATCCAGCTAAATCTGTCCCTAGTGCTGTAGCTGGGCGAGTTATTTAGTGTCCGTTCAAGCACATTTCTTGTTCTGGGTTGAAATACAATTCCCAATTTAGCAATTTCATAATTTAGTGGTTCCTGCTATATCAGAGCTCTTTGAAATCTATCCCAAAAAGGGTATATAATATTGAAGGTGCACATAGGGTCATTCAGAGTAACTTCACACACACCCGCTACTGTGTATTTCCAAGTCTAATTCTGTCACTAAATCCATACCGGTGACCCAGCGCCTAAATACTAGGCCTCAAATTTAATTCCCTCTAAATCTCTCGTTACCCACCGCTGTACTGTTGTTGCTGGGCAAGATATTTAGTGTCCGTCAAAGCACATTTTTTGTTCTGGGTTGAAGTACAATTCCCAATTTAGCAATTTCATAATTTAGTGGTTTCTGCTATATCAGAGCTATTTGAAATCTATCCCAAAAAGGGTATATAATATTGAAGGTGCACATAGGGTCATTCAGAATAACTTCACACACACCCGCTACTGTGTATTTCCAAGTCTAATTCTGTCACTAAACCCATACCTGTCACCCAGCGCCTAAATACTAGGCCTCAAATTTAAATCCCTCTAAATCTCTCGTTACCGTTGTCCTGTTGTAGCTGGGAAAGTTATTTAGTGCCCGTCAAAGCACATTTTTTGTTCTGGGTTGAAGTACAATTCCCAATTTAGCAATTTCATAATTTAGTGGTTCCTGCTATATCAGAGCTATTTGAAATCTATCCCAAAAAGGGTATATAATATTGAAGGTGCACATAGGGTCATTCAGAATAACTTCACACACACCCGCTACTGTGTATTTCCAAGTCTAATTCTGTCACTAAATCCATACCGGTGACCCAGCGCCTAAATACTAGGCCTCAAATTTAATTCCCTCTAAATCTCTCGTTACCC
The DNA here is from genome assembly GCF_014858855.1 of Bufo gargarizans. Lineage (NCBI taxonomy): Eukaryota > Metazoa > Chordata > Amphibia > Anura > Bufonidae > Bufo > Bufo gargarizans. Next base: position 535,464,263 of record NC_058082.1, on the reverse strand, counting down.
ACCGGTGTACTGTTGTTGCTGGGCAAGATATTTAGTGTCCGTCAAAGCACATTTTTTGTTCTGGGTTGAAGTACAATTCCCAATTTAGCAATTTCATAATTTAGTGGTTTCTGCTATATCAGAGCTATTTGAAATCTATCCCTAAAAGGGTATATAATATTGAAGGTGCACATAGGGTCATTCAGAATAACTTCACACACACCCGCTACTGTGTATTTCCAAGTCTAATTCTGTCACTAAACCCATACCTGTCACCCAGCGCCTAAATACTAGGCCTCAAATTTAAATCCCTCTAAATCTCTCGTTACCGTTGTCCTGTTGTAGCTGGGAAAGTTATTTAGTGCCCGTCAAAGCACATTTTTTGTTCTGGGTTGAAGTACAATTCCCAATTTAGCAATTTCATAATTTAGTGGTTCCTGCTATATCAGAGCTATTTGAAATCTATCCCAAAAAGGGTATATAATATTGAAGGTGCACATTGGGTCATTCAGAATAACTTCACACACACGCTTCTGTGCATTTCCAAGTCTAATTCTGTCACTAAATCCATACCGGTGACCCAGCGCCTAAATACTAGGCCTCAAATTTAATTCCCTCTAAATCTCTCGTTACCCACCGCTGTACTGTTGTTGCTGGGCAAGATATTTAGTGTCCGTCAAAGCACATTTTTTGTTCTGGGTTGAAGTACAATTCCCAATTTAGCAATTTCATAATTTAGTGGTTTCTGCTATATCAGAGCTATTTGAAATCTATCCCTAAAAGGGTATATAATATTGAAGGTGCACATAGGGTCATTCAGAATAACTTCACACACACCCGCTACTGTGTATTTCCAAGTCTAATTCTGTCACTAAATCCATACCGGTGACCCAGCGCCTAAATACTAGGCCTCAAATTTAATTCCCTCTAAATCTCTCGTTACCCACCGTTGTACTGTTGTTGCTGGGCAAGATATTTAGTGTCCGTCAAAGCACATTTTTTGTTCTGGGTTGAAGTACAATTCCCAATTTAGCAATTTCATAATTTAGTGGTTTCTGCTATATCAGAGCTATTTGAAATCTATCCCTAAAAGGGTATATAATATTCAAGGTGCACATTGGGTCATTCAGAATAACTTCACACACACACGCTTCTGTGCATTTCCAAGTCTAATTCTGTCACTAAATCCATACCGGTCACCCAGCGCCTAAATACTAGGCCTCAAATTTATATCCCGCTGAATTTGAATACAATACATTGGGCCAAATAATATATTTGTTGTTGTGGTGAACCATAACAATGAGAAAAACATCTAGTAAGGGACGCGGACGTGGACATGGTCGTGGTGGTGTTAGTGGACCCTCTGGTGCTGGGAGAGGACGTGGCCGTTCTGCCACATCCACACGTCCTAGTGTACCAACTACCTCAGGTCCCAGTAGCCGCCAGAATTTACAGCGATATATGGTGGGGCCCAATGCCGTTCTAAGGATGGTAAGGCCTGAGCAGGTACAGGCATTAGTCAATTGGGTGGCCGACAGTGGATCCAGCACGTTCACATTATCTCCCACCCAGTCTTCTGCAGAAAGCGCACAGATGGCGCCTGAAAACCAACCCCATCAGTCTGTCACATCACCCCCATGCATACCAGGGAAACTGTCTCAGCCTCAAGTTATGCAGCAGTCTCTTATGCTGTTTGAAGACTCCGCTGGCAGGGTTTCCCAAGGGCATCCACCTAGCCCTTCCCCAGCGGTGAAAGACATAGAATGCACTGACGCACAACCACTTATGTTTCCTGATGATGAGGACATGGGAATACCACCTCAGCATGTCTCTGATGATGACGAAACACAGGTGCCAACTGCTGCGTCTTTCTGCAGTGTGCAGACTGAACAGGAGGTCAGGGATCAAGACTGGGTGGAAGACGATGCAGGGGACGATGAGGTCCTAGACCCCACATGGAATGAAGGTCGTGCCACTGACTTTCACAGTTCGGAGGAAGAGGCAGTGGTGAGACCGAGCCAACAGCGTAGCAAAAGAGGGAGCAGTGGGCAAAAGCAGAACACCCGCCGCCAAGAGACTCCGCCTGCTACTGACCGCCGCCATCTGGGACCGAGCACCCCAAAGGCAGCTTCAAGGAGTTCCCTGGCATGGCACTTCTTCAAACAATGTGCTGACGACAAGACCCGAGTGGTTTGCACGCTGTGCCATCAGAGCCTGAAGCGAGGCATTAATGTTCTGAACCTGAGCACAACCTGCATGACCAGGCACCTGCATGCAAAGCATGAACTGCAGTGGAGTAAACACCTTAAAACCAAGGAAGTCACTCAGGCTCCCCCTGCTACCTCTTCTGCTGCTGCCGCCTCGGCCTATTCTGCTGCTGCCGCCTCGGCCTCTTCCTCCGCCTCTGGAGGAACGTTGGCACCTGCCGCCCAGCAAACAGGGGATGTACCACCAACACCACCACCACCACCTCCGTCACCAAGCGTCTCAACCATGTCACACGCCAGCGTTCAGCTCTCCATCTCACAAACATTTGATAGAAAGCGTAAATTCCCACCTAGCCACCCTCGATCCCTGGCCCTGAATGCCAGCATTTCTAAACTACTGGCCTATGAAATGCTGTCATTTAGGCTGGTGGACACAGACAGCTTCAAACAGCTCATGTCGCTTGCTGTCCCACAGTATGTTGTTCCCAGCCGGCACTACTTCTCCAAGAGAGCCGTGCCTTCCCTGCACAACCAAGTATCCGATAAAATCAAGTGTGCACTGCGCAACGCCATCTGTAGCAAGGTCCACCTAACCACAGATACGTGGACCAGTAAGCACGGCCAGGGACGCTATATCTCCCTAACTGCACACTGGGTAAATGTAGTGGCAGCTGGGCCCCAGGCGGAGAGCTGTTTGGCGCACGTCCTTCCGCCGCCAAGGATCGCAGGGCAACATTCTTTGCCTCCTGTTGCCACCTCCTCCTTCTCGGCTTCCTCCTCCTCTTCTTCCACCTGCTCATCCAGTCAGCCACACACCTTCACCACCAACTTCAGCACAGCCCGGGGTAAACGTCAGCAGGCCATTCTGAAACTCATATGTTTGGGGGACAGGCCCCACACCGCACAGGAGTTGTGGCGGGGTATAGAACAACAGACCGACGAGTGGTTGCTGCCGGTGAGCCTCAAGCCCGGCCTGGTGGTGTGTGATAATGGGCGAAATCTCGTTGCAGCTCTGGGACTAGCCAATTTGACGCACATCCCTTGCTTGGCGCATGTGCTGAATTTGGTGGTGCAGAAGTTCATTCACAACTACCCCGACATGTCAGAGCTGCTGCATAAAGTGCGGGCCGTCTGTTCGCGCTTCCGGCGTTCACATCCTGCTGCTGCTCGCCTGTCTGCGCTACAGCGTAACTTCGGCCTTCCCGCTCACCGCCTCATATGCGACGTGCCCACCAGGTGGAACTCCACCTTGCACATGCTGGACAGACTGTGCGAGCAGCAGCAGGCCATAGTGGAGTTTCAGCTGCAGCACGCACGGGTCAGTCGCACTACAGAACAGCACCACTTCACCACCAATGACTGGGCCTCCATGCGAGACCTGTGTGCCCTGTTGCGCTGTTTCGAGTACTCCACCAACATGGCCAGTGGCGATGACACCGTTATCAGCGTTACAATACCACTTCTATGTCTCCTTGAGAAAACACTTAGGGCGATGATGGAACAGGAGGTGGCCCAGGAGGAGGAGGAGGAGGATGAGGAAGAGGGGTCATTTTTAGCACTTTCAGGCCAGTCTCTTCGAAGTGACTCAGAGGGAGGTTTTTTGCAACAGCAGAGGCCAGGTACAAATGTGGCCAGCCAGGGCCCACTACTGGAGGACGAGGAGGACGAGGATGAGGAGGAGGTGGAGGAGGATGAGGATGAAGCATGGTCACAGCGGGGTGGCACCCAACGCAGCTCGGGTCCATCACTGGTGCGTGGCTGGGGGGAAAGGCAGGACGATGACGATACGCCTCCCACAGAGGACAGCTTGTCCTTACCCCTGGGCAGCCTGGCACACATGAGCGACTACATGCTGCAGTGCCTGCGCAACGACAGCAGAGTTGCCCACATTTTAACCTGTGCGGACTACTGGGTTGCCACCCTGCTGGATCCACGCTACAAAGACAATGTGCCCACCTTACTTCCTGCACTGGAGCGTGATAGGAAGATGCGCGAGTACAAGCGCACGTTGGTAGACGCGCTACTGAGAGCATTCCCAAATGTCACAGGGGAACAAGTGGAAGCCCAAGGCCAAGGCAGAGGAGGAGCAAGAGGTCGCCAAGGCAGCTGTGTCACGGCCAGCTCCTCTGAGGGCAGGGTTAGCATGGCAGAGATGTGGAAAACTTTTGTCAACACGCCACAGCTAACTGCACCACCACCTGATACGCAACGTGTTAGCAGGAGGCAACATTTTACTAACATGGTGGAACAGTACGTGTGCACACCCCTCCACGTACTGACTGATGGTTCGGCCCCATTCAACTTCTGGGTCTCTAAATTGTCCACGTGGCCAGAGCTAGCCTTTTATGCCTTGGAGGTGCTGGCCTGCCCGGCAGCCAGCGTTTTGTCTGAACGTGTATTCAGCACGGCAGGGGGCGTCATTACAGACAAACGCAGCCGCCTGTCTACAGCCAATGTGGACAAGCTGACGTTCATAAAAATGAACCAGGCATGGATCCCACAGGACCTGTCCGTCCCTTGTCCAGATTAGACATTAACTACCTCCCCATAACCATATATTATTGGACTCCAGGGCACTTCCTCATTCAATCCTATTTTATTTTCATTTTACCATTATATTGCGATGCTACCCAAAGTTGAATGAACCTCTCCTCTGCCTGTGTGCTAGGCCTAAATATATGCCAATGGACTGTTGCAGTGGTGGCTGACATGAAGCCTGATTCTCTGCTATGACATGCAGACTAATTCTCTGCTGACATGAAGCCAGATTGTCTGTTACGGGACCTCTCTCCTCTGCCTGGGTGCTGGGCCTAAATTTATGACAATGGACTGTTGCAGTGGTGGCTGACGTGAAGCCTGATTCTCTGCTATGACATGCAGACTGATTCTCTGCTGTCATGAAGCCAGATTGTCTGTTACGGGACCTTTCTCCTCTACCTGGGTTCTGGGCCTAAATTTATGAAAATTGACTCTTACAGTGGTGGGTGACGTGAAGCCTGATTCTCTGCTATGATATGAAGACTGATTCTCTGCTGACATGAAGCCAGATTGTCTGTTACGGGACCTTTCTCCTCTGCCTGGGTTCTGGGCCTAAATTTATGAAAATTGACTCTTACAGTGGTGGGTGACGTGAAGCCTGATTCTCTGCTATGATATGAAGACTGATTCTCTGCTGACATGAAGCCAGATTGTCTGTTACGGGACCTTTCTCCTCTGCCTGGGTTCTGGGCCTAAATTTATGAAAATTGACTCTTACAGTGGTGGGTGACGTGAAGCCTGATTCTCTGCTATGATATGAAGACTGATTCTCTGCTGACATGAAGCCAGATTGTCTGTTACGGGACCTTTCTCCTCTGCCTGGGTTCTGGGCCTAAATTTATGAAAATTGACTCTTACAGTGGTGGGTGACGTGAAGCCTGATTCTCTGCTATGATATGAAGACTGATTCTCTGCTGACATGAAGCCAGATTGTCTGTTACGGGACCTTTCTCCTCTGCCTGGGTTCTGGGCCTAAATTTATGAAAATTGACTCTTACAGTGGTGGGTGACGTGAAGCCTGATTCTCTGCTATGATATGAAGACTGATTCTCTGCTGACATGAAGCCAGATTGTCTGTTACGGGACCTTTCTCCTCTGCCTGGGTTCTGGGCCTAAATTTATGAAAATTGACTCTTACAGTGGTGGGTGACGTGAAGCCTGATTCTCTGCTATGATATGAAGACTGATTCTCTGCTGACATGAAGCCAGATTGTCTGTTACGGGACCTTTCTCCTCTGCCTGGGTTCTGGGCCTAAATTTATGAAAATTGACTCTTACAGTGGTGGGTGACGTGAAGCCTGATTCTCTGCTATGATATGAAGACTGATTCTCTGCTGACATGAAGCCAGATTGTCTGTTACGGGACCTTTCTCCTCTGCCTGGGTTCTGGGCCTAAATTTATGAAAATTGACTCTTACAGTGGTGGGTGACGTGAAGCCTGATTCTCTGCTATGATATGAAGACTGATTCTCTGCTGACATGAAGCCAGATTGTCTGTTACGGGACCTTTCTCCTCTGCCTGGGTTCTGGGCCTAAATTTATGAAAATTGACTCTTACAGTGGTGGGTGACGTGAAGCCTGATTCTCTGCTATGATATGAAGACTGATTCTCTGCTGACATGAAGCCAGATTGTCTGTTACGGGACCTCTCTCCTCTGCCTGGGTGCTGGGCCTAAATATATGCCAATGGACTGTTGCAGTGGTGGCTGACGTGAAGCCTCATTCTCTGCTATGACATGCAGACTAATTCTCTGCTGACATGAAGACAGATTCTCTGTTACGGGACCTCTCTCCTCTGCCTGGGTGCCGGGGCCTAAATATCTGAGAATGGACTGTTCCAGTGGTGGCTGACGTGAAGCCTCATTCTCTGCTATGACATGCAGACTAATTCTCTGCTGACATGAAGACAGATTCTCTGTTACGGGACCTCCCTCCTCTGCCTGGGTGCTGGGCCTAAATATATGCCAATGGACTGTTGCAGTGGTGGCTGACGTGAAGCCTCATTCTCTGCTATGACATGCAGACTAATTCTCTGCTGACATGAAGACAGATTCTCTGTTACGGGACCTCCCTCCTCTGCCTGGGTGCTGGGCCTAAATATATGCCAATGGACTGTTGCAGTGGTGGCTGACGTGAAGCCTCATTCTCTGCTATGACATGCAGACTGATTCTCTGCTGACATGAAGCCAGATTCTCTGTTACGGGACCTCTCTCCTCTGCCTGTGTGTGTGCTGGGCCTAAATATATGCCAATGGACTGTTGCAGTGGTGGCTGACGTGAAGCCTCATTCTCTGCTATGACATGCAGACTGATTCTCTGCTGACATGAAGCCAGATTCTCTGTTACGGGACCTCTCTCCTCTGCCTGTGTGTGTGCTGGGCCTAAATATATGCCAATGGACTGTTGCAGTGGTGGCTGACGTGAAGCCTCATTCTCTGCTATGACATGCAGACTAATTCTCTGCTGACATGAAGACAGATTCTCTGTTACGGGACCTCCCTCCTCTGCCTGGGTGCTGGGCCTAAATATATGCCAATGGACTGTTGCAGTGGTGGCTGACGTGAAGCCTCATTCTCTGCTATGACATGCAGACTGATTCTCTGCTGACATGAAGCCAGATTCTCTGTTACGGGACCTCTCTCCTCTGCCTGTGTGTGTGCTGGGCCTAAATATATGCCAATGGACTGTTGCAGTGGTGGCTGACGTGAAGCCTCATTCTCTGCTATGACATGCAGACTGATTCTCTGCTGACATGAAGCCAGATTCTCTGTTACGGGACCTCTCTCCTCTGCCTGTGTGTGTGCTGGGCCTAAATATATGCCAATGGACTGTTGCAGTGGTGGCTGACGTGAAGCCTCATTCTCTGCTATGACATGCAGACTAATTCTCTGCTGACATGAAGACAGATTCTCTGTTACGGGACCTCCCTCCTCTGCCTGGGTGCTGGGCCTAAATATATGCCAATGGACTGTTGCAGTGGTGGCTGACGTGAAGCCTCATTCTCTGCTATGACATGCAGACTAATTCTCTGCTGACATGAAGACAGATTCTCTGTTACGGGACCTCTCTCCTCTGCCTGGGTGCCGGGGCCTAAATATCTGAGAATGGACTGTTCCAGTGGTGGGTGACGGGAAGCCAGATTCTCTGCTATGGAACCTCTCTCCAATTGATTTTGGTTAATTTTTATTTATTTAATTTTTATTTTAATTCATTTCCCTATCCACATTTGTTTGCAGGGGATTTACCTACATGTTGCTGCCTTTTGCAGCCCTCTAGCTCTTTCCTGGGCTGTTTTACAGCCTTTTTAGTGCCGAAAAGTTCGGGTCCCCATTGACTTCAATGGGGTTCGGGTTCGGGACGAAGTTCGGATCGGGTTCGGATCCCGAACCCGAACATTTCCGGGATGTTCGGCCGAACTTCTCGAACCCGAACATCCAGGTGTTCGCTCAACTCTAGTAGCGATGTTAGGATCCAAAATAAATTGTATGTGTGTCTATAGAATTAGGTTGATAGCAAAAATCGCAGCATGAATAGCAGCATAAATAGTTCCTTATAGAGAACCAAAGGTGAACTGTGAATCCAGGAAATTAGAATAAAAACAGTTCCGCTCCTACCTCATGGGGCTGTAGAAAGGGTTAGTGGTTCACCGATCCTTTCGGTCTTTGCAAACTGACCCCAGGTACAAGACAGTAAGTGCTTGTGGTGGCGTCCCACTCACTTGCGCAATATTACCTTGGTCTAGTCGCTTTGTTCCTCTGAGGTATTAGTTCCCCGATCAGTGAGTAAGTCCGTAACAGCTGACTCTGAGTACAGTCTCGTCAGCGTACTTGATACAATCGGGTGCGGTATTTGCGAAGCTTTTACTTCAGAGGTCTATTCGGATCCATGGAAGATTTTTCCAGCATGCTGGTACAAGGTTCGTCCCATACGTGTTTCGGGGGTGTGCCCCTTCCTCAATGGTGACCTTGTATCATTTCCCCTCCTCCTTTTATAGTGCGATCATAGAAAGTTTCAAAGGCTGGATCGGAATGGTGAGGATACTTGGTGAACACAAAAACCCGGATTTGCTGAGCTGCGATTCTTATGCGTTTCACATGCGGTTTATATTCTTAAAATGCGTTTTTTGTGCCAACACTGCTTAAAAACAATTCATAAAACAATCAATGTTTAAAAATATAAAATTCCAATAAGATAGATGGTGAAATATCAATTACACTTGAATTTTATACTAAGATGAATTCCAATGAATGTTCTCAATATATATTGAGTTATGTATGTAGGCAAAGGAGCTATGGCCATGTCGTCATTTGTCTGATTAATCCAGATGTCATAACCATACAACAATTTTACTCAATTAATGAGATGTTCATTTAGTCTGGGGACATTTGGATTCTCTGATATATGTCCAACTTGTGTGTATCAAAAAATTTTTGACATCATATTACAAACCACACTCACAGGAATCCAAATAATTCCCAGTCTGCATTTAACCCATTTGGGGCTAAAGAGCCGAAATCGAAGATGAATTTCGATTCTAATCTGGACATCTTTTTTATAAGATCGCCTCCCCTCCAGTCAGGTTCTACCTTAGCTAGGGCTGTGTATATAAGACCCGCAGGGTTTTTATCATGGTATATTTTAAAATGTTTAGATACGGTATGATTTTCATAGCCCCGACGTATGTTGGCCACATGTTCAGAGACTCTTTTTTTGAAAAGTCTCTTTGTGCGGCAATCATATTGTTTATTGCAGGGGCATGTCAACAGATAAATGACACCCTTGCTATTGCAAGTCAGAAATGTTTTTATCTCATGTGAATGGCCATTAGCACTAGAAATGGCCTTCACAGTTTTTTTCGGAAAATTTGTTAACTTGCAGTTTGGGCATGAATTACATCTGTAGAACCCCTCGAAACATAACCAGTTTTTATCTTTCTTTTGATTCAGTCTTTTGACTGTAGGGGCGATCTTAACACCCAGCTTATCGGCACGTGTATATACTATAGTGGGTTTTGTTGGTAATATATCCTTTAATAAAAAGGGCCAATATCACTAAGCATTGGCCCTTTTTATTAAAGGATAAAATTATAGGACCTAGATTACCAACAAAACCCACTATAGTATATACACATGCCGATAAGCTGGGCGTTAAGATCGCCCCTACAGTCAAAAGACCAAATCAAAAGAAAGATAAAAACTAGTTATGTTTCGAGGGGTTCTACAGATGTAATTCATGCCCAAACTGCAAGTTAACAAATTTTCAGAAAAAAACTGTGAAGGCCATTTCTAGTGCTAATGGCCATTCACATGAGATAAAAACATTTCTGACTTGCAATAGCAAGGGTGTCATTTATCTGTTGTATTCACCAAGTATCCTCACCATTCCGGTCCAGCCTTTGAAACTTTCTATGATCGCACTATAAAAGGAGGAGGGGAAATGATACAAGGTTACCACTGAGGAAGGGGTACACTCCCGAAACGCGTATGGGACGAACCTTATACCGGCATGCTGGAAAAATCTTCCCTGGATCCGAATAGACCTCTGAAGTAAAAGCTTCGCAAATACCGCACCCGATTGTATCAAGTACCCTGACGAGACTGTACTCAGAGTCAGCTGTTACGGACTTACTCACTGATCGGGGAACTAATACCTCAGAGGAACAAAGCGACTAGACCAAGGTAATATTGCGCAAGTGAGTGGGACGCCACCACGAGCGCTTACTGTCTTGTACCTGGGGTCAGTTTGCAAAGACCGAAAGGATCGGTGAACCACTAACCCTTTCTACAGCCCCATGAGGTAGGAGCGGAACTGTTTTTATTCTAATTTCCTGGATTCGGAGTTCACCTTTGGTTCTCTATAAGGAACTATTTATGCTGCTATTTATGCTGCGAATCAACCTAATTCTATAGACACACATGCGATTTATTTTGGATCCTAACATCGCTACCCATTGCGATTTTTCACTCTTTTGCCACTTGTGATACACTGTTGCATGTATCATTGCTGCTATAATTGTTATTGTTATTGCTGCTATAATTGTTATTGTTGCTGCTATAGTATACATTTTATCATTTAGGTGAATTATCAATTTTACCTTTTTACCACTATGTGAAATAAATATCTCATTATACTAACATATATTGAGTGCCTGGTCTATCCATTTTATACTAGTGTTTAATTAAGTGGATGATGATGAGAAATGGTTGCCAATGAGTCAACCGCTATTACTGTCTCAAGAGGTTGTCAATCACTGTGGTTGTTGTTAGGTCAACAATTCAGGAGGATGATCAGAGTGAGGAAGTGGAAGAGGATGCGGTGGACGATGATGTCACTGACCCAACCTGAGAAGGTGGAAAGCCGACGAGGACAGCAGTACAGAGAGGGAGGGATCTGCAGCATCACAATAGGCTGGAAGATGCAATGGGGTGGCAAAAGGGAGAAGAGGGGCCACACCACACAGGCCCGCAACTGTTCCATGGAGCAACCCCTTGCAGAAATTTCCCTTGCCAAGGGGTAGATGTTCCGCAGTCTGGCGCTTTTTTGAGGAAAGTGTAGACGACAAAAGAATAGTGGTTTGCAACCTGTCCAGTCAGCTTCCGCTATTCATAAGCAAGGAGTGGGCATAGATGTCTGACTTGTGTTAGGTTTGAAGAAACTTTGAGGAGATTGACAGTGATCCTCCTGATGACGACAGCGAAGTCTGCCTGTTGGCAACCTGGCACACATGGCTGACTTCATGTTAGGCTGCCTTTCCCATGACCCATGTGTTATATGCATTTTAGACAGCACGGATTACTGGTTGTTCACCCTTCTCAACCCCCGTTACAAAGAGAACTTCTCAACTCTCATTTCTCTGGTGGAGAGGACAAGCAAAACGGTGCAATACCAGAAGATCCTTGTTGAAAAATTGCTCCAAAACTTTCCATCTGACAATGCTGGCGGCAGAGTCCGTAGTTCCTTGGCCAACCGAGGAGGGGAGACAAGGGGAACACACAGCAGTTTCAACAGAAGCAGGACAATACTCTACAAATCCTGGGACAGTTTCATGACAACCCACCAGCACCCTCACCCTGATGCGCGGCCTAGTGTCACAAGGAGGAAAAAATGTTGGAAGATGGTGAAGGAGTACATAGCAGACCGTGTCATTGTCCTCAATGATCCCTCAGTGCCTTACAACTAATGGGTGTCCAAGCTGGACACATAGCACAAACTGGCACTTTATGCCTTGGAGGTTCTGGCCTGCCCTGCCGCCAGCGTTTTGTCTGAGCGGGAATTTAGTGTTGCTGGTGACATTAGCAGATAAGCGTATCCGCCTGTCAACTGAAAATGTTGACAAGTTGACTGTTATAAAAATGAACAAGGCCTGGATTGACCATGCCTTCTTGACTCTACCAGAGGAAAGCGGCTGAACATAAAGGCACGTTAAATGTGTTGTTTATAATGTACTGAATACACTGTATTCCCATGCACCCCTTTCACCACAAACAACGGTATATGGTTGAATCTTCATTTTCCCCTGCTCCTTCTCCTCTTCCATCACATCAACAGGCTTACTCATCATATATAATGCCCTCGCACATATGCCCTTCGCATATACATTTTTACAGGGTCAGCTCACATGCAGGCCCTTGCATATAATTGTTTTAGATGGTCAGCTCAGCTGCAGGCCATCGCTTATAATTTTTTAGAGGGTGAGCTCACCAGCAGGCCTTCACCTAAAATCTTTTACAGGGTCAGCTCACCGTCAGGCCCTCACATAATTTTTTTTAGAAGGTCATCTCACCAGCAGGCCTTCACCTACAATCTTTTACTGGGTCAGCACACCAGTAGGTTTGCACCTCAAATCTTTTACAGGGGCAGCTGACCTGAAGGCCCTTGCATACATTTTTTTAGAGGGTCCGCTCACCTGCATGCACTTGCATTTAATGTTTTACAGGGTCAGTGTGCCTGAAGGCCCACACCTAAAATCTTTTACAGGGTCAGCTCACCAGCAGGCCCACACCTAAAATCTTTTACAGGGTCAGCTCACCAGCAGGCCCTTACATATAATTTTTTAGAGGGTCAGCTCATCAGCAGGCCTTCACCTTCAATCTTTTACAGGGTCAGCTCACCTGAGAGCCCTGGCATATAATGTTTTATAGGGTCAGCTCACCTACAGGCCCTTACCTACAACCATTTAGAGGGTCAGCTTAATAGCAGGCCCTCACCTACAATCTGTTACAGGGTCAGCTCACCTGCAGGCCTGCACCTAAAATCTTTTACAGGGTCAGCTCACCTACAAGCCCTCACCTCATTATACCTAATAGGTAATTTGCGCGCATGCTGCCTTACTTGGATGTGGTAGCCGTAGCTGTTTCTCAGGCTCCCTCTCTGGAATTGAACCATGATTCCCCCGTTACCCATGGTCTACATGGTTTGGGCTGAAAATAACAATGAAAGTTGATAGGGCAGACATCTGAATGTATCGTCGCCATCACAGGGACGTGCAATCGTCCTTAGGTTAACTAAAGTCACCATAGCGACAGCAGGCCCTTGCCCAAATGTTTTTGAGGGTTACCAGCAGGCCATCAATCATAATTTTTCAAGGCTGTGTATGATGCCCTTCTTTATGTGTAGCAAAGGGTGTATTGGAGTGCCTCTTACTTGTAATTTTTGGCAGCACTTGCACTTTATATACAAGTAAATATACAAGAAAGGCCTCATGCACACGACCAGTTCCGTTTTTTGCAGTCCGCAAACCGCGGATCCGCAAAATGTAGAAATGCCTATTCTTGTCCACAAAACGGACAAGAATAGGATATGTTATTTTTTTTTTTGCTGGGCCACGGAACAGAGCAATGGATGCGGACAGCACACGGAGTGCTGTCTGCATGTTTTGCGGCCCCATTGAAATGAATGGGTCCACACCTGAGCCACAAAAACTGAAGCTCGGATGCGGACCCGAACAACGGCCGTGTGCATGAGGCCAAAGAATGCTTCCATTCAATTTTTCCTATAAGACATTTTTTCTTCAGTTTTGTGCGTATTATTGTAAGTCTGTAAAAGTCGCATACTATTTGGACAGCATCTTTCCCAGCAGCGACCTGCGAGTACAAGATGCATCCAGACATCCTTCCCATGCTGTTCCATAACCATTTCAGTGGTGTTTCCATCAATTTCTGACATTTTCCTATTAACCAGGCACCCTCCCCTTTTCAGAGCAGGGGGTACCTGGTTTAATGCTCGGGTTCTCCCATTGATTTCCATTATACTCGAGTGCTCGGTCGAGCACCCGAACATCCCGATGTGTTCGGCCCGAGATCCCTAGCACTAAAGTGCTCGATCAACACTAATCAATATCAATAGTCACACAACCTTTTTTATTTAAAGTAGAGTGGCTTGCAAAGAGTGCTGTCCACGTCCAGAAGAGTTCCCTTGCATTTCACTCATTCTTATTTGGCAAATAACAACCTTCTGGACTTTTAGTGAAAGAATGATCTGCCTATACACTGCTTGACCCGCAACATTCCAACTCGCTTGAATTTTGCTTTGCACATGCTAGAGTGTCTGTATGAGCAGCGTAAAGCCATGAATGATTTTGTCATGCACCAGACCACATCAGCAGAGAGCATGTGCGTTTTTGAGGTAAGGTAGTGAAATATCATCAAATGGTGTCAGTGGGGACAACTGCAGCATATAAAATATACCCCCCATGATATTTAGAACAGAAGCTCACACTGATGCAACAAGGGACAACATTGGTAGATGAACAGTTTATGTATCTTGCTGTAACTGTTGGGGACTTACAAGGATAAAGTCCCATAGAGTATGTGGATGAGGATGACACTGGCCATGACATTCAATAATCTCAATGGGGGGCTAAGTCCAAAAGGACTGGGTCCTTAGGCACACAGGCTATTATGGCATTAAATGTAGCAATCTGATAATTACTGGATGACCATGCTTTTAAACGATTGATATCAAAGTAAAACGGGGGAAAGATTTCCTCTTGCTGAAATGGAGGCCAAATAACTTTATTGCCACAATACACTGTGTACACAGCTTGATGCAGCTTTCAAAAAGAGAACACTAATATATACACTAATAACAGCAAGATCATGTGGAGGTCACTTCTCAGTCTGACTCCATGCCTTGGAGCCAGGGATCACAACATTCCTCCTGCTGCTCCTCCTTGCAGCTCCAGAGAAGCCTTTCAGTTGCATCCTCTGTCTTCACTGAACCTTCCTAGTGGGGCACCTTCCTTTTTGTTAAGAAGTGACAAAAAAAAAAACTCCACCACGCCCTATGTCAGTCAGTCAATAGAGTCTCCCTGTTGACGACTTCTATGAGAGCAGTCACCATTTAAACTGACCTGAGAATGAGGTTCAGAAGGAGCCTGGGGTCCCCATATATAGCTGTGTTGATGGTGGTGGTAAGAATGAAACCTGTAGCCACAGCATTGATGGTGAGTAGTGATGAGCGAGTACCAAAGTATTCAGGTGTTCGGCCCAAACACATTGCTATGTTCGTGTACTCGGTCAAGCACCCGAGTATAATGGAAGTCAATGGGAAACAACCAGGCACCCCCTGCTCGGAAGACAAGAGGGTGTCTGGTTCATAAAAAAAGTTAGAAATTGATGGAAACCCAACAAAATGGTTTGGAAGCAGCATTAAGAGGATAGCTGGATGCGTCTTAGACTACTATTATGTACACCATACAATAGACAACCACAAAAAGGCTGTATGCCAAAAGCCAAGTATGTTCTAGCCATCAATCTATCCATGAGTCAGATGACAGGCTTAGTCAGCATACCTTACAATGGCAGCCTTGTGCACTATGAGATATTCCAAACCAGCTCTCATCTAACTGAGAACCAGTAAACCTCAAAGTTATTTTGCATTTGTTGGATGGCTTCGGTGGACCTGGACACCTAGATCAATATCATTGGGGGACGAAAAAAAAAAATTCAGATTGAATATTCAATATTCTTTCTATACAGTTTGTCATGTAAAAACTAATTTGCTTGAAAAATGGGTATATGGGAAAGGCATGCAAATGAGCAGATCTACACTAGGATGATATCTGGCACTGGGAAAGCTGGGTAATAACTCAGTGATAAAATCTGACGCTGGGAAAGCTGGGTAATAACTCACGATCTACGGTCGTGGCCAAAAGTTTTGAGAATTACATAAATATTGGAAATTGGAAAAGTTACTGCTTAAGTTTTTATAATAGCAATTTGCATATACTCCAGAATGTTATGAAGAGTGATCAGATGAATTGCATAGTCCTTCTTTGCCATGAAAATTAACTTAATCCCAAAATAAAACCTTTCCACTGCATTTCATTGCTGTCATTAAAGGACCTGCTGAGATCATTTCAGTAATCGTCTTGTTAACTCAGGTGAGAATGTTGACGAGCACAAGGCTGGAGATCATTATGTCCGGCTGATTAGGTTAAAATGGCAGACTTGACCTGTTAAAAGGAGGGTGATGCTTGAAATTATTGTTCCTCCATTGTTAACCATGGTGACCTGCAAAGAAACGCGTGCAGCCATTATTGTGTTGCATAAAAATGGCTTCACAGGCAAGGATATTGTGGCTACTAAGATTGCACCTCAATCAACAATTTATAGGATCATCAAGAACTTCAAGGAAAGAGGTTCAATTATTGTTAAGAAGGCTTCAGGGCGTCCAAGAAAGTCCAGCAAGCGCCAGGATCGTCTCCTAAAGAGGATTCCTCTGCGGGATCGGAGTGCCACCAGTGCAGAGCTTGCTCAGGAATGGCAGCAGGCAGGTGTGAGCGCATCTGCACGCACAGTGAGGCGAAGACTTTTGGAAGATGGCCTGGTGTCAAGAAGGGCAGCAAAGAAGCCACTTCTTCTTTTCAAAAAAAACATCAGGCACAGATTGATCTTCTGCAGAAAATATGGTGAATGGACTGCTGAGGACTGGGGCAAAGTCAAATTCTCTGATGAAGCCTCTTTCCGATTGTTTGGGGCATCAGGAAAAAGGCTTGTCCGCAGAAGAAAAGGTGAGCGCTACCATCAGTCCTGTGTCATGCCAACAGTAAAGCATCCTGAGACCATTCATGTGTGGGGTTGCTTCTCATTCAAGGGAGTGGGCTCACTCACAATTTTGCCCAAAAACACAGACATGAATAAAGAATGGTACCAAAACACCCTCCAACAGCAACTTCTTTCAACAATTCAACAACAGTTTGGTGAAGAACAATGCATTTTCCAGCACGATGGAGCACCGTGCCATAAGGCAAAAGTGATAACTAAGTGGCTCAGGGACCAAAACGTTGACATTTTGGGTCCATGGCCTGGAAACTCCCCAGATCTTAATTCCATTGAGAACCTGTGGTTAATCCTCGAGAGGCAGGTGGACAAACAAAAACCCACTAATTCTGAAAAAACTCCAAGAAGTGATTATGAAAGAATGGGTTGCTATCAGTCAGGAATTGGCCCAGAAGTTGATTGAGAGCATGCCCAGTCGAATTGCAGAGGTCCTGAAAAAAAAGCGCCAACACTGCAAATACTGACTCTTTGCATAAATGTCATGTCGTTGTTGATAAAAGCTTTTGAAACGTATGAAGTGTGTGTAATTATATTTCACTACATCACAGAAACAACTGAAACAAAGATCTAAAAGCAGTTTAGCAGCAAACTTTGTGAAAACTAATATTTGTGTCATTCTCAAAACTTTTGGCCACGACTGTACATTGAGTTATTACCCAGCTTTTCCAGTGTCAGATATGATCACTGACTTACTACATAATTATTACATAATATTCGCTATATTGCTATGTATTAGTTTTTTAGAATATTACAAATATTCTAAAAAACAAATATATAGCAATATGGCGAATATTATGTAATAATTATGTAGTAAGTCAGTGATCATATCCGACACTGGGAAAGCAGGGTATTGACTAAGTGTAGATCGTGAGTTATTACCCAGCTTTTCCATTGTCATATTTTCTCACTGAGTTATTAACCAGCTTTCCCAGTGTCAGATATCATCCTAGTGTAGATCGCAAATATTCTAATCACAAATTTTTATCGCTAAAAGGCAACACTAATAAGCATGGAAAGGGCAACACTAATAAGCTTGTCATAAGACTCAGTTTAATATTCTTGTCATAAGACTATGAAACCAATAGATGGCGCTATTGAGTTATGAACAGAGCCCTCTATTGGTTTTATAGTCTTCTGACAAGAATATTTGTCTTGTCATAAGACTGTGAAACCAATAGAGGGCGCTGTTCATAACTCAATAGCGCCCTCTATTGGTTTCATAGTCTTATGACAAGAATATTTGTCTGTGAAAGACTGTAAGACTGTAAAACCAAGCTTGACTGCCTTAGCTCTGTGTGAGTAACTCCCATGTGCCGTTTTTTCTCCAACAGGCGAACACACAAAACCATAACTGTGTGCAAGATGTGCAGTAATCATATAAGCCAAGGCCATTCAAACACAATCATAGGTACTAGTGTTAAGTACGAATATTCGAATAGTGAATTTTTATCGTGAATATCTGTACTTCGAGAATTTACGAAATATTTAGAATATAATGCTATATATTTGTTATATCGAATATTCAACATTTTTTTCCATCTGATTCCTCTCTGCCTCTTGCTTGCGGGCCAATGATAACGAAGCAATGTCAAGTTCACAACAATACTTAGTGCACCAATCAGTAATCTGTAGTCAGACCTGCTAAAATGTGAAGTTGCACTTAGTGTGAAAAAAAAATATTCAAATCACTGCTGATTAGCGCAATCGTGAATGTATTGGAACACTTGACTCTATCTGCATATAAAGCTATTGTAATGTTCTGCCGTGCCAACCATTTTCTCCAGTCTCAGGAAAAACTCATGAAACTTCTAGCAGCTTGAAAAATGTAGCCAAAGTGACGCACGCCTGTATTTCGCATTAGGGGATTTTTACATTGCCAATTATTCGCTTTGAATAAAATAATCTCAAATTCGCGAAATTCGCAAATATATGACAAATATTCGACAAAATATTCATGAAATATCGCTCATCACCAATAGTTATCAGAGGTCTATTGCCGCACATGAGGCGGCATCACAAGATCTTTTGGGAAAATACAACTGGCCACGATTCCCATTCAGAACAAGTCTGTCCTCTTTCTTCTGGTTCTCTTTGTTGCAGCCAACCTGCATGCCCAAGCAATATAGTATCTTTTTCATCATCATTATTATCACCTTCTTCTCCTGCTGACTCCTCCTTGTCCTCGGCTCCATTGTAAGACAACTATAACAGAATGTTTGGCCATTCAATTTTTTTTTATTTTTTTTTTATTAACCAGCAATTAGCTTGTTTACAAGCTGAACACTCACCTGCCCATTGCAGTAGTGCCTTGTACGTGGTTGAGAATGTGGCCCGCTCCTTGCGATTCTCGCTGTGTGACAAGCTGCACTCCATAATGGACACCTGGAGCAGCTGTTATGGTCAGGGACAGTACATGTCTTTCACAGACCACTGGGTCAGTATTTTTTGCAGCAGCTGTGAGGCAGCACCCCAACAACATGGCCAGGCCCTTCTGACCATTATCTTTCCCTGATGATTTAATCGAATTAGCTCCCCCTCCTTACTATCACCTGTGTAAAGTCAAGCTTTGCCATGCCATGTTGATGCTGATCAGCCTAGGTGAGAGTAGCCGCACAGGTGTGCAGTTGCTAAAGTAATTAAAGCAGCAAACATCCCAACTCGGCAATGTGGTCAGCGGCAATGGCTGCACCTTCCTGGCCACCCAAAACCTTAGGGAAATAACACATGTTCTCTGCATGGCCTTAAAAAAAAATATATATGAAAATGTGGTAGAGTGCTCACAGACATACAGCTCGGTCTGCTATACCACCTAGCATGCAAAATCTAAATGATAAACCCAATGACCGGCCCCTTATAAAATATCACAATTTATTATAAGGCATACATATACCGCTCATAAAACTATAAAAACCATATACCCTATAAAAAGAAAATATGAAATAAATATAGGTCAAAATAAAAATAAATTAAAAAGTCACATGAAATCATGGTCCCTCTATCCTGTTGTAGTGCGGAACTCTCACGCTGTTCAATACAATCAATGTTCCATAGTGTTTTTCTGTGCACAACTATAAAGCTTGTGGCTTTTAATTGTATGGCATTCCTGGTATCTATAATACCCCAAAATTCTCCAAACAGATTTTCAGATTTATATCACAGTGAAAATATGATCTATCCAGCTTAAGTGTGAAAAAGATATCGGTGTCTTACTGCAAACTCGTTGTGTCAGCATACGTGCATAAGCACCTTTTGGATTCCGATTTTCACACACACAGGTGTCTGTAGTCTGCAGGTGTCTGTGATCAGACCCGCACTAGTGTCGGCACTTTCGCAGTTTCAGTGCATGCGGATTGTGAACAAGGAGATGCTGGATATAATCTGTAGCTGCAGATGGCAGTTTTGGATTAGTACGATGGTTTTATCCTGGGTTTCTTCAGTGCAAATATATAAATATCGCTATGGTGCAGTAGTTACATGGTTACCTCCCAATTACAAAGGAGAGCATTTATAAGCTTGTTAACAATGAACCACTTTTTCTTCTGTTTAATAAGACTTGTGTGTATCATATGGGTACGCATTCTGAACCTGTCAAGGCATCATTTTTGGACGCTTGATCGCCCAACAAACAACTTTTTTGATTCTTTATCCCATAGCACCATCTCAATTATGCCTCATGCACACGACCGTTTTTCGGGTCCTCATCCGAGCCGCAGTTTTTGTGGCCAGCACACAGAGTTGCTCTGTTCCGAGGCCCCGCAAAAAAAATATAGCATGTCCTATTTTTGTCCGTTTTGAGGTTTAGAATAGGCATGTCTACAATGGGCCTCCCGTTCCGTTCCGCAAATTGCATAAGGCACACGGACGGCTTCAGTTTTTTTTCGGATCCATGGTTTGCGGTTCGCAAAAAACAGCACGGTCGTGTGCATGAGGCCTAAGGGACAATTTTTAAAGCTTTGGACTATGAAAATACATAATAACACATGCCACTCTAAGGTATGTTTTTCTCACTCATGAAACTTTCTCCATGTGGCTGTGTGGCTACTCTCGTCCAGACGATCAGCTGTAAAACAGCATGGGAATGATTCACTTTACACACAAGAGAGGAGGGAGGGGAAGTGGGAGTGTTGTTCTGCACTGCTTGTTTTGGCGATGTGAGGATGGAAGTGGTCACGGAATAGGCAGATAAGCACCAGACCACTCATAGGCTTGGGAAGAGAGGAGGCGTGCACATGTTGCCTCACATAAGGAGGAGAGACATGTCCTCACACACCCTAAATACACACAAAGAATTCTGATTCAGAGTGTAAGCTCTGTTCTGAGCCAGGAGGGAGATGCTGGCGGCAGGAGTGCAGACTACAGCTAAGAAGACCGGGATCGGTGAACGGTGTTTTGTCTCCCTGGCACTCGAGTTCGACATATCGCAGATTGGGTTGACAAATTACTGGGAGGGGCTGGCGGAGATCCAGCAGTCATGGCCCATATTTGAACCAATGTTAGTAGTGTTTTCCGAAATACTACCTTTAGCATGAGCCACTCAAGAAAGACAGCAGGAGATTAGGGAGGTTAACAAATGGCTCAAGAGCTGGTGTAGGAAGGAGGTTTGGGTTCCTGGAGAACTGGGTTGACTTCTCTGTCAGCTACGGGCTCTATTGTAGGGATGGACTACACCTCAATGTGGAAGGTACAGCTGTTTTGGAGGAGATGGATAGAAGGTTGGAGGAATGTTTAAACTTGGGACTGGGGGGGAGGGTAATTACATTATAGGAGGGTAAGATAGTGCAAATAGAGAACTGGGGCCAGGTAATTGAACTGGGGTAGGAATGTAAGGAGGGACTAGAACAGTTCATAAGGAAAGGTGTAGGGTAAAAGAAAAAAACATACATAAACCTCTCGATTGTATGTATGCCAATGCCAGAAGCCTGACTAATAAACCTGGGGAACTAGAATTAGTGATGTGTAAGGAGGACTATGACATAGTGGAAATAACAGAAACATTGCTGGATGATAGCTATGACTGGTCGGTTAATGTACAGGGTTACAGTCTGTTTAGAAAGGATCTGAAGGGGGAGTGGTTTGCCTGTTTGTAAAGTCCTTTCTAAAGCCGATATTCAGGGAAGATATAAGTGAGGGACATGAACATGTGGAGTCACTGTGGGTAGAAATACATGGAGGCAAAAACAATAATAAAATACAAATAGGAGTTTATTATAAGCCACCTAATATAACAGAGTCCACATAAAATCCACTTCTAAACGAGATAGATGAGGCGGCAAATCACAAGGTTGTTATTATGGGGGTCTTCAACTACCCAGATATGGATTGGGAAACTAAAACCTGTACTGTACATCTCATAAAGGAAACAGATTCTTGGCAATAACCAAGACAATTACCTTTTCACACTGGACTTAGTACTAACCAATAGACCTGACAGAACAACAGATGTGCAGGTTGGGGGGGGGGGGACCTGGGTAATAGTGACCATAAAATAATAACCTTCCAATAGTCATTCA
The DNA here is from genome assembly GCF_014858855.1 of Bufo gargarizans. Classification (NCBI taxonomy): domain Eukaryota; kingdom Metazoa; phylum Chordata; class Amphibia; order Anura; family Bufonidae; genus Bufo; species Bufo gargarizans. The sequence continues at coordinate 535,441,967 of NC_058082.1, read as the reverse complement.
AAAGATTGTTTCTTCAAGGAGGAACAAAAGTACCAAACTACAAAACAGCAAAATGTAGCCAACTAAGAGAGGCCTCTGACCTAACTAACTGGGACAAAGTCCTCAAAACAAAAATACAGCAACAAAATTGGATATTTTTAAAGGCATCCTAAACTCTAATTGTGAGAGCTACATACCTTATGGGAATAAAAGGGTGAGTAACAAGAAAAAAACAATGTGGATAAATAGAATTGTAAAGAAAGCAATAAATGACAAAAAAAGTATTTAAATCACTAAAACAGGAGGGTAGCAAGGAAGCATTGAAAAACTATAAGGGAAAAATTGAATATGTAAAATACAAATAAAAGCAGCCAAATCAGTCACTTCCTATAACCATCAATAAGCTTCTGACACCTCTCAACCGGAATTTTGGACCACTCTTCCTTAGCAAACTGCTTCAGGTCTCTCTTATTGGAAGGGCACCTTTTCCCAACAGCAATTTTAGGATCTCTCCACAGGTGTTCAATTGGATTTAAATCTGGACTAATTGCTGGACACTTCATAACTCTGCAGCGCTTTGTTGCCATTCATTTTTGGGTTCTTTTTGACATATGTTTGGGGTCATTGTTCTGCAGGAAGACCCAAGATCTCAGATGCAAACCCAGCTTTCTGACACTGGGCTTAACAATGCAACCCAAATGGTAGATAATCCTCAGATTTCATGATGTCTTGCACACATTCAAGGCACCCAGTGCCAGAGGCAGCAAAACAACCCCAAAACATAAATGAACCTCAACCATAATTCACTGTAGGTACTGTGTTCTTTTCTTTGTAGACCTCATTCCATTTCCGGTTAACAGTAGAATGATGTGCTTTACCAAAAAGCTCTCTCTTGGTCTCATCTGTCCACAAGACATTTTCCCAGAAGGATTTGGGCTTACTCAAGTTCATTTTTGCAAAATGTAGTCTTGCTTTTTTATGTCTCTGTGTCAGCAGTGGGGTTCTCCTGGGTCTCCTGCCATAGCATTTCATTTCATTTAAATGTCGACGGATAGTTCGCACCGGCACTGATGCTCCCTGAGCCTGCATGACAGCTTGAATATCTTTCAAAATTGTTTGGGGCTGCTTATCCACCATCGGGACTATCCTGTGTTGGCACCTTTCATAAATTGTTCTCTTCCGTCCAGTCCTAGGGAGATTAGCCACAGTGCCATGGGTTGCAAACTTCTTGATAATGTTGCGCACTGTGGACAAAGGCAAATCTAGATCTCTGGAGAAGGACTTGTAACCTTGAGATTGTTTATATTTTTCCATAATTTTGGTTCTCAAGTCCTCAGACAATTTTCTTCTCCTCTTTCTGTTGTCCATGCTTAGTGTGACAGACACACAATGCAAAGAGTAAGTGAACTTCTCTCCTTTTTATCTGCTTTCGGCTACATGCACACAACCGTGCCGTTTTTTGTGGTCTGCAAACGGCGGATCCGCAAAAAACTGAAGCCGCCCGTGTGCCTTCTGCAATTTGCAGAACAGAACGGGCGGCCGATTGTAGATATGCCTATTCGTGTCCGCTAAAAAGACAAGAATGGGACATGCTATATTTTTTTTTGTGTGGCCACGGAACGGTGCAACGGATGCGGACAGCACACTGAGTGCGATCTGCATCTTTTGTGGCCCCATTAAAGTGAATGGGTCCGCACCCGAGGCGCAAAAACTGCGGCTCGGATGCGGACCTGAAAAACGGTTGTGCGCATGAAGCCTTCTTGTGTGATTTTTATATTGCCCACACCTGTTACTTGCCCCAGGTGAGTTTAAAGGAGCATCACATGCTTGAAACAATCTTATTTATCCACAATTTTAAAAGGGTGCCAATAATTTTGTCCAGCCCATTTTTGGAGTTTGATGTGACATTATGTCCAATTTGCTTTTTTTCCTCCCTTTTCTTGTTCCAATACACACAAAAGGAATAAACATGTCTATAGCAAAACATGTGTTACTGCAATACTTTTCTGTGAGAAATACTTTATTTTCTTAAAAAATTTCAGGGATGCCAAAATTTACGGCAATGACTGTATATTGACAGGGAGTGTTCCATAGAAAATGTGGTGCCAATAAAAAAAAAAATAATAATCTCCAAAAACAGAGCCCAGAAACTACAGGCTGGTAATTAACATCTGTCGTAGGTAAACTGAAGGTTTTCTAAGAGATGCTATCTTGGAGCACCTCAAAGAAAATAAGCAAATAATGCCACATCAGCATGGCTTCATGAGGAATTAGTCATGTCAAGCTAATTTAATCAGTTTCTATGAGGAGGTAAGTTCTAGACTTGACAGCGGCGAATCAATGGATGTCGTATATCTGGACTTCTCCAAAGCATTTGACACTGTACCACATAAAAGGTTAGTATATAACATGAGAATGCTCGGACTGGGAGAAAACATCTGTAAGTGGGTAAGTAACTGGATGAGTGATAGAAAACAGAGGGTGGTTATTAATGGTACACACTCAGATTGGGTCACTGTCACTAGTGGAGTACCTCAAGGGTCAGTATTGGGCCCTATTCTCTTCAATATATTTATTAATGATCTTGTAGAAGGCTTGCATAGTAAAATATCAATATTTGCAGATGACACTAAGGGCTCTTTCACATCTGCGTTCTTGTCTTCCGGCATAGAGTTCAGTCGTCGGGGCTCTATGCCGGAAGAATCCTGATCAGTTTTATCCTAATGCATTCTGAATGGAGTGAAATCCTCGCCGCTGTACAGAGCACTAGTGAGACCTCATTTGGAGTATTGTGCGCAGTACTGGAGGCCATATCTCCAGAAGGATATAGATACTCTAGAGAGAGTTCATAGAAGAGCTACTAAACTAGTACATGGATTGCAGGAAAAAACTTACCAGGAAAGGTTAAAGGACCTTAATATGTATAGCTTGGAAGAAAGAAGAGACAGAGGGGATATTATAGAAACTTTTAAATACATAAAGGGAATCAACTCGGTAAAGGAGGAGAGCATATTTAAAAGAAGAAAAACTACCACAAGAGGACACAGTTTTAAATTAGAGGGGCAAAGGTTTAAAAGTAATATCAGGAAGTATTACTTTACTGAGAGAGTAGTGGATGCATGGAATAGCATTCCTGCAGAAGTGGTAGCGGCAAATACAGTGAAGGAGTTTAAGCATGCATGGGATAGGCATAAGGCCATCCTTCATATAAGATAGGGCCAGGGACTATTCATAGGATTCAGATATATTGGGCAGACTAGATGGGCCAAATGGTTCTTATCTGCCGACACATTCTATGTTTCTATGTTTCTATGATGCATCAGGATGTCTTCAGTTCCGGAACTGAACGTTTTTTGGCCGGAGAAAATACCGCAGCATGCTGCGCTTTTTGCTACGGCCAAAAATCCTGAAGTCTTGCCGCAAGGCCGGATCCGGAATTAATGCCAACTGAAAGGCATTGATCCGGATCTGGCCTTAAGCTAAACGTCATTTCGGCGCATTGCCGGATCAGACGTTTAGCTTTTTTAGAGTGGTTACCATGGCTGCCGGGACGCTAAAGTCCTGGCAGCCATGATAAAGTGTAGCGGGGAGCGGGGGAGCAGCATACTTACCGTCCATGCGGCTCCCGGGGCACTCCAGAGTGACGTCAGGGCGCCCCACGCGCATGGATGACGTGATCGCATGGCACATCATCCATGCGCATGGGGCGCTCTGATGCGCTCCCCCGCTCCCTGCTCCTACTATGGCATACTATGGCATCCAGTACTTTAATAGCGCCCTGGCTGCCATATTAACACTGAAAGCATTTTGAAGACGGATCCGTCTTCAAATGCTTTCAGTACACTTGCGTTTTTCCGGATCCGGCGTGTAATTCCGGCAAGTGGAGTACACGCAGGATCCGGACAACGCAAGTGTGAAAGAGGCCTAAACTGTGTAAAGTAATTAACACGGAAGAGGACAGTATACTGCTACAGATGGATCTGTATAGATTGGAGGCTCTGGCAGATAAGTGGCAGATGAGGTTTACCACTGAACTATACAGTATTTTTTCTGTAATAAAATAGTATGTGTACACTAACATGGGTATAATAAAACACATTTTTGTAGTAAAAATAAATTGTATTTAATAACAGGTATAAAATGGTATTGCAGTATTGTTTTTGCTGTAACTACACTTCATCTTGCATTAATGTGCAAAATGTTTAATAAATCAGGTAAAAAATTGGTGTTACTGCAGTATATATCTTTTTTCTGTAACTCCCCATTCTCTTGCAGTAATATGCAGCATGTTTAATAACACAGGTATAAGAATTAAATTATTGCAGTATTGCTTTTCTAGCAAATAACCATTATCTTTCAGGAGTCAGGAGGCTCTTTGAGCTCCTTCCCTGCTGAAGGAGACTCCTGCTGAAGGAGGGGTAAATTTCCCCTTGCTGCTATATATTTCATGTCTTCTCAGCTCCATTATCTAGACTAGACTGGAATAAACTAGAACTGCAACCCCTCCCTTTGGTAGGAAACAGGACTGTCCCACGTCTGCCCAATAGGGGGAAAATGGAATGGTAAGTTCCATTCTATCTAAGGATCTATCATTCTGCCAGATACACACTGCGACTTGCTGTTGAACCAGGCATATTACATGTACCGACCAGTTTCAATACAACAATAGAAATGCCCAGTGTAAAGGAACTGGAAATAAATACACAGATGGTATTAATGTTAGACCATTAGAGACAGTAGCAGGTTGACGGAATGATAATACCACTCTGGGGTATTACACATGCACTCGATCAGATTCAAGCAGGTCTTGACTAAAATCTGTTCCCAGGTCTCTTCTACACGTTCCTAATGTTGGTGCATACTGTTCGACTCACTTGGGTACGAATATAGCTTTTTATTCAACTCTACCGACAAGTATTCAATTGGGTTGAGATTTTGGGACTCTGGGTGCTAATCCAACACCTCTACTTCCTTGTCATTGAACTATTTCTTTGCCAATCTCGATGCTTCAGGCATTGTCCTGCTGGAACACTATGTTGTCCTTTTCATACCCATAGTACTCAAGTGTATGAAGTAACTCATCTTGTAGGATACTCACATATAGCTCAGCATTGAGACCAGCATCAATTCTGGTCAAGTATCCAACACCTTTAGCTGTGAAACAAGCTTGACAGTTCCTTCAATTTCCCAGTTATCCCCTTTTTTCCTTGTTTCTTCCAAACCAATTTGCACCCATCACATCTCAGTCTGTTGACTTTCATCTCATTGCTCTAAATCATCCGTTCTACTTCTACTGTTCATACTTTTTTGCCTACGCTTCTTATGAAAATAGTGAAGTCGAGGCTTCATCACCTTTTTTTGGGCCACCATTGCTGACTTGTGTAATGCGATGGTGCTTGCATGGACGTCTGTGATCTCACTATTATGAAGCCTACAAGCCACCTCCACTGCCGTGTTTGTCGCGTCAGAACTGATAGACTTTTTGATGAGCTGTCTTGTTGACTCTGGAATGAATGGCTAGACAGACTTGATTTAGTATTTTTACAACTGTTATGGCAATTATATGATGCCGTTTGGCAATTTTCTTGGCCTAGATCCCGCTATCAATTAGCTGGATGATGTTGTCTCTGTTTTCTTGGGAAATCTTCTTCATGGCTACGCCTGGATTTAAAACAGTGACCTTTCCCTTGGGAATCAACCTAATAACTCCCTGTGAGAACAGGTTGTAATTTGTAGCATACAAAAAGAAAAAGATTGTTCCACCACAGGAGCAAACAATAACAATGCAGTTACAGAACAAGAATCTGCATAACTAAGCATATGCTAAATAGTTGCAAGTCCAATTTATGTATGAGATAGCCAAGATGATTGTTTTTAACATGATAGTAGTCTCACGTTTGAAGCTGTAGTGGATGGTGAGATATGGAGCCTGAAAGTCAAAAGTTCAAAACATTGTTACTAGGGATGAGCGAACCCGAATTATATAGTTCGGGTTCGTACCGAATCTTGGGGTGTCCGTGACACGGACCCGAACACGAATATTTTCGTAAAAGTCCGGGTTCGGGTTCGGTGTTCGTCTCTTTCTTGGCGCTTTTTGAAAGGCTGCAAAGCAGCCAATCAACAAGCGTCATACTACTTGCCCCAAGAGGCCGTCACAGCCATGCCTACTATTGGCATGGCTGTGATTGGCCAGTGCAGCATGCGACCCAGCCTCTATTTAAGCTGGAGTCACGTTGCGCCACACGTCACTCTGCTCTGATCAGTGTAGGGAGAGGTTGCAACTGCGACGTTAGGGCGAGATTAGGCAGTGATTAACACCTCCAAAAGACTTCATTCAGTGATCGATCTGCAGCTGTGGATCATTGAACTGCTGATATTCAACTGCTCACTGTTTTTAGGCTGCCCAGAGCGTTTTTCATTCACTTTTTTCTGGGGCGATCGGCGGCCATTTTGTGTCTTGTGGTGCGCCAGCACAAGCTGCCACCAAGTGCATTTAACCCTCAATAGTGTGGTTGTTTTTTTGGCTAAATCCTACATCAGGGTGAAGCTGTCACACCAAGTGAATTTAACCATCAATAGTGTGGTTATTTTTTGGCCATATACTACATCAGGGGCAAGCTATCACCAAGTGCATTTAACCCTCAATAGTGTGATTGTTTTTTGGCTAAATCCTACATCAGGGTCAAGCTGTCACACAAAGTGCATTTAACCATTAATAGTGTGGTTATTTTTTGGCCATATACTACATCAGGGGCAAGCTGAGCCTGTCACCAAGTGCATTTAACCCTCAATAGTGTGGTTGGTCAAGCTGTCACACCAAGTGCATTTAACCAGCAATAGTGTGGTTATTTTTTGGCCATATACTACATCAGGGGCAAGCTGAGCCTGTCACCAAGTGCATTTACCCTCAATAGTGTGGTTGGTCAAGCTGTCACACCAAGTGCATTTAACCATCAATAGTGTGGTTATTTTTTGGCCATATACTACATCAGGGGCAAGTTGAGCCTGTCACCAAGTGCATTTAACCCTCAATAGTGTGGTTGGTCAAGCTGTCACACCAAGTGCATTTAACCATCAATAGTGTGGTTATTTTTTGGCCATATCCCAGTCTAATTCTGTCTGCAAACGAATACCTGTCACCCAGCGCCTAAATAATAGGCCTCAAATTTATAGTCAGCTAAATCTGTGGTTATTGCTGTAGCTGAGCAAGTTATTTAGTGTCCGTCAAAGCACAGTTTTTGTTCTGGGTTGAAATACAATTCCCAATTTAGCAATTCTCTAAATTAGTGGTTTCTGCTGTATCAGGCCTTCTTTAAATGTATCCCTAAAAGGGTATTTTAGATTCAAGGTGCAGATAGGGTCATTCTCAATAACTTGACACACACGCTACTGTGCATATCCCAGTGTAATTCTGTCTGTAAACGTATACCTGTCACCCAGCGCCTAAATAATAGGCCTCAAATTTATAGTCAGCTAAATCTGTGGTTATTGCTGTAGCTGGGCAAGTTATTTAGTGTCCGTCAAAGCACAGTTTTTGTTCTGGGTTGAAATACAATTCCCAATTTAGCAATTCTCTAAATTAGTGGTTTCTGCTGTATCAGGCCTACTTTAAATTTATCCCTAAAAGGGTATATTAGATTCAAGGTGCAGGTAGGGTCATTCTCAATAACTTGACACACACGCTACCGTGCATATCCCAGTCTAATTCTGTCCGTAAACGTATACCTGTCACCCAGCGCCTAAATACTAGGCCTCAAATTTATAGTCAGCTAAATCTGTGGTTATTGCTGTGGCTGGGCAAGTTATTTAGTGTCCGTCAAAGCACAGTTTTTGTTCTGGGTTGAAATACAATTCCCAATTTAGCAATTCTCTAAATTAGTGGTTTCTGCTGTATCAGGCCTACTTTAAATTTATCCCTAAAAGGGTATATTAGATTCAAGGTGCAGGTAGGGTCATTCTCAATAACTTCGCACACACGCTACTGTGCATATCCCAGTCTAATTCTGTCTGTAAACGTATACCTGTCACCCAGCGCCTAAATAATAGGCCTCAAATTTATAGTCAGCTAAATCTGTGGTTACTGCTGTGCCTGTATTAGTGTAATACGGTGCCTAAATAGATAGCCAGATAGTGTTAGGTGTCTGTAAAAAAAGGCCTGAATTTGAATTCAATACATTAGGCCATATAATATTTTTGTTGTTGTGGTGAACGATAACAATGAGGAAAAAATCTAGTAAAGGGCGTGGACATTGTCGTGGTGGTGTTAGTGGACCCTCTGGTGCTGGGAGAGGACGTGGCCGTTCTGCCACAGCCACGCGTCCTAGTGTACCAACTACCTCAGGTCCTAGTAGCCGCCATAATTTACAGCGATATTAGGTGGGGCCCAATGCCGTTCTAAGGATGGTAAGGCCTGAGCAGGTACAGGCATTAGTCAATTGGGTGGCTGACAGTGGATCCAGCATGTTCACATTATCTCCCACCCAGTCTTCTGCAGAAAGCGCACAGATGGCGCCTGAAAACCAAGCCCATCAGTCTGTCACATCACCCCCATGCATACCAGGGAAACTGTCTGAGCCTCAAGTTATGCAGCAGTTTCTTATGCTGTTTGAAGACTCTGCTGGCAGGGTTTCCCAAGGGCATCCACCCAGCCCTTCCCCAGCGGTGGAAGACATAGAATGCACTGATGCACAACGACTTATGTTTCCTGATGATGAGGACATGGGAATACAACCTCAGCACTTCTCTGATGATGACGAAACACAGGTGCCAACTGCTGCGTCTTTCTGCAGTGTGCAGACTGAACAGGAGGTCAGGGATCAAGACTGGGTGGAAGACGATGCAGGGGACGATGAGGTCCTAGACCCCACATGGAATGAAGGTCGTGCCACTGACTTTCACAGTTCCAAGGAAGAGGCAGTGGTGAGACCGGACCAACAGCGTAGCAAAAGAGGGAGCAGTGGGCAAAAGCAGAACACCCGCCGCCAAGAGACTCCACCTGCTACTGACCGCCGCCATCTGGGACCAAGCACCCCAAAGGCAGCTTCAAGGAGTTCCCTGGCATGGCACTTCTTCAAACAATGTGCTGATGACAAGACCCGAGTGGTTTGCACGCTGTGCCATTAGAGCCTGAAGCGAGGCATTAACGTTCTGAACCTTAGCAGAACCTGCATGACCAGGCACCTGCATGCAAAGCATGAACTGCAGTGGAGTAAACACCTTAAAAACAAGGAAGTCACTCAGGCTCCCCCTTCTACCTCTTCTGCTGCTGCCACCTCGGCCTCTTCTGCTGCTGCCGCCTCGGCCTCTTCCTCCGCCTCTGGAGGAACGTTGGCACCTGCCGCCCAGCAAACAGGGGATGTACCACCAACACCACCACCTCCGTCACCAAGCATCTCAACCATGTCACACGGCAGCATTCAGCTCTCCATCTCACAAACATTTGAGGGAAAGCGTAAATTCCCACCTAGCCACCCTCGATCCCTGGCCCTGAATGCCAGCATTTCTAAACTACTGGCCTATGAAATGCTGTCATTTAGGCTGGTGGACACAGACAGCTTCATACAGCTCATGTCGCTTGCTGTCCCACAGTATGTTGTTCCCAGCCGGCACTACTTCTCCAAGAGAGCCGTGCCTTCCCTGCATAACCAAGTATCCGATAAAATCAAGTGTGCACTGCGCAACGCCATCTGTGGCAAGGTCCAGCTAACCACAGATACGTGGACCAGTAAGCACGGCCAGGGACGCTATATCTCCCTAACTGCACACTGGGTACATGTAGTGGCAGCTTGGCTCCAGGCGGAGAGCTGTTTGGCGCACGTCCTTCTGCCGCCAAGGATCGCAGGGCAACATACTTTGCCTCCTGTTGCCACCTCCTCCTACTCAGCTTCCTCCTCCTCTTCTTCCACCTGCTCATCCAGTCAGCCACATACCTTCACCACCAACTTCAGCACAGCCCGGGGTAAACGTCAGCAGGCCATTCTGAAACTCATATGTTTGGCGGACAGGTCCCACACCGCACAGGAGTTGTGGCGGGGTATAGAACAACAGACCGACGAGTGGTTGCTGCCGGTGAGCCTCAAGCCCGGCCTGGTGGTGTGCGATAATGGGCGAAATCTCGTTGCAGCTCTGGGTCTAGCCGGTTTGACGCAAATCCCTTGCCTGGCGCATGTGCTGAATTTGGTGGTGCAGAAGTTCATTCACAACTACCCCGACATGTCAGAGCTGCTGCATAAAGCGCGGGCCATCTGTTCGTGATTCCGGCGTTCACATCCTGCCGCTGTTCGCCTGTCTGTGCTATAGCGTAACTTCGGCCTTCCCGCTCACCGCCTCATATGCAACGTGCCCACGAGATGGAACGCCACCTTGCACATGCTGGACAGACTGTGCAAGCAGCAGCAGGCCATAGTGGAGTTTCAGCTGCAGCACGCACGGGTCAGTCGCACTGCGGAACAGCACCACTTCACCACCAATGACTGGGCCTCCATGCGAGACCTGTGTGCCCTGTTGCGCTGTTTCGAGTACTCCACCAACATGGCCAGTGGCGATGACGCCGTTATCAGCGTTACAATACCACTTCTATGTCTCCTTGAGAAAACACTTAGGGCGATGATGGAAGAGGAGGTGGCCCAGGAGGAGGAGGAGGAGGAAGAGGGGTCATTTTTAGCACTTTCAGGCCAGTCTCTTCGAAGTGACTCAGAGGGAGGTTTTTTGCAACAGCAGAGGCCAGGTACAAATGTGGCCAGCCAGGGCCCACTACTGGAGGATGAGGAGGACGAGGATGAGGAGGAGGTGGAGGAGGATGAGGATGAAGCATGGTCACAGCGGGGTGGCACCCAACGCTGCTCGGGCCCATCACTAGTGCGTGGCTGGGGGGAAACGCAGGACGATGACGATATGCCTCCCACAGAGGAAAGCTTGTCCTTACCCCTGGGCAGCCTGGCACACATGAGCGACTACATGCTGCAGTGCATGCGCAACGACAGCAGAGTTGCCCACATTTTAACGTGTGCGGACTACTGGGTTGCCACCCTGCTGGATCCACGGTACATAGACAATGTGCCCACCTTACTTCCTGCACTGGAGCGTGATAGGAAGATGCGCAAGTACAAGCGCACGTTGGTAGACGCGCTACTGAGAGCATTCCCAAATGTCACAGGGGAACAAGTGGAAGCCCAAGGCCAAGGCAGAGGAGGAGCAAAAGGTCGCCAAGGCAGCTGTGTCACGGCCAGCTCCTCTGAGGGCAGGGTTAGCATGGCAGAGATGTGGAAAAGTTTTGTCAACACGCCACAGCTAACTGCACCACCACCTGATATGCAACGTGTTAGCAGGAGGCAACATTTCACTAACATGGTGGAACAGTACGTGTGCACACCCCTCCACGTACTGACTGATGGTTCGGCCCCATTCAACTTCTGGGTCTTAAAATTGTCCACGTGGCCAGAGCTAGCCTTTTATGCCTTGGAGGTGCTGGCCTGCCCGGCGGCCAGCGTTTTGTCTGAACGTGTATTCAGCGCGGCAGGGGGCGTCATTACAGACAAACGCAGCCGCCTGTCTACAGCCAATGTGGACAAGCTGACGTTCATAAAAATGAACCAGGCATGGATCCCACAGGACCTGTCCATCCCTTGTGCAGATTAGACATCTGAATATATGCCTAAATATATGACAATGGACTGTTCCAGTGGTGGCTGACGTGAAGCATGATTCTCTGCTATGACATGCAGACCGATTCTCTGCTGACATGAAGCCAGATTCTCTGTTACGGGACCTCTCTCCTCTGCCTGGGTGCCTGGGCCTAAATAAATGACAATGGACTGTTACATTGGTGGGTGACGTGAAGCCTGATTCTCTGCTATTACATGCAGACTGATTCTCTGCTGACATGAAGCCAGGTCCTCTGTTACGGGACCTCTCTCCTCTGCCTGTGTGCTGGGCCTAAATATATGCCAATGGACTGTTGCAGTGGTGGCTGACGTGAAGCCTGATTCTCTGCTAACATGAAGTCAGATTCTCTGTAAAGGGACCTCTCTCCTCTGCCTGGGTGCCTGGGACTAAATATCTGACAATGGACTGCTACAGTGGTGGGTGACGTGAAGTCAGATATCTGCTATGGGACCTCTCTCCAATTGATATTGGTTAATTTTTATTTATTTTATTTTTATTTTTATTCATTTCCCTATCCACATTTGTTTGCAGGGGATTTACCTACATGTTGCTGCCTTTTTCAGCCCCCTAGCTTTTTCCTGGGCTGTTTTACAGCCTTTTTAGTGCCGAAAAGTTTGAGTCCCCATTGACTTCAATGGGGTTCGGGACGAAGTTCGGGTGGTTTCGGATCCCGAAACCGAACATTTACGGGAAGTTTGGCCGAACTTCTCGAACCCGAACATCCAGGTGTTCGCTCAACTTTAATTGTTACCCTTTTGCTCATTAGTGTATAAAAATGGTGTTAATGACGTATTGATTTTACTGTAACTACCGGTTATCTTGAAGTAATATAAAATGTATTCAGTAACAAGTGTGAATGAACTGATATTCCCAATTACAAAAGTTAAATTTAAAACTTGTTTTTAGAACAAAAAAAAGGTGCTGACTTTTATTTATTTATTATAATAACTGTCTATTCATATACAGGAATAGGATTTTGTAATGCAGAACTAGCTGCCCTTAGCTATTTTAAACAGACAGCTCTGAGTGACCAGTTACTCACTCTCTCTCTATGTTTTACTTGATCAAAGTCCATAAAATATACCCAATTATATCTCCTTATTCTCTCCCTATACTCTGCTTATAGTATCCCTATTACACCATATTAGTGGCCTGTGTGTAATAGCTTTTTGTTAGACACTGCCATAAGACATACTTCCAGGTCACAAGGTGAAGACAGAATCGCCATTCTTCTTTCTCGGCAGTGGGACCTTCCTGCTTACTGGCCCTTGATTGGCTGGTCAGGCTGTCCTTCAGCCTCTGAACCAATCAGAGCAAGCCCTCCCCCCACTTCCTCCCAGAATCATAGGAGCCTCCATCATCTTCCTACTTCCTGGTTTTCCCTGCAAGTTTCCATTGCTAAATGGCACTGGACACCATTTTATGTGATTCCCAAAATCAGATGATTATTATTTTTTATTTTTTTATTGTAATGAATCTCCTTTGTTTATAATCGTTCATCTCTAATCCCCATCTATAATGCAGAGCTTCACCTACAGACAAATGGCACCCACCAGACACTAGGATCTGAACACTAGGACCCACTTGGTGGTTAGATTTATTTACACAAGGACTTATGATCAGCATTAGGTTTTCAGGATGGATGACGTAAACTGAACAATCTCTGTGTATCTGTTATTATAAAGACAAACATGGTCTTTTATTCTGTTTTCTTTTTTCCTCTGCCATCTTTTTTCCTCTGCCATTTTCTTTTTGCCCCACCTATCTAATAGGCAACCTTGATTAAGGTGGTACATATAGCTGTGTGGGCTCCTCCTCTCATTGGTTGCTTGGTGCACACAGAGGTAGCTAGGAGCAACATACTATATGTGCAGGGTCTGCTCTCCTGAATATAGATACCCATATGGCATAGGTTTAGAGTAGGACTTGCCTGACTGAGACCACCGTGGCACGGGTAAGTGGGCACAGATGTGTTTAAAATATATTTGCTAAGAGTCTCAGATTTTATTATTAGAATTAGGGCTTAGTCCATATATTATGTTTGTATCTATTGTTTTAGTGCATTATTTTCCGTGACTTTAAAAATTCATATTTACGTTAATTTGTTTAGCTTTGATTCTCTCAACACTATATAGAACAAACACCACTCCTGGAATAGAAAAAGAATGAAGTTAAATGACCTCCTTGTACCAATTAGGAGTGCAACTCAAGCTTTAATATGCAGTTTTCTTTCAATGTAGCATATACAATACAGGTAATGCTTAAACCAGGAAGATTAAGGCAATTTTCTCTGACAAATGATGAAATTATTTAACTATCACTTTCTTGCAATCAGCATTAATGTAAGACTTTTCTGCCTGATTATATAGTCCCAGCACGTTGAAGAGAGAAGGCCCTTGATGACAGCGTTTATTACAGAGAATTGGAAAAAAAAATACTCCTACTAATGAAATATAGTTGTATATCAGGGATTTAGGTTTATTCTGTCTGTGTTGTTTTTACCCCTTTGTTATATTATATTTTTTTCTCATAGAAAATTGTCTTATGAATCCAAATCATACACACACGTCTGTGCTGATCCATAACGCAGCAGCCTCAGAAATTTATGGGTCCACACTGTACTTTTGACTGAGATTTTCTTTCTCTAATTCATGGGGAAATATTCAGAATATGCCACTTCAATTGACGTATTATGAAGGTTTGCCAGCTAGAAACATTGGTCCTGAATAAAAATACTGTGCAATAAAAAATGCACAATACTGTAAGCAGTCTGTTTGCCACCATGAATGCTTTGTGGGTTCACCCAGCTTTATAATGTACAAACAGCCATATTGAAACAGCTCGTGTGAAACAGCCCTTAGATATTTCAAATCTTGAAATTTTTTATACATTTTCCAAAACCCACTTTTTAAGGACCAGTTCAGGTCTGAAGTCACTTTGTAAGGCCTCATGCACACGACCGTTGTGTGCATCCGTGGCCGTTGTGCCGTTTTCAGTTTTTTTTCGCGGACCCATTGACTTTCAATGGGTCAGTGGAAAAATCGGAAAATGCACCGTTTTGCAGCCGAGGCCGTGATCCGTGTATCCTGTCCGTCAAAAAAAGTATGACCTGTCCTATTTTTTTGACGGACAACGGTTCACGGACCCATTCAAGTCAATGGGTCCGTGAAAGAACACGGATGCACACAAGATTGGCATCCGTGTCCATGATCCGTGGCCGTAGGTTGCTTTCATACAGACGGATCCGAAGATCCGTCTGCATAAAAGCTTTTTCAGATCTAAGTTTTCACTTCGTGAAAACTCATATCCGACAGTATATTCTAACAGAGAAGCGTTCCCATGGTGATGGGGACGCTTCTAGTTAGAATACACTACAAACTTTGTACAAGACTGCCCCCTGCTGCCTGGCAGCACCCGATCTCTTACAGGGGGATATGATAGCACAATTAACCCCTTCAGGTGCCGATCACGGAACAAACGGACCCCGTTTTTGCGGACCGTGAAAAAAACCTGTCGTGTGCATGAGGCCTAAAAGGCTTACATAATAAAAACCACCCAAAAATGACCCCATTTTAGAAACTACAACCCTCAAGGTATTAAAAACTGATTTTACAAACTGTGCTAACCCTTTAGGTGTTCCACAAGAGATATTGGCAAATGGAGATGAAATTTCAGAATTGTTTGGGAAATTTTCCATTTTAATCAATTTTTTTCCAGTAACAAAGCAAGGGTTAACAGCCAAACTAAACTCAATATTTATTGCCCTGATTCTGTTGTTTATACAAACACCCCACATGTGGTCGTAAACTACTGTATGGACACACAGCAGGGCGCAGAAGGAAAGGAACACCATATGGTTTCTGGAAGGCAGATTTTGCTGGACTGGTTTATTTACACCATGTCCTATTTAAAGCCCCCCTGATGCACCCCTAGAGTAGAAACTCCACAAAAGTGACCCCATTTTGGAAACTACGGGATAAGGTGGCAGTTTAGTTGGGACAATTTTTAAGGTACGAATGATTTTTGGTTGCTCTATATTATATTTCTGTGATGCAAGGTTACAAAAAATTGAAATTCTGAAATTTAATCTCCATTTGCCACTAACTCTTGTGGAACACCTAAAGGGTTAAAACAGTTTAAAAAAAAACATTTTTTAATACCTTGAGGGGTGTAGTTTCTTAGATGCGGTCACTTTTATGGAGTTTCTACTCTAGGGGTGCATCAGGGGGGCTTCAAATGGGACCTGGTGTAAAAAAAAGAAAACTGTCCATCAAAATCTGAGTTCCAAAAACCATATGGCGCTCCTTTCCTTCTGCGCCCTGCCGTTTGGCCATGCAGCATTTTACGACCACATATGGGGTGTTTCTGAAAACTACAGATTCAGGGCAATAAATATAAAGTTTTGTTTGACTGTTAACCCTTCCTTTGTTACTGGAAAAAATGGATTAAAATGAAAAATGTGGCCAAAAATAGCTGTTTTGGCACGTTTTTTTTTTTTTTTACGGTGTTCATTTGAGAGGTTAGGTCATGTGTTATTTTCATAGAGCAGATTCGTACCGACGCGGCAATACCTAATATGTCTACTTATTAAATTTATTTAGGTTTTACACTATAGTATCCTTTTTTAAACAAAAAAATATATATAACATTTTAGTATCTCCATAGTCTGAGAGTTAGTTTTTTTTTAGTTTTCAGCCTATTGTCTTAAGTAGGGGCTCATTTTTTGCTGGATGCGAGGACGGTTTAATTAGCACTATTTTGGGGTGCATATGACTTTTTGATTGCTTGCTATTACACTTTGTGTGATCTAAGGTGACAAAAAAAAGTTATTTTTTGTCACCTTACATCACAAAAAGTGTAATAGCAAGCGATCAAAAAGTGAAAAAGTGATACACACCTCAAAATAGTGCCAATAAAACTATCCGCTCATCCCAAAAAAAAATAGCCCCTACTTAAGAAAATCGGCCAAAAAATAAATAAAAACTGACTCTCAGACAATGGAGATATTAAAATGTTCTTTTTTTGTTTAAAAAAGGATACTATAGTGCAAAAACTAAATAAATTTTAAAAAGTAGACATATTAGGTATTGCCGCGTCTGTAAGAATCTGCTCTATAAAAATAACACTTAACCCCTCAGATAAACACAGTCAAAAAAATAAAAGAAAACCGATGTAAAAAAGCAATTGTTTACACCGTTTTTATTTTATTTTTTTGACTGTGTTCATCTGAGGGGTAAGGTCATGAGAGCTATAGTTTTTTTTAGGTTTTTTTTCTGGCCGATTGTCAGTGGCTAAATAGAATTATAATTGGCAAAGAGCATTATAAATGTAGTACTCCATGGAAGTGTGGTACTCCCTGAAGCAACTGTCAATGCAGAGGCCCGGATGATTGGGGCACGTGTCACACTGAGTGGTGGTGTCCTTCCATATCCTGTCACACACTAAGCATTTTTGGGGGGACCGGTCCTACTTTCCAGTATAGAGTACCACACCTGGAAAGTGTTGGCCAGGGACGATCCAGGCGCCTCCAGTTCCCGAGAAACTCCGGCCTGCTCTTTCCCGGTCAGAAATGATCAGAGCCTTGAGGACTGCCTCATAGAACTGCAGGAATTTCCTGTGTTGCCAGCTCTCCGGGACAGCACAAAAGAGTTGCACAAGGCAACCTGTACCAAGTAGACCGCAACTTTTTTGTACTATGCCCGGGTTTTGCGCATGGCGTTATATGGCTTGAGGACTTGATCAGAGAGATCAACTCCTCCCATATACCGATTGTAGTCGACGATACAATCGGGCTTGAGGTCTCATCATCATCACTAGATGATGAGTAGGATGCGGATGAGAAGAGGAAAGTGGGGTCATCCTCGTCCTCACTGGGGCTCTCGGAGTCAGAGGCAAGCAGGGCGTATGCCTCCTCGTCCGAGAACGTCTGACGGGCCATAGGGGAGTATGTGTGTGTGCATGTGTGCGCGCATGTGGAAAACTTTATTTAGTGTGTGTGTGTGTGTGTGGGGGCACGGGGGTTTGTGTACTTGCCCTAAACCTAACAGCACCACTGGGGGGGTCTAGGGTTACACAGCTGAGTGTGCTGTGGACCCAAGACACCTGATCAGGGTGAAGCTGTAAAAAAAAAAAAAAAAGTCCCCCCCCCCAAACTCTCCCTAATCTCCCTGCCTAATTTAATCTGTCCCTAAACCTGTCCCTAACTACCTGTGGGGGGTGCTTGGCACAGATGAGGGGTTCTGGGGATGTTGGGCTCCACGAGGCTCCTCTCTCCATGCTCCAGAACACAGTGGGGAGGAGGAGGCAGAGCTGGGGGAAGTCAACCGCCCCTCCAGCCCATGCAGCCAATTGTAAGCGATCCTGAGAGGTGGGTTCACCATCACCTCTCAGGATCAAAAGATTGTGATTGGTGGTGTATTATCACACCACCGATCACATCCTATTCCAGGTTATCGGGTCACCAGAGACCCAAATAACCCAGAAACGCAGCAAACCGCAGGTCTGAATTGACCTGCGGTTTGCCACGATCGCTCTCGGCATTGTCACAGAGTGCCTGCTGAATGATTTCAGCAGGCACTCTGTTCCAATCACCGTGCGGCGGTGATCGGAAATACACAGGGCGTACCTGTATTAAGTACCGGGACATCAGGGCGTACCTGTATGCCCTGTGTCCCCAACAGGTTAAAATGGCATTAATTTTAATAATGATAACATTGCATAACATAATTTTTAGAAAATTGTATTTTTAATTGCATATGCCTGAAATGAATAGTAAATCGATAAAAATCCGCACAAACTTTACCTTTGCACCAGTATATGATATTTTGAAATGTAGTTATTATATGGTACCTACCGCTCATCACTAGTCTTTGGTAGAAACTTCAAAGTCTAGCATTTCCAGGATGAAGTCTTTGTCTTGGCTTCTAGCCTCGCAATTGCAAAAAATGTCCTAAAGCACTGTGACAAAGTTGTTCCAAACCACTTTATCCTTACTAGTAAATATCCTTACTGTGAATTCTTTGCACACCAGAATCTTTAGCTATATTCTGAGGAAGACACCTGCTATAACCTTTATCTCATGACAAAGTCTTGAAGGTATTTCAAGCCCGTTTACTGCTTATCTTCACCCAAGTGCAATAAAAGTATACAATGCCACACATCAAAGTGCACAAGAATGTGATCTATCACAAGCCCTTTTAATGAGAAAAAAAAAAAAAAAAACATAAACCAATCCACCTCTTTTCAAGCCAGACGGTTAGGCAAAGGTTGCAATCTTTAGCTGAAGTAAAAAACTTGCCAGTCTTGCTCCAGCTTCCACATGGGCTGCCACCCCAGGTGTCTGTCAGACCTCCAAAAGAAGCCAAGTGGTTGCAAGGGGTTGAGAAACCTAATGGCCCCACACATCCCCATAGATCTACAAGAGAGAACCCATGAGGTCATCACATCCTGAAAAATCTTTGTTGCAAACAAATGTGCACAGTTAACAAACATGCAGACCATGATGTAAAAGATGTAAAGATAGGTCATCAATATCTGATCAGTGGGGGTCCAACACCTGACAGCCCCACTGATTAGGCTACTTTCACACATGCGTTTTGAGCAGATCCGTCATGGATCAGCAAAAACGGATCCGTTACAATAATACAACCATTGCATCCGTCATGAACGTGCTATTTTGTATAAGAGAAAATGGATCCATCCCCATTGACTTACATTGTCTTACATTATCAAGTGGACAAGCAGCGTTTTGGTGTCTGCCTCCAGAGCAGAATGGAGACTGATCGAAGGGAAAATGATGCATTCTGAGGGGATCGAGGGGATCCTTTTCCATTCAGAATGCAAAAGGGCAAAACTGATCTGTTTTGGACTGCTTGTGAGAGCCCTGAATGGATCTCACAAGCGGAAGCCAAAACGCGAGTGTGAAAGTAGCCTGTTTGAAGAGGAGGTGGCTCTCCATGCGAGCACTACTTCCTCTTTGTTACAATACCTATCATCTCGGAAGTGCTGTGTAATTACAAGTACTTGATCAATTCATTTGAATAGAGCTTGTACCGCTACAGGGGAGACGACGCATAGAGTAATGAAGAAGAGGCAGTGCTCGCATGGAGTGCTGGCTCCTCTTCAAACAGCTGATTGGTGGGAGTCCAGTCAAATATTGATCACCAATTCTGAGCATAGGTCATCAATATAAACATATATACAATATAAACAGGCTGCTCAACCCCTTAGTGCTAGGAAGGTCCATAATTGAATTCATAAATTCAGTAAGGGTCACACAACACAAGTAATAGCGAGAGAACTAACAAAAAGGCACATGCCATAGGCCATCTAAAACACTTACCACACCCAACATACAGTCAGGTACATAAATATTGGGACATCGACACAATTCTAAAATTTTTGGCTCTATACACCACCACAATTAAATGAAATGAAACAAACAAGATGTGCTTTAACTGCAGACTGTCAGCTTTAATTTGAGGGTATTTACATCCAAATCAGGTGAATGGTGTGGGAATTACAACAGTTTGCATATGTGCCTCCCACTTTTTAAGGAACCAAAAGTAATGGGACAAAATAATAATCATAACTCAAACTTTCACTTTTTAATACTTGGTTGCAAACCCTTTGCAGTCAATTACAGCCTGAAGTCTGGAACACATAAACATTACCAGATGCTGGGTTTCATCCCTGGTCATGCTCTGCCAGGCCTCTACTGCAACTGTCTTCAGTTCCTGCTTGTTCTTGGGGCATTTCCATTTCAGTTTTGTCTTCAGCAAGTGAAATGCATGCTCAATCGGATTCAGGTCAGGTGATTGACTTTGCCATTGCATAACATTCCACATTCCCGTAAAAAACCTCTTTGGTTGCTTTTGCAGTATGCTTTGGGTCATTGTCCATCTGCACTGTGAAGCGCCGTCCAATGAGTTCTGAAGCATTTGGCTGAATATGAGCAGATAATATTGCACGAAACACTTCAGAATTCATCCTGCTGCTTTTGTCAGCAGTCACATCATCAATAAATACAAGATAACCAGTTCCATTGGGAGCCTTACATGCCCACTCCATGACACTACCACCACCATGCTTCACTGATGAGGTGATATGCTTAAGATCATGAGCAGTTCCTTTACTTCTCCATACTCTTCTCTTCCCATAACTCTGGCACAAGTTGATCTTGGTCTCATCTGTCCATAGGATGTTGTTCCAGAACTTTGAAGGCTTTTTTAGATGTCATTTGGTAAACTCTAATCTGGCCTTCCTGTTTTTGAGGCTCACCAATGGTTTACATCTTCTGGTGAATCCTCTGTATTCACTCTGGTGAAGTCTTCTCTTGATTGTTGACTTTGACAAACATACACCTACCTTCTAGAGAGTGTTCTTGATCTGGCCAACTGTTGTGAAGGGTGTTTTCTTCACCAGGCAAATAATTATTTGGTCGTCCACCACAATTGTTTTCCGTGGTCTTCCGGGTCTTTTTGTGTTGCTGAGCTCACCGGTGCGTTCCTTCTTTTTAAGAATGTTCCAAACAGCTATTTTGGCCACACCTAATGTTTTTGCTATCTCTGATGGGTTTGTTTTGTTTTTTCAGCCTAATGATGGCTTGCTTCACTAATAGTGACAGCTCTTTAAATCTCATCTTGAGAGTTGACAGCAACAGATTCCAAATGCAAATAGCACACTTGAAATTAACTCTTGATCTTTTATCTGCTCATTGTAATTAGGATTAAGATGGAATAATACACACCTGGCCATGGAAGAGTTGAGAAGCCAATTGCCCCATTACTTTTGATCCCTTAACAAGTGGGAGGCACATATGCAAACTGTTGTAATTCCTACACAGTTCATCTGATTTGGATGTAAATACCCTCAAATTAAAGCTGACAGTCTGTTAAAGAACATATTGTTTGTTTCATTTCAAATCCATTGTGGTGGTGTATAGAGCCAAAAATGTTAGAATTGTGTTGATGTCCCAATATTTATGGACCTGACTGTATGTCTCTCCAATAACTTTGTCTGATCAAACTTAAATAAAAAAGCTCTTTTCATGCTCAGAATATCTGTACATGCAATAGTTGTTTTCTTGTTTCATGTCTGTGCAGTAGATATGCCTTTAATACTTTTGTCAAACTCAGCAAGATTTATCTATGTGACTATTTGGCAATACTAAAGCTTATACAGCAAATTGTACATAAAATGCTGCAAGCAATGCAACCTGCATAATAATAACTTCCTAGTAGTCATAATGCTTTGATAATTTGAGCCACAATTGCAAATCAATAAACAAAATGCTACTGGGTGAGATGTTTATTGATTTGAGTTCTGCTGCTTTTCTGATTTATCCACAAGATAAAGATGTTTTTTTATGATGGTGCGACTGTATTTAAGCAGGGAGGTCATGTTAAAAAGTCAAAAAATATTTTAGGAATATTAGGAACTCGGCAATAAAGCTATGATTTAAAAATTAAGATATTGTATAGCAACGCAATATTGTTGGGTCACATAACTGATTGCATCTTTTATTTATTTTTTATGTGGCATTCGAATGTCTGGCCTATCAACTTTCAATGTAATTGTCAGCTCAAAACCAATGTAAACTACGGGTAACGGGGAATCAGTGTTTGATTCCAGATAGGGAGCCTGAGAAACGGCTATCATATCCAAGGAAGACAAGCAGGTGGCACGCAAATCACACACTCCCTACTCGCTGAGGTAGTGACGATAAATAACAATACAGGACTCTTAAGATGCCCTGTAATTGGAATGCATAATAAAAAATTACAGATAATGTCACTGCAGTATTTTGGTGTGCCGAGCTTAGCCATGCTCGAGTCGAACAGGTATTTGGTCGAACATGCTCGCTCAACACTAATGAGGAAACGTTATACTCTAGATAACTTCTGCCTGATCGTATGTCCCCGTGGTGTCCACGATCCATTTGGATATCTTTCCTATCAACTTTTGATGTTCTTTTATGCATCTAAAATGGTGACCACCGGTAACGGGGATCATTGTTCGATTGCGGAGAGGGAGCCTGATAAACGGCTATGGCTACTACTTCAAAGCAAGGCAGCGTGAGTTGCGGGCCTGCAGGTGAACTGACCCTATAAAACATTATATGCGAGTGCCTGTGGGTGAGCTGACCCTGTAAAACAATATATGCGAGTGCCTTCTGGTGAGCTGATGCTGTAAAACATTATATGTGAGTGCCTGCAGGTGAGCTGACACTCTAAAACATTATATGCAAGTGCATGCTGTACAGCTGACCCTATAAAAAATAATTCGTTTAGGGCCTGCAGTTTAGCTGATCCTTTAAAAAAAAATTGAGTGGAGGGAATATATACAATCTGGATGAGGAGGAGGAGAAAACAAGATTCAACCATATACTCTTTTTTTGTGGTGGAAAAGGTGCATGGGAATACACTACAGTACATTGAGTACATTATAAATTATAGATTTAAATTGATTTTATGTTCATCATCAGCTCAGCTCTCCTCTGGTGGAGTTGAGAAGTCAGGGGAAATCCAGGCCTTGTTCATTTTTATCTGAGTCAACCTGTCAGCATTGCCAGTGGACAAGTGGATACGCTTATCTGTTATAATGCTACCAGTAGCACTAAATACATGCTCAGACAAAACGCTGGCGGCATGACAGACCAGCACCTCCAAGGCGTAGAGCGCAAGTTCGTGCCACATGTCCAGCTTTGACACCCAGTAGTTGTAAGGCACTGAGGGATCGTTTAGGACGCTGACACGATCTGCTATGTATTCCTTCACCATCTTCCAAAACTTTTCACCTTGTACCACTAGGCCGTGCTTCAGGGTGAGGTTGCTGGAGGGGCAATGGGACATGAAAGTGTCCCATGCCTTGGAAACTGTTGCCCTGCCTTTGTTGGAACTGCTGTGTGTTACCCTTGTCTCCCTTCCTCGGTTGCCTAAGAAAGTACGGACTCTGCTGCCAGCGTTGTCAGATGAAAATTTTTGGAGCAATCTCTCAACAAGTACCTTCTGGTATTGCACAATTTTACTCGTCCTCTCCACCACAGGAATGAGAGATGTGAAGTTCTCTTCGTAGCTCGGGTCAAATCTGTGTTATCTAAAACGTGTATAGCATGAGGGTCGCTGAAAAGGCAGCCTAACATGAAGTCAGCCATGTGTGCCAGAGTACCAACAGGCAAGATGTCGATGTCAACATCAGGATAACTCTCCATCTCCTCATCATCCTTTTCTGCCCATCCACGCTGAACAGATGGAATTAAAGTTCCATGGGTACTAGCCTCTCCAGCTCATCCTCCTCTTCATGGTCCAATTCATGCTGAGAAGACGAACTGAAGGTGTGCTGGCTATCACCCTGTGTAATGTCCTCCCCGATTTTCTCATCTGGCACATTGAGAGCGAAGTCATTAATTGTGAGCAGCGATCGTTTAAGTAGACACAACAGTGGGATGGTTACGCAGATAATAGCGTTATCGCCACTAATCATCTGTGTGGATTCATCAAAGTTTTATAAAACCTCACAGAGGTCTGACATCAATGCCCACTCCTCCCTTGTGAATAGTGGCAGTTGACTCAAAAGGCGATGACCATGTTGCAGCTGATATTCTACAACTGCCCTCTGCTGCTCATAAAGCCTGGCCAACATGTGTAAAATAGAGTTCCAGCGCGTGCTCACGTCGCACAACAGTCGGTGAGCTAGAAGCTGCAAGCGCTACTGCAGCGTTGACAGACTGGCTGAAGCTATGGATGACTTGCGTAAATGGGCACATACGCGGCACGCCTGTACTCATAGCTCTGGCAAATTGGGGTAGGTTTTGATAAACCACTGAACCACTAAGTATAAGAAGTGGGCTAGGCATGGGATGTCAGGTATCCGAGCTCCAAAGCCGCCACCAAGTTAAGGCCATTCTCAGACACAACCATGCCTGGCTGCAGGTTGAGTGGCGAGAGCCACAGCTTGGTCTGATCCCTTATACCCTGCCATACCTCTGCGGCGGTCTGCTGTTTGTACCCTAAGCAGATCAGCTTTAGCACGACCTGTTGACGCTTACCCACAACAGAGCTACACTGCTTTCAGCTACTGAGTGATGGCTGACTGCTGCTGGAAGTGGTAGTGGAGAAGGGGCGGCAGAGAAGGAGAAATGGAGGTTGGAGCTAGTAACATAGCTGCTGGCGGAGACCCCGATGGACATAGGGCCCACAATCCTGTGCGTGGGTAGCACCTGTGCCATCCCAGGGTACGATTAACTCCCTTCCTCCACAACATTCACCCAGTGTGCGGTCAGGGAAATGTAGCATCCCTGGCCACCAGCACTTGTCCATGTGTCCTTGGTTAAGTGTACCTTCCCAGTAACTGCGTTGGTCAGGGCACGGGTGATGTTCTGGGACACATGCTGGTGTAATGCGGGCACGGCACACCGTAAAAAATAGTGGCGGCTGGGGACTGCTTATCGAGGGATGGCCGCGGACATCAGGCTGCGGAAGGCCTCAGTGTCCACAAGCCTAAATGGCAACATTTCATAGGCCAGTAATCTCGAAAGTTGAACATTTAGTGCTATGGCCTGTGGGTAGGTGGGTATTTGTGCTTGCGTTCAAATGACTGTGTTATGGATATTTGGACGCAGCGATGGTCCAGGGAAGTGGATGTTGTTGCTGATGGTTCATGCGAAGGTCCAGATGCACGGCGAGGGGCATCCGGGCCTGCGCCTTCGACAGGGGATTGGTCAGCAGTAACACAGGGGAAGAGGAGGCAGTGGTGTGACCCGCAGACCCAGATTGTGGACCCAGATATTCGGCCCACTTTTTAGGGTGCTTGGATGCCATGTGGAGGATCATGCTAGTGGTAGTGAGGTTGCTAGTGTTCTCGCCCTGGCTCCTTTTGGTATGGCACAGGTTGCAAACTACCACTAGAGATGTCGCAAATATAAAATTTTCCGTTCGCGAACGGCGAGCGCAAATTTTTGCAAATGTTCACGAACGGGCGAACCTCCATAGACTTCAATAGGCAGGCGAATTTTAAAACCCACAGGGACTCTTTCTAGCCACAGTAGTGATGGAAAAGTTGTTTCAAGGGGACTAACACCTGGACTGTGGCATCCCGGAGGGAGATCCATGGCAAAACTCCCATGGAAAATTACATAGTTGACGCAGAGTTGGGTTTCAATCCATAAAGGGCATAAATCACCTAACAATCCAATATTTTTTTTAAACAACATGGTGTAAAACATCCAGTGTGTGTATATGATCAGATATGATATTGTATCGATCAGGTAGTGTAAGGGTTACGCCCGCTTCACAGACATTGACCGACCAAACTCCCCTTTTAATGCACCGCAAACAACCGCAAACAGTCCATTTGCCCAAACGCAAACTCCCCATTTGCACAAGGTTGGATACCAAACTAGCCATGTCCCGTTGATGTCATTGAAGGTTTCTTCCTCCACCCAGCCACGTACAACACCAAGGGTCCCCGAAAGGTGAATTGAACAGATTTTTCGAACGGGGAGATGGCTCCCTCCCCTTTGTTTGAATCCACGGTCACTGCGTCTGCGCCATGCAATTTACTGTCACAACCGATATGAGTGTTATTTTCTGTAGTTCTCTTCTCATCAGTTTAATCCCTGTTACGTCCCCAATCTGGGGTCCAATCTGGGGTCCCTGTTACGTCCCCAATCTGGGGTCCATTTATTGAATTGATTTTTCAAACAGGGAGATGGTTAAAAAAACGCTGGCTCCCTCCCCTTTGTTTGAATCCATGGTCACTGCTTCTGCGCCGTGCAATTTACTGTCACACCCAATATGATTGGTATTTTCTGTAGTTCTCTTCTTATCAGTTTAATCCCTGTTACGTCCCTCCCATATCGGGATTGTCAAATCGTGACGTGTGTCAAATTGATTAATCATTGGCGAATTAACGAACCATTACAACACGGACGTCTGAATGGAGCCTTACAGGGGGTGATCAACCATATAGACTCCTTGATTACCCCCCTGTCATTGATCACCCCCCCCTGTCATTGATCACCCCCCTGTAAGGCTCCATTCAGACGTCCGTATGTTTTTTTACGGATCCACGAATACATGGATCGGATCCGCAAAACACATACGGACGTCTGAATGGAGCCTTACAGGGGGGTGATCAACCATATAGACTCCCTGATCACCCCCCTGTCATTGATCACCCCCTGTCATTGATCACCCCCCTGTAAGGCTCCATTCAGACGTCTGTATGTTTTTTACGGATCCACGGATACATGGATCGGATCCGCAAAACACATACGGACGTCTGAATGGAGCCTTACAGGGGGGTGATCAATGACAGGGGGGTGATCACCTCATATACACTCCCTGATCACCCCCTGTCATTGATCAACCCCCTGTCATTGATCACCCACCTGTAAGGCTCCATTCAGACGTCCGTATGTGTTTTGCGGATCCGATCCATGTATCCGTGGATCTGTAAAAAACATACGGATGTCTGAATGGAGCCTTACAGGGGGCTGATCAATGACAGAGGGGTGATCACCCATATAGACTCCCTGATCACCCCCCTGTCATTGATCACCCCCCTGTAAGGCTCCATTCAGACATTTTTTGGGCCCAAGTTAGCAGATTTTTTTTTTTTCTTCTTACAAAGTCTCATATTCCACTAACTTGTGTCAAAGAAATAAAATCTCACATGAACTCACCATACCCCTCACGGAATCCAAATGCGTAACATTTTTTAGACATTTATATTCCAGACTTCTTCTCACGCTTTAGGGCCCCTAAAATGCCAGGGCAGTATAAATACCCCACATGTGACCCCATTTTGGAAAGAAGACACCCCAAGGTATTCCGTGAGGGGCATATTGAGTCCATGAAAGATTGAAATTTTTGTCCCAAGTTAGCGGAAAGGGAGACTTTGTGAGAAAATCCCCCCCAAAAAAAATTCCGCTAACTTGTGCAAAAAAAAAAATAATTCTATGAACTCGCCATGCCCCTCATTGAATACCTTGGGGTGTCTTCTTTCCAAAATAGCATGGGTATATGTAAAATGACACCCCAAATCACATTCCCCAACTTCTCCTGAGTACGGAGATACCAGATGTGTGACACTTTTTTGCAGCCTAGGTGGGCAAAGGGGCACATATTCCAAAGAGCACCTTTCGGATTTCACCGGTCATTTTTACAGATTTTGATTTCACACTACTTTGCACGCATTTGGGCCCCTAAAATGCCAGGGCAGTATAACTACCCCACAAGTGACCCCATTTTGGAATGAAGACACCCCAAGATATTTTGTGATGGGCATAGTGAGTTCATGGAAGTTTTTATTTTTTGTCGCAAGTTAGTGGAATATGAGACTTTATAAGAAGAAAAAAAGAAAAAAAAATCATAATTTTCCGCTAACTTGTGACAAAAAATAAAAAGTTCTATGAACTCACTATGCCTATCAGTGAATACCTTAGGGTGTCTACTTTCCGACCGAAATGGGGTCATTTGTGGGGTGTTTGTACTGTCTGGGCATTGTAGAACCTCAGGAAACATGACAGGTGCTCTGAAAGTCAGAGCTGCTTCAAAAAGCGGAAATTCACATTTTTGTACCATAGTTTGTAAACGCTATAACTTTTACCCAAACCATTTTTTATCAAAGACATGTAGAACAATAAATTTAGCGAAAAATTTATATATGGATGTGTTATTTTTTTTTTGCAAAATTTTACTACTGAAAGTGAAAAATGTATGTGCATTGAAGGAGTGTGCCTTACAATATTCGGTACATATATGGGTTTTCATGTCTGACTATGGCTAATCCAGTGAATTTCCTGAGCTGGAACGTTAGAGGGGTTAAAGACGCCACTAAAAGGAAGGCGGTAATGGAAATGGTAAAGTCATATCATCCTGTGATTTGCTGTCTGCAGGAAACGCATCTCCTTCCGGAGCAATCCCACTTACTGACTCCTAGATGGGCGTCTCAATGTTATCATTCTACTTACTCCTCCTATGCAAGGGGGGTTAGTATTCTGATTCATAGACAGCTGAGTTTTAGCTGTATAGATAAGAGGATTGATCCGAATGGGGGTTATGTCTTCTTATATGGAACACTTTTTAATGTTCAATGTATTATATGTGGGATTTATATACCACCGCCATATTCTCAGATTGCCCTTAAAAAACTGATAGCCTTTATGTCAGATTATCCGAGCGTACCTGCACTGATTTTAGGGGACTTTAATAATGTGATATGTACGGAATGGGATAGGCTGCAGACCTCTGATGTTCAATCTGGGGGGCAACTTACACCATTTGGGAGACTTCTGGGGGAGGCATCATTGTTGGATTTCTGGAGGCTGCGCAATCCTTCCGTGCGGCAGTATTCCTGCTGCTCTAGTACCTATCAGACACTGTCGAGAATAGATCTAGCGCTGCGAAATGAGGCGATGGGGTGCCGTATCTGCAACATTGAATATTTACCTAGGAAAATTTCTGACCACTCCCCCATATTGGTGTCTGCCAATTTCCTCACCCATTTGAACAACGGGAGACCATTATGGAAGTTTAACCCATTCTGGTTGTCGGTGATACCTACAATATCAAATATTGGGACAGCGTTGACAGAATTTTTTAATATTAACCTGGTGGGAACTTCTCCATTAATAGTATGGGATGCCATGAAGGCGTTTCTGCGGGGAATGCTAATCGCGGAGGTCAATAAAAAACTGAATGAATCTCGAATAACAATTAGGAGTTTGGAGCGCCTTTTGGTGGATGCGGAAGCCCAGTATGTTCGACAGCCCACAGAAACACTCAGAGAGCAGTGGCAAGAGGCGCAGAGTAAACTAAATGATAAGCTTCTCCTCAGGGCAAAAAACAAACGTTTCTTCCAGAAACAATCATTTTATGAAGAAGGGGAACGGACAGGTAGATTGTTATCGCTACTTTCCAAAGCACAGCAGCCCTCTGCATATGTTGCTGCTCTTTGCGATAATGAGGGGACTGTTTGTACTGTTCAGGATAAGGTGGTGGACATTATGCATTCGTTCTATGCGTTCCTTTATGAGTCCAAAACCACTGCAGAAGTGTCAGACATTGTAGGATTCCTAGATGGAGTGCAGCTTCCCACGTTAGGAGAGGATCAGGTGACGGCCTTGGACGGACCCATTACACTTACAGAGTTGGAAAAGGCCCTGAGTGAGATGTCAAATGTCAAGGCTCCAGGGAGTGATGGATTACCGACGGAAGTTTTTAAAACATTTGCCCCTATTCTGCTCCCCCAGTTGTTGGAAATGTTTAAGGAGGCGCAGCGTCAGGGTGGTTTGCCTCTTAGTATGAATGAGGCGATCATAGTCGTTATCCCTAAGCAGGGTAAAGACCCTCTGTTAGCTGAATCATACCGGCCTATTTCATTGTTGCAGGTTGATGTGAAGTTGCTGGCTAAAGTGTTAGCGAACAGGCTCAATACAGTGATTACAACGCTAATACATAGAGATCAGGCTGGATTCATGCCCAGCATGTCAACAGCTGTTAATATTAGGCGCCTTTTCTTGAACATACAGGCGAGCCGATTCCATGGGTTGAATGCGGCGGTCGCGTCTCTAGACGCGGCCAAGGCATTTGACAGTGTGGAATGGGATTACCTGTGGGCCGTGCTCAGGAGGATGGGCTTTGGGTCTGTCTTTATCCAATGGATCAA